>NC_079428.1:1518186-1545686 GCF_026213295.1 Gadus chalcogrammus | reverse complement strand
GACGTGCCTGGAACGCCGGTTCGCATCTCAGCAGCCGCTTTTATGAGGGAGATGTGATACTTTGCCTTAACTGGTGAATTGATTCCCTCGGTTTCACAAATCACCACCTGTGAAAGCGACGGCGTATATTGTGTCTCGCTGTCTTTGTTTGCCTCGGCGTTGACACCGTCGCGATACTCCTGGGCGGCGGAACACAAACACTGCGTGACAATTAGTTGTGTCTTAAACTAAAGTAATTACAAATAGCGATTTCCAACAGCAGTGTACACTGCTTCTCGATTCCTGTGGTGTCACTCACCTCTCCTTCTCGCTCTCTCTCTCGCTCTCGCTCTCTCGCTCTCTCTCTCCCTCTCCCTCTCGCTCTCGCTCTCTCGCTCTCTCTCTCTCTCTCCTGCCTGTGTACTTCCCTGCCTCCTCCATTACTCGGATGTCACTCTAAATGAGCTCATGGGCAGCTTAGGTGTGTTGGTGTGTGTGTGTGTTGCTGTGGATGTGTGTGTGGTTCTATGTGTTTGTGCGGTTGCGGGGTATGCGTGTGTCAGTGCGTTTGTGTGGGGGTATGTGTGTATATGTGTGTGTCAGTGCGTATATGTGTATGTGTGTGTGTGGGGTTGTGTTTATGTGCGTGGGGTTGTGTGTGTGTGTGTGTGTGTGTTTGTGTGTGAGAGCAGACACTCAGGGCTCTACACAGCTGGGATATTCATTACCCTAGCCCTAACCTTTACACAAATGGGACGACTACCCTCCTTTGTCTTAATTCTCCTCCCGGAGCCCCACTGAGCACCACCCCCTCACACCTCCACCTCTCCTCTCTCTCTCCAACGGAGCGGAGGGTGGCTTCCTCCGTCTCCAGAGGTCCCTCAAGGTCTCTGACACCATTCTACCGTGATGGGGGCCATTAGCAACGCTGGCACCACTGCCACTACCTCCACCTCCTCCACCTCCACCTCCATCAACAGTTGGGATATGAGACTTGGGTTTGACTCGGAGTGGGGCAGAGTTCGGATGAAAAGGGAGGTTTTTTTTGGCGGAATGGAAAAGTGGGGTTAGAGGAGAAAAAGTTGTTACGGCTTTGCATAATGCTAATCCCGCTTTATAATAATACAGTTGAATCACTCCAAATCACACGGAGGCACCTCCCTGATCTGTTATAATTTATGTAATTGTCACGTTGGTGCAGGGGCAAATCAAACAAAGAATAGATTTTTCCATTATTATGAAAATAGTGGTATTCCGGAGAAGGTGAAGGCTTGTTCTGCACGGTCTACCGGGTCATAGGAGCGTTTTCGGTAGCTCCAAGGGGACGCTACCGCTTTCCCCCCGCTCTCCTTTTCAAAGGCCATTGCAGCCTTTACACCGCTCTCTCCTTTCACTAGGAATCCTTCTGGTGGAGCATCATTTAGTTTGACACCCCACGACAGGGTTAAATGGCATTCTGGCCACTCTGCGGCCCTGAATGCCACTGAACACTCTGCCAAAAGGGACGGCCTCGGCGACGCGGCATGAGAGCGGAACGGCACGTCGAAGCACAGACGGAGACATGGGGATTATCAAACTTTAGAGGCTGGCTCGCCTGCATTATTTGCCCACCTTAAATAAGACACGGAGACGGAGCTCGTACATGTATGATGGATGAGGCGTGTCAGGCGGCACGCACGCACATGATGGATGCAATGTTTTCTGTAAAAGGTCAAACACAGAATAGAGACGCCTTCATTTGGCACTTTGACCCCAGGGTTAACCAGGAGATCAGCGCGAGTGTTTGCGCTGAAATGCCACTGAACGCAAACGGAGCAGAAATCGTGGCTGAATCTTAAGTAGACTGACCCGCCATGAACGGACGCGTCTGCTTTAATATGTCGGCTCACGAGTGGAGTGGTTTGAGGCCAACGTTGAATTTGCTACTTTTACCTATTACATTTACTTTACTGTAAATCCACCATACCTTCAAAGGCAATTTGTGTCCGCCAAGAGTCAATACATGATAGCTGCTCGTACCCATAATGGAACATTTCTGGTAAAATTGGCCAGGATTTAATGCCTGAATGAGAGGGAAAGTGATTATCTCCACATCTAAAGCACTGTTGAGCTACGGATGAAAATTACCTTGTTACGCAAGGTTTATTTCAAGACTCTGTAAATCTTGTCTTGTCCCCCTCTCCCTCCCCAACCCCCTCCTTCCCTGTCAACGAGACACACACACACACACACACACACGCACACACACACACACACACACACACACACACACACACACACACACACACACACACACACACACACACACACACACACACACACACACACACACACACAGCCACAGTCGTGTAAACACACTCTCACCGCGGCAGGCTCGGTGTTGTGCTGGGATATCAAGGTGATATTTGCATATAGATTAGCATATCCTCCTGATTAACTCTTTGCGTGATGAGGACAATTAGGGAGCTTGATGTATTGGCAGCACTCACCGGGAGACGCAGCGTAAACATCCCCTCACAGCCGTCCAATGAGAAGAGGGCGGGAAGTCGTCGCGGAAACGCTGCCAGAATGTATTTGTGTGCCATTGTCTCCCATTATGTATGTGTGTGTTTGCGTGTGTCTGCTTGATTGTGTGTGTGTGTGATTTTGTGTGTGTCTGCTTTATTGTGTGTGTTTGTGTGTCTGCTTGATTGTGTGTGTGTGTGCGTGGATGTGTGTGTGTCTGCTTGATTGTGTTTGTCTGCTTGATTGTGTGTGTGTTTGTCTGTGTGTGTGTGTGTGTGTGTGTGTGTGTGTGTGTGTGTGTGTGTGTGTGTGTGTGTGTGTGTGTGTGTGTGTGTGTGTGTGTGTGTGTGTGTGTGTGTGTGTGTGCGTGCGCATTGTTATACATGAGCCCCGCGCGGCGATGTAGCAGCGAGAACATCCCAGAGCCTGAAGTACAACAGTGCCATCTAGCCATTGCTGCTAATTAATCTGCATGAATATATGAATGACTGCATCCCCCACGTCATGTACTCCCGGCACATCACACATGCACACGCACACACATGCACGCGCACTCACACACACACCCACATACATGCGCGCACGTGACAATGCACACTCACAGACACACGCGAATGTTCGCATGCACGCACACAGACAGACAGAGGGGCACACACACACACGCCTGCGTGCGTGTGTGACATTGCTCCAGCACAGACACAAGGGGCATGTAAGCATGCGCACACATGCAGTGCTGTACAGACACATGCAGGTTAACACACACACCAATTCCAAGCTCGTTGTGACCGGGGCCTCCTTGGGCAGATCACACACGTGACACGCACACATGCAAGCACGCACACACACATCCATAGACGAAGGCACGCACACATGCACTGATGTGCAGACACACGGGCACGTCAGCACGCACAGATACAGCGGCTATCACACGAATGTCGACACACAGACACTGCCTTCGTAGAATGTGAATCCACTACCATGACTCAAGCAAACTATATTACCACAAAACAAAACCCTGTCATAATCCTCGCACAGACAGACTCAGAGACAGCTTCTACCCCGTAGCCATGAGTGAACTGAACAATGCAAAAGGAGACGTTTTAATACATTCACATTCAACTAGCGCCCATTTTACAAGAACATTGTGAATGTACCATTTGTACAACAAAAAACACTACTGTGCGATACCGTTGACCTCTGCTGCTATTCTTATTTATCTGTATATTTCATCTTTATTTGTTATTTAAATATTTTATCTTTATTTGTTATACATATATTTCATATATTGCATATATATTCAAAATTGTGTTTTTGTGAGTTGCACCATCTGGCTGAGATTAAAATTTCCCTGTACCATGGGCAATGACAATAAATTGCATTCTATTCTATTATTTTCTGTTATTTAATGTTTTTTTGTGTTCCTCTGTCTCTAAACAATGAAATGTCTGTTCTTCTCTTTGTCTTGTCCATTCCTCGTAATCGACAATGAAGCTGACTTTCACTTTTGGCTCGACCTTGACCTCCAGGTGTCCCTGGAGAACCCGGTGTTCGCCGCCTTTCTGGACCAGCAGCTCAACGGCACCGGCCTGACCTCTGCGCTCATCGCCGGCTTCCTGTACAACGGACCCCCGGAGGAGCGGCCGCCAGGGGGGCCGCAGTCCGACTGGCGCGACGTGTACCGAGCCGCGGGCCAGGCGGCGGCCATGTTCTCCCAGCTGCTCGGGGTGAGTCCGGGGTCGTTTCTTGTGTTTTTGTTTTGGGGGGTGTGGAGGGTAGGGGGTTGTGGGGTGTGGGGGTTGGGTTGGCTGCTCCAGCCGCGTCGGGGGGGGGGGGGGCTTGGTTTGTGGAGTCGAAGCGGTCGTCTCAGCTCATCCTCTGGAATGCCCTAACCCCTGAGCAAAACATCAACCAGAAACCGTCGAGGGGTGCTGGGTCATGTTTTGCCCAGAGGTTAGTGCAGGTGGGGCAAGTTGGCTGGTAACCGGGGAGGTTGCTAGTTCGATCCCCGGCTCCTCCTAGCGGAGTGTAGAGGCGTGCCTGAGCGAGGCACCTTAGCCTAACTGCTCCTGACAGGCTGGCTGTCGCCTTGCATGGTCGACCACGCCGTCGCTGTCCGAATGTGTGTATGAATGGGTGAATGTATATTGTAAAGCGTATATTGTAAAGCACTTTGAGTGGCCACTGGCTAAAAATACGCTAGATAAATGATAGACTGGTGTGCCCTCCACGCAGGGTTACTGGTTGTTGTTTAGGGCAGGGGTGTCAGATTTGAAAGAATAAATAAAAAAATGACTACACTCGTTTGTAAGGGTTTGGGCTGTAACAATGAACTTCGGCCTCGGCAGTGGAAGCCTGTAACCTGGCTCAGAAGCAGAATAGCACGGTGCAAAATACTGGTCTGCATGATTAAGCATTGAACCGGCGATACACTCCACTGACCAATCGATATCCCCAGTGACATTGCGCACGCGCGCGTGTGTGTGTGCGTGTGTGTTGACGTGAAGCTCATGTGACAGAAGAGCGTCTGTATTCAGGCAGGCAAACATCATTTGTCCGCATTGATCTATCGATCCGTTTTCCAGGGACGATATTATTTTAAGGCCTCGTTCGGTACAGACGGGTGCTGATAGTAACCCATTGCACTTTGACACAAAAATCGCTCAAATCATGTGTTTCAATATTTAATCAAGAGAACGTGTCGAAGGGATATTGGGAGTTCTAGTCGGAGCGGACAGAAGTGTCCAATCCCCTCGGCTGGCCAGTGCACAAATGCGTGAGCTCATACTGTATGCATGTGTGACAGAATGGAACAGCCTTCCCATCTGTCTTCTTTCAAGCTGCAGAGAGCCGCGTACACTGGAATACACACCGCATTTCTTCTTTATTTGATTCAGTATTTGTATAGCCATGAATCGCTACGTATATCGATTGGTATATCCAATGGATGATGGGTCTGCTAGTTAATAATAAAGATGGAATCAGATGCATTCTTATGACACTGAATAGTTTAATTTGAATGGGGGTTCGACTTCCAGACGAAAAGGGTTTTGGGTTCCAACCCGGATGTCAACGGTAAGACCCTTAAAGCAATATATAACATAATGTCATATAAAATATCCCTGTTTGTTTCTCTGGACTAAAAGCGTGGGTTATATGGCTGCATGGTAAATTAATTGATCCGGGGGATAAGAACTGCCCAACAGACCCACACGGCTGCATGAGCTAACTCGTAGCCACCGCTGGGCTCCGCACTCAATCGATTCAGCGCTATTCCTGGAACGCCGCCGCCTCCGTCTCCGGCCCCCGGGCGCACGTGGTGCCGACACGCGACACATGTTCATCACGCGCCCGGGACATCGACCCGCTAATCTCATCATGCCGCCGACGGCTGCCAACGGCAGCCCACACGCCGGGAGCCTCTCGCGCCGGGAGCTCCGCCGTGGCGGTCAGGCTCAGGGGCTGGAGCGTCTGGACGCCAGCCTCCCCAACACCGGGGGGGTTGGATGTCGATCGGATGACCGGGACAGCTGTCGGCGTGGTGACGGGGGCGCCAGGCCGCAGCATCGACGCGGAAAGAATTCTCAAAACAAAAGTATTTCCTTGTATTTGTTACGGTAATTATTGACATTATTTCAACACAAATTAAGTTGACAAAATAAATCATGTACAAAAATGGACGTCTTCTAATTTTCCCGCGGTTTCGTCGCAATAACTTCCGCAGCGACTTTTGTGCATGATGTACCGGCTACCCACTGGGTACCGCTGGGGTTCGGTCGGGGGGTCCTGGAAAGCCGGGCTTAGCTTAGCTCTGCGGCGACTCTGTTTGTTGCTGGAAGCCGGGATGAGTCGTCGGAGCTAGTGAGGCCAAAGTGGTCACCACCAGTGATGATGATTTCATGATTTCAAGAGCTACCCCCAACCCCCCCTGGCCCCTCTTACCCATGGAGCTCGGCCACAGTGTCAGGCTCAGGGCTCGGGCGTCTGGACGCTCGCCGCCCGCCACAACACCGGGGGGCTCAGATGGGGATCAGGGACCGGGACATCTGTCTTAGGGGGAGCCAAGCCGGTTCGCCCACTGGGTTTGGACGGGTTTGGTCAGGGGGGGGGGGGGGGGGGGGTCCCAGAAAGCCGGGCTTAGCTGAGCTCTGCTGCGACGCGGTTTGGGTTCGGAAGGGATGGAAGCCGCGATGAGATTTCAGAACTAGTGAGGCCTAAGTGGTCACCCGGTCGTTCTGATGGATCGTCCGTTCGTCGCAGACTAGACCACACCTCCAGGGATCCGGTTGGGCTTGTGCCCGGTGATGAAACCCACTTCAGACATAAACCAGTGCCTTAGTAGGACTCTGGGCGGGAAAATGTCTGGCTTATGAGTTATGAATGGAAAACAGCGGGGCCAGGATATCGTCGTGGCAACTACGCTTGACTCCGAGCTAACTAGGTTGCATCCCTAATGCCTGTCGCCTAATCTGTGGACGTCTTTGAGCAAGATGCTTAACAGCCGTCCTCCATTATCCTTAATCACATGTCACTATGATGGTGGGGGATAGCGGGGTTCTTTTCAGATGCATGTGAAGTGTGGCTGTACATGTAGCTCAATTCACGTGGCTTTGGATCCAAGGGGCCGCATAAAGACTAGCAGTACATTTACGTTTACATCTAGGGCATTTAGCTTTTATCGAGTTAAGCGATTTACAGCTACACGTACATTTGTCAGAAGAAAGAGAAACAACAATATAACGCTGTCGGTACTGTAAGCATGTTCATAGAACCAAGTGCCAAGTACTAGAAATTTTAAGTTTAACCCATTCCCCGTATACAGAAAAAATAGCTAGGTTAAGACGCTACACAGGGCTAAGTACTATTTTTTTGCCGTAAATTCAAAAAGAAGAATAAAGAATAAGAATAAAAATGGGCCCTATTTTACCATCAGGTGTGACATTAGATCAGTCTACCAGCTTGCCCAGTGGAAAGTTACAACTGGTAGGCTTATCTATCAATCATTCATCTAGGTGGACACACCCGCCCGTCACAGGGATTTTGAAACTGCTTGTAATGGCTGATCACACTCACACCTGGTGGTAAAATAGGAACCCTTAAAAATATCCTGAGATGCATTCAACATGTTTTTTATGAATAAATATTTGGCAATATCTGTTCTTCTGCCAGATCTGCTTAGGGGGTGGGGGGGAGTTTTCTATTAGACTTTTGTTTCTGCACAACGATAGAATAGCGGGCCAAGCTGGAAGCGTGTCCAGGACCGGGAGCACAGACTAGACTCTGGGACTCTGGGATTCGGGGAGCTCAGCGAGTCCCTCTCAATCTTAATTTCCTCACTTCCTGTTGCATCAGAGCCCGCGGTGCTCAAAGTAACTGTAATTAGTGCTGAGCCGCGGGTTTCATCGATTGATTTATTATTACACAAATCAAAAGTGAGGCATCATGCATGCACACACACACACACACACACACACACACACACACACACACACACACACACACACACACACACACACACACACACACACACACACAGTGTGTAGTGTGTGACACCACTGATAATTCCTTCCACCGGCGATACGTTTCAAGGCAGCATTTCACCGAATGTTCAAAATGATTTATACACACAAATAGTTTGTCTGGTAATAAATCTGTCTACCACACGGCAACCCTTTCATAAATGTTGACTGCAATCACTCGTCCAATCAGAGCATATCAATCACTAACAAATCCAGGTTGACTACACCGACCAACTACTTTCACAGGGGGGAGGTTTTTAGCTTGGGAATTGGCTTTTTTTAGGTGCACTAAGACATCGGTAGGGGAAGGCCTGATGGCAAAACAGAGACGACAGCGAGACGTGTGACCCGCCTGTCAGCCGTGGCCTCCACCCCACACCGCCTGCTCGTTAGCTACCCATGATGCATAGGGGGGCCGACACCGCGGGGCCGGAAGCGGTGGCGAGATGAACATTGGCTGGCCTCGCTTGTGTCTGTGTTTGATTGTCGTGGCTCTGTCCGCAGGAGTCAACAGCCCCCAACTTTTTGCCTGTAAACCATTTCCGGTGGCGAGTCGTTGCTGCAGACAGTTACTCAATGTGTCAAATAAGTGTATGATAGCCCTAGGAAAATTACTTTAACTGCTCGTTAAAGGTCGAGCCGAACTTCTCTCGTATGGATTTGAACGGCAAAACAGCAACTGCATAACAACGTTCTAATCCAAAATTAATTGTTTTGTTTTTGCCAAACCCTAATGGGTGTTCTTCTTGCTTGTGTGTGTGTGTGTGTGTGTGTGTGTGTGTGTCTCTCTCTCTCTCTTTGTGTGCCGGTGCGTGTGTGGCTCTCCCTCCTTGTATGGGTACGTGCGTGTTTGTGTATTCCTCTTTGTGGGTGTGTGTGCAACTGTGTGTATCCCTCTTTGTGTTTGTGTGCGCATGTGTGTCTGTCTCCCTGTGTTTGTATGTGTATGTGTGTGTGTGTGTATGTGTCTCCCTGTTTGTGTATGTGTGTGTGTGTATATGTCCCTCTTTGTGTGTGTGTGTGTGTGTGTGTGTGTTTGTGTGTGTGTGTGTGTGTGTATCCCTCTTTGTGTGTATGTGTGTGTGTGTGTGTGTGTGTGTGTGCGCCTCCCTGGACAGTGCCTGGACCTGAACAAGTTTGAGCCGGCCTCCACTGAGCAGCAGCTGGTGAGTCGAGCCCTGGAGCTGCTGGAGGAGGAGCGCTTCTGGGCTGGGGTGGTGTTTGAAAACCTCCCCCCCAACACCACCCAGCTGCCCGCCTACGTCAAGTACACCATCCGCATGGATATCGACGAGGTGGAGCGCACAGACGAAGTCAAGCGGAGGTATGACAATCCAAATTAATAAGGAGTGATTATTATTTATTTTTATTTTTCTTATTGATCAGAATTTCATATCAGAACTTAACTTCTCCTTCCCCGTGAACTGTTGACCTTGAAGATTTTTTGTTTTATTTACTTTTTGTTGAGACCGATCTTAGTCTGACACACGTTTCTGTGTGCTCACACATGGACAGTATAAACAGTTTGAGAGCTGAACTTACAAACCTGACCTCGGAGTAAAATGTGTTGCGCCTGGGGCTAAACGGTCGGTTCCAACGTTGATCCAAGGATGTGAACCGCTAATCTCTCGGGCCGTTGGTCCTGTTTGGAATACAAGTCATTTTATATGTGCAACCTGGTCAAACGTTGAGCAAGAAAATGCATGCATCTGCTCTCTGTACCAAGGGTAGCAATCATTTGACAACACTGATCCTTGAATGTACTTTGCGTGTGCTTCTTACCATTATGTGTGTGATGTGATGTGGTGGATCAGATTGTGTGCGATACAAGGTTGATGACCGTGCATTGGGTATTATCATCCCTATGTTTGTGCGAGAGTATATGTGTGCCTTTGTTTGTGAGCGTCTGTGTGTCTGTGCTCGAACCTGCATGTGTGTGTCTGTGCTTGTGCATGTGTTGGTGCGCATGTGCAACCGAGTAGGCGCGCGCGTGCGTGTCTGTGTGTGTGTGTGATTAAGAGTCAGTAAATGTACTTTATGTACTTATCTTCTGTGTCTTAACGATGTGTGTGTGTGTGTGTGTGTGTGTATGTGTGTGCGTGTGCGTGTGTGTGTGTGTGTGTGATTTAAGAGTCAGTGAATGTACTTTATGTACTTATCTTCTGTGTCTTAACAATGTGTGTGTGTGTGTGTGTGTGTGTGTAAACATGTGTAAACGTGTGATTACGACTCAGAACGTCCTTCACCTTCTGACCTTGCTCCACCTTACCAGGTCGTGGTCGCCGGGGGCAAAGGACAACATCTTCAACGACCTGCGCTACATCTGGGGCGGCTTCGCCTACCTGCAGGACATGTTGGACTCAGGCGTCGCCCGCGCCCACGGCAGCACGCCGCTGGTCGGCGTGTACGCTCAGCAGATGCCGTACCCCTGCTACGTCAACGACGGGTGAGTACCGCCAACAGCAAAGGGGAGATTAAAGCGCTTTTGTCAGCGGCGGCGATCAGACGTTGTGTCCAAGAGGCACCGGGGAGTCGAATTCCATTTCAACCCGTCCACCAGAGGCACGGCCTGAGTTGTGGTTTCATCTGCTAGTTACGTCAGCCCTTTGTTTTCACATTTCCCTGTTGAAGCGTAAAAAGAACTGGGGGCCATTCGCTTCTTTTATTCCTTATCTGGCCATTCCGTCGTTTTTGGTATTTTCTGTATTTTTTTATGTCATGCCCGTCATAAAGGAAGTAAATAACAGCAACACACCCCTCACTCTTGGAGAAAAATAATTATACTCTTATAGCGCTCGTAGCCAAACACAAAATCGAAGCCGACGCAACAGCGAAAAAGCAACAAAGACCGGGAGATTGAAAGAGTAAAACAAAATAATATTGATCCCGCTCCAACTACAGGAAGTCTCAGCGTGTTTGAAGCACTCTAAATTATTAAAGATTAACATCTAAGGATGTGCGTGCCTTTCCCCTCAGACAAACAATAACATACCCCCCCCCCCCTTCTTTTCAATATCTGTCGTCTCACTTTTGATCGTGTCGCCAAGGCACCTCTGCCATCAGTGCTGCTGTCTTGTTACGGGGGTCGTCGGGGTCACATGGTAGCCCACCCCTTCCGCCCCCCCCACCACCAGGGGACAGAGCCTCCGACAGAGAACTGCAAAGCAGCAGCAGCAGCAGCAGCAGGCAGGCAGTGCCTAGCCGAGAGCTGGAGCGCTCTCCTCCTCCCTGCATCATTAGGACTTTCATTAATGAAATGAAAATGTTGAGCACCGAACGCAATCAAGAAGTAATTACAGCAGACGGCCCCCACTCCCCCGCAAGAACACAACGCAGCACTCGACAGGTCAAATGTATAGATTTATATACCATAACATCTTAACTAATTTCCCTCTGGGATTGTTAAAGTATTTATCTATCTATCTATCTATCTATCTATCTATCTATCTATCTATCTATCTATCTATCTATCTATCTATCTATCTATCTATCTATCTAACTTAACAATCCGGAAACAAGTAGAGGAAGCAAAGAATTGGTTTCAACTTTTGTTGACCGCGCGTGTGCGTGTGTGCGTGTGCGTGTTTTAATATGCGTGGTGCTTTTTAAAACAGTAATGGAGCCCTACCTCCCTGAGTACGCCGTTGCCATGGAGACATTAACCTGCAGGAACACACATTGTTGGCATTCGGCTCGCATTGACAGTAATGGTTTTATTGATTTGTCCCTCTAACATCATTACTTCTCTATAAATAATCCTCCGCTGGCCCATGATAAGTGTTTTGTTTCACGCTCCCGCCGAGCCCTCTCAGTGAGGGAGGGAGGCTGAGCACCAAGTCGTGTGTGTTTTCCTTTTCCGTCGGATCACGTTCAACTGATTACATATTGTGTGTGTGTGTGTGTGTGTGTGATGATGTCACCAGGTGTACTGTGTTCTTTGCTTTCGGTTCACAAGACACGGACGCATCGGGAAGTTGGGTGGTTTGGTGTGAATGTGGGAATGTGGGGTGAGGTAAGTGACGGAAGATACATCGGAATATCACGTGTGATCTGATGGCACGCCGTCTCCGACAATCGTCTCCGGAAATTGGTCTCCGACATTCCGAAAAATGTCTGAAAAACGCCCTGGCGTTCCCGGGTGGTTTTCATCGCATTCCCAGTTTCAACTTTACATCGCGGTGGCATCCACATGAATAACAACAGTATTCCTAATTATCAGAAACAAGACAATGACGGCACGTCTCGTATCCCGACGCTCCGGCTTTCGTGTCTCTCTTCCCGTAAATAACGAATTAATAATTACCGGAGATGAATGGCGTCCATAAAGGAGTCTCCCCAGGTCCCTGCAGCATTTACTCTCCCGCCCGGCCTCTCCAGTTGGGCCCGGGCTAAATTATTAACACTTGAAAACCGCTATTCCATTCATAAATAATTGAGAGCGGAATCAGACAAAGAAGGATGTAGTAAAAAAAATCGAATGGGGGGGAGGGCTGCTCTCTCGGGTGGGGGGTTGGACGATGGTAGTGGGGGCCAGACAGACAGACAGAAGGGCTCTGTGATGATTTTGTAGCTGACATGGGGGTTTCGACCCGAAGGATTTCGTTGGTTAAGGCATGGTTTGCGACGTGCGTTTTTTTTTTTTTTTTTAGAAACTTCAAATGTCCCGTTGACTCCCATTAATAAAATATAGACACTCAAATCGTAATTGATGCATGGTTACGATGGATATAACTCAGCTGAGCAATCCAAAATAAGCAGTAAATATGAACGCTGCGTACTTTCCACCTGATATATGATACATACCTGTGAGAATATAGGTCCTGCAGTATAAAGGGAAGACAACACAAGGTCTTCTGTAGTAAGCTCGAGCAGTTGCGCAAACGCTCACACACACACACGCTCAAACACACACACGGTCGCTCAAACACACAGAAACATACAGAAACACACAGGCACACACACACACATAAATACACACCGAAACACACACACACACACACACACAGAAACACAGCAACACACAGAAACACACACGCAGAAACACACACACACACACACCAACACACACAGAGAACCCCCCCCCCCCCATACACACACTCCTCTCCAGCACCCTATTTAGCAGTCCATTGCCCTCATTTAGCTCCGGTCATAAGTGGACAATTTCCTCCGCTAAACATCAACACTGCCCCCCCGCTCCGAAGTGAACAACGCACTTGAGCACAGCCTCCAAATCGGTCCCGTCTTTTGATTTATTTATTTCCCATCGCCCACCTGAGCCTTTTTATTTCCTTTCGTACGTAACACACCGCGGTTGACCCGCTCCCTGCCTTGCTCGGGCCTCTGAGCCCTCCGCTGACCTGTCTGCGCTTCGTCCAAACAAAGCCCAAAGATAAGAAAAGTGTTTTAGTCTTTTTCGCTCGTCATCGCACATCGCAATCGGCCGTCAATTGGCGATGGCGGCTGCCGATAAGAAGGTGACCCTGCCTACGTCCTGGGCATTTTTCTTCTTTCTTCTTCTTCTTCTGACCCCGATAAGAAGATCAAGCCGCCCTATTGGTCGACGCCCTGCCCTCACCTCAATCAGGGCCGACATCCTTCCTCGTGCACCGACCCATCTGTTCGGCTCCGAGAGAGACGGGCCCCGTGGGTGAGGCCCGGAGCCACGGCATCACACCCGCACACACATCAACTCCCCGTTGGATAATAAGACAAGGCTTTCTTTTGAAGCGTATCTGGAACGACCTGTGATAAACGACGTCCTGTACGCTAATTCCATGATGCGCTGAAAAAAGGTAAACCCGGGATGAAATCCCCCGTGATAAAGTACGGTTTATTGCACGCGGTTCATCATCGTAACCTTCCCCCCTCATACGACCGCTAAGGGTTGTGTGTGTCGACGCCGATCACTCCAGTCATCAGTCTGGCAAATGAGGATGGGGGTTTTGGGGGGGGGGGGGGGGGGCACCGATGTTTTTCATTGTCTGCGTTTTGTCTTTTTGTACGTTAAGCAGCCATTCAAACCCCACCTGCCGTGCTGCGCCAGGCTTTATGTTTTATGTATAATAGAAGGCGCTCCATTATGGATGGAGTTCTACCACCCAGGATTCGGCGCGGTGCGCTTTCACTTGTTTTGACAGTTTCATTTGAACGCCGGCCAATGCTAATTTCGACGCTAGTGAGCACTTCAAACGTTAATGTACAAAAAGAAATCCATGTACCATGAAAAAGGGAATTAATGGCAATGCGCTGAAAACAATGAATCGGATTGGTTGGCAGGTTCAAGTTCAGCAATGCTAATATAAAACGCAAACGTGTTAAAAAAAACCAGCTTCTTTTATTAGCCACTATTATATCCTTACGCAAGCTAGGCTTGTTGTATACGGGGAATGGGTTAACCTAGCAATTGTTAGTGCTTGATGAACATCCTTGATGAACAACCGCAGCGACGTTTTCTTCTTTCACTTTCTTCTGACAAATGCACTTATTGTAAATCGATTTTAGATTAGAGGGTCTGCTTAAAGCCCTAAATTCAAATAATATTGCCATACAGTAATTGGTCATCGTAACTATTAGCTCCAATATTCAAGCCACCGCGAGGTCAGATTACGGAGCGGTTCAATTTATGAACGAGACGAGAGACAGATTTGTTTACCAGGGATGAAATTACCCCGTCCTCCACCAGAGGGGCTCTCTCCTAGTTAGAAGTCAAGCCCCCCCCCCCCCCCCGCTCCCTCTCCCGCCCCCCTCCCCTAAACTTGGGTCCCGGCGTGTAACGGGATCGGCGGGACGCGGCTGCCGCCGCGAGGAGTCCTATTACTTGAGCACCTTTTGATCGATCAGGGGAATGTATAATTCAAGAGCATCTGCCGCGGGCAAGGTTGTCCGTGTCAGACGTGGTGTGCATGACGGATACGCAAGACCCCCCCCTCCCCCCTTCTCCACAACTCCCACTACCACCAAACTCCCAACAGCCTTTTCTCTCCGTGTGACGACGAGTCGATGGAAGTTAACTCTCCGGCAGACGCACGTCGCACATCAGCCATTCAGACGATAGGGAGATGCTAAGGGAGGGGAAGGGGGGGTGGTGGGGGTAGCGGTTGGACTGGCGGCGTCGGCGGCCATATTTACCGTTCGATTTGGAAGACAATTGGTACCTCGGGGCGGCGTTGTGAAATTCAGACGGAGGGGAAAAGAGGAAGGCTCCAGCATGGAGCTAATGGCCCCAGAGTTATTTATACAATGTGTTTTGTCGGTCGGTTTTTATTGACCACTTTGGTTAATGCCGGGCAAATTTAGGAGGCTTTTTTGGCGGGGGGAGGAGATGGTGTGTGTGGGGGGGGGGGGGGGGGGTGTTAATGGTTTTTCTTTTTGAAGTGCAATGTGTTTGTCTGATGTTTTTTAGCCTCAACTTTCTTCTGGCGGTGTTGATGATTGGGGAAGGGAGCGAGCGAGCGTTTGAGTTAAAGTCCTCTTAAACGCGTGTTAACCAATCCCTTCCTGCGGCTCACCCCCGCTTCCTCGGCGCAGGTTAATGTCCGTCCCACTAGGGCCGGCTGGAAGTGTGTCCTCGGGAAATCAATGATCCCTCCTTGTTAGCGCTCCAATGTCCCCTGTGAACTTCTTGTCTGACTCCTGCGGGCCAGACGTTCGTTGTCGTTTTTGTTTGCGTTGCCCTTGAAACGCTTTGTCTAATCGGGTCGTTTATAAGGCTTAAGTCTTTCATGTAAACACTCAGGGGCGATCCAGGGCACTCTCTCTTTGTGGAGAATATGAACGGTGAAGCAATGGGATTTCAGTTTGAAGGATTTTGTAGCAGCGCTGATTAAAGAAAAAAAAAAGAGATAGCGAAAGACATATTTATGGGAACGCAACGAGCGTTGCGTACGCTCTGCTAAAAAGACCCTCTTGTAACGCTTGTAAACGGTTACACGGTACAATATGAAACATCCGCGAATGTAATGGATGTAAACGCGGGCCTACATGAAGTCTAATTCATGACGTCTTTTTTCCAGAGTTAAGCAGAATTGTGCGGGTTTCCAGATGCCTGCTTAGTTCTCCGCCCGCGTGCCCGCATTGTGCTAAAGAGTGCCTCCCTTGCATTAAAGCTGCCAGTTTTGCTGGGTTCCGGAGCAATACTAATATGGATAAATCCATACTTTGTCAGAATCCATTTGCCATCCCCCCCCTCCCCTCCCTCTTCGCTCTCTAATAAAGCAAAGGTAGCACTTTGGCACACGGTCGCGGCGAGAGATATTGACATGGCATTTTGATGGCTTTATGAAAGCAAGCTTAATATTGCCTTATTGTTTTGTAACGGCGTCCTGCCGTACATCTTCTCCGGCACCCCGGTGTGCACTAAATGGCTTGATGGGAGCTGATACACAAGATTCATGAAGGTTAGCGCAGAGTGAGCAGGAGAGGAAAAGCCTCGGTGACATTGATTCGAACAAAAGGGGGGGAATGTAATGGTCTTTTGAGCTCTGATTGAAAAGCTCTGGAGATTTTCCCAACCCCAACAAGACAATTACTCTGGCGTGGCAGCGGCTCAAGTTGTTTTGCCGCTTCCCTATTTAACCATATTTTGTTGCACCGGAGCGACAAAAAACGTAATCCGGGGACGATGGAGCACCGACAGAAAAAATATCATTCAAACTGGGTCCAGCAAAGATCTCTCTGTTAAAGAAGGACTTTTTTAGTCAAAACGTCCCTGGAAATTTCCCCCTCGAACACATTGTGAATTTCCAACCAGAAAGTGCTTCTATAAACACAGAGGCCTCTGAGCCTGTTGTTCCGTGTTCGGGGTCAGGATCTGGACCGACCTGACCCCCGGCCTGACCCACGCTCCGATCACTCTCCCCCCCGGCGTTCTGCTTCAGCGGGGAGCAGCGACAGCACCTTACCCCGTGTTCAGTCCTGTGTCTTCACCCTCTGGTCAGGCCGGGATCTGAACCGGTATGATCCCTGGCCCTGACCCGCCCTGCGATCACTCTCTCCCCCCCCCTGACGTGAAGCCTCAGCGTGGAGCAGCGACAGCACCTTACCCCGTGTTCAGTCCTGTGTCTTCACCCTCTGGTCAGGCCGGGATCTGAACCGGTATGATCCCTGGCCCTGACCCGCCCTGCGATCACTCTCTCCCCCCCCCTGATGTGAAGCCTCAGCGTGGAGCAGCGACAGCACCTTACCCCGTGTTCAGTCCAGTGTCTTCACCCTCTGGTCACGCCGCGATCTGAACCAACATGACCTGTGCTCCGGTCCCCTCTCCCCCCCCTGACGTGCAACTCCAGCGGGGGAGTTCTCAGCCCGGTCTTCAACCACCCCCCCCGGTGGTCGGGCCGGGATTTGACCCTACGTGACTCTGGCCTGACCGACGCACTCCCGTCTCTCTCACACACACACACCTCTGCAGCTTCATCGGCAGCATCGGCGTCACACTGCCCATGTTCTTCGTGCTGGCGTTCACCTATAGCGTGTGCATGACGGTCAAAAGCCTGGTGCTGGAGAAAGAGCTGGGCCTCAAAGAGGTGCTGCGGTCCACCGGCGTGCCCAACGGCGCGCTGTGGTGCGCCTGGTTCACGGAGAACATGACGCTGCTGCTGGTGCCCTGCCTGCTGCTGAGCGTCATGCTGAAGGTCAGTACCGGAGGGAGGGAGGACATCTCTCTCTCTCTCTCTCTCTCTCTCTCTCTCTCTCTCGGCGGGGCGTGGGCGAGCACCCGGACCACAAAGCACCCCCGCCCGGGATGGGAACGCAGAGGAAGGGAGGGAGGGTGGCAGGCGTAGCTTAGCATAGCTTAGCATGACAAATCGCGGGCTTAGCTTGGCGTGGCGCGCCGCGGAAGGCGCAGATTCAAGGTGGATTATTGACGGGATGGTGGAGTGATTGTTTCGGAATAGAAAGGGGTAGTTGATTGTTTTGGGGAGTGTGTGTGTGTGTGTGTGTGTGTGTGTGTGTGTGTGTGCGTGTGTGTGCGTGTGCGGGGGGGGGTCTGATGATTGCAGGTGTTTATCTCTGTCAGTAGTTTTGGCAGCTCTTTACTCAGGCATAACAAGTGAATAAAACAGTGTTTTTGTTGAACTCATCAAGAATATGTAATGGAGAGCAAAGGTATTATGAGAAGCATCTTGGAAATAGAAAACAGTGGGCTGTCATATTAATTTTAAATGGCTTCAAAAATGCTAACACATCAGTTGGCTTTTGACCTTCCAGCCCACATATATTTCTTAAACAAGACAACAGACTGCACTGCAAGATATCAAGAAATGAGATACCTTAAACTTTAAGGCTCTTTGTTGACTAGTGGCGTGTGTACTTTTCTACTGAGAACTACCTTGAACCACAGCGCCTTAGCATATAAGGGCAGGATGTTGTTAGTGAAGAACCAAGATCAGGCCTCACACTATCTCTCAGGACACGCAGGTCAGGGAAATGGGCTTGCTTTGTGTTCTGGTACTCTGCTCTAAATAATCAAGTAATCAAATAATCAAATTGTCACAATTTTGAATCATCAACTTTGAAGAGCACCTAATCATTAAATAATCAAATCTCAACTCTGGTAGTTCTAATTTGAACCAATTTGAACCACGGCAATTACAATACCCTGTGTTTAATCAGATAATGTGTGGGTTATTTCTTTTCTTTTTTGTGTGTTATTTGGTCGCCCTTTCACTGGAAAATTCAAATCCACAATGACCTCTGCATCACAACATCAAATTCCATTAAGATTACCTGTTTGTATTTGGTGTTGATGCTCTCCTTGTACAAACACCGGGAACAACCAACGTCCTAAATAGTTAATTAAGCTCATTAATATACTTACTTCAGCCTACCCAAATGGCAAGCAAATGCAATTCATTCAAACTAGGATAACCTCTATATTACTGTGGATGGACTTACAACAACAAACAAATATTGAACGATAGCCTGCAGCATTTTTGGGTTTTACCGTCTGTTTAATTGGTTGGTTATAAGATGTGAAGGTTAGAAATCAGAAAGGAATTTGTTATACAAGAATTATGGAACCCTAACCTTCACACCAACACCAGTTATTTTAATCTTTATCACAGACAGTCTATCACGAATACGTCAAATCGTACATTCCTTCCAGTGGCACAGAGGTGTGTTTGTTTGGTAATTATTTAAACAACCACAATCCTTCCAGTGCCATAAGAGGTATGTTTGCGTGGAAATATTCCTCAGTTATACTCCTAAATGCTTTTGGTAGTCGTCAAAAAAGGTGAAATGTGAACAGCTGGGCCAAATGTAATTTCCTATCAGCCTAATATGTTTGCGAGGCCTCCACGACGTGTGAACATTAATAACAATGAATGGAGTCGGGAACAAACCTCACGGCATGATGTGTGCTCAAACGGTGGGCTCGTTCTAAATGATAATTTCAAAGCCGTTTTCGGCGCATTAATAATGGAATCTAATCATGCGCTGATTATCTGGAAGTTTCAATCACGGTCGGTGGGATGCGCGGAGATGGTGTTATCGTACTCTGCTGTTGTTTATGCTTACGTTCTTCCGCGAGGTGCGTTTAAGGAAACTGTGTTTTGTCATTTGTCCCGTGTCTAAAAGGGAGTTAACATGTTGAACAGAACTGAAATCCGTCTTGCATTGATCCTCTGATTTATTTTCCCATGCATGAATCCCATTGATTTTGGGAACGTATTCTACTCATGTTAGCCTCCTCTAACAACACACGGCCGCCCGGTCATTGACCATTGGTGGTCCCTGAACAAATCAATACATAAATGTACTGGCTCAATCGATTGTGTATTTTTTTATTTTTATCCCGGTATTCCGCGTCGCTGGCCTTTCTCCCCCCATTTTTCCCCGAGCGTGTTCTCTGATCTCCATCTCCAATCTGCATTGATTAAACGGCCCGCCCCCTCTCTTGCTTCTCCTCTCCTTTTATTTGCTGCCCTACATCATCCTCCTCCTCCTTCTCCTGGTTCTTTCCTTCGTTCTTTCTCATTTTTGTCTTTCTTTATGCCGTTCGCTCTTTCTCGCTTATTATTTCGTTATCTATTTCTCTTTCTCTCTTTATTCCGTTTTCTTTCTCTCTCTTATTTGATCTCTTGGTCTCTCCTTCTTTATTTCATTCTCTCTTTTGCTCTCCGTCTTTATTTCACTCTCCCTTTCTCTTCCCTTATTTCGTTCTCATTGTCCCTCTTTTTCGTTCCCTCTTTGTCTCTTTCGTTATTTTCGTTCTTTCTCCGTCTTTATTTCGTTCTCTCTTTTGTTATTTGGTTGTCGCTTTCTCTCTCTATTTCGTTCTCATTGTCCCTCTTTTTCGTTCTCTCTTTTGTTATTTCGTTCTTCTCACTTTCTCTCTCCATTTCGTTCTTTCTCTCCCTTTCTTCTTCTCTCTCTCTTTCTTTCCCTTCCTCTCCTTCCTCCTCCACTCCTCCGCCTCCCCCTGGCGCATCCTCCTCCCTCCCCCCAGGTTCCTGCGCTCGCTGGCCAGCTCGCTGCCTCTGCTCATGACTCTGGCCTGGATCTTCTCGGTGGCCCTGATCGTGAAGGGCATCGTGCAGGAGAAGGAGGCGCGCCTCAAAGAGACCATGCGCATCATGGGCCTTCGGACGTCCATCCACTGGCTCACCTGGGCCTTCTCCAGCATGCTGCCGCTAGCTGTTAGCGCCGCCTTGCTCGCCGTCCTCCTGAAGGTGATCCCGTCGGTGTCTGTGGTTTCGGACGACGCAACGCTTTTGTTGTGGAGGGGTCGACGGTGGTGCTAAGACGTGGTTGGCAGGGGTTCTGATCAAGAATGAGTTAGAATAGAGGTGACTGTAGCAAGTAGGATGGTGCAATGGATATAGGGGGTTGTATTCCAGAGGGAATGCACTGGGTTCGATCCCCAATGTCCGCAGCATACCTGTTGACATTCGGATCCAAAGGTCAATGCTGCTTTGGATAAAAGTGTCTCCTAAACGACTAAAGTTTACAAAGTAGACTTTGAATTAGAGACCAAGCATTCAGTCGCATAGAATCATCCACAACTACAGGACAACTACGAGTGTCAAATCCTTGCAGAACAGCCAACCAAAACATAAATAAAAGTCGAACCACCGGTTCATACCGGTTCATCCAACCCATTGCCCCTCCCAGCCCTCCAAAATGTAAAGCGTTGTTTCCTTCGCCCGAAAAAACCCAGAGCACACACTCTCGAAACACCACACCTTCCAACCGAATCACTCGCTAATCAAACCGATCCTACCACCTCTTCCTCCCTCCTTCTCCCGTCCGTTCCTCTCCCGTCGGCCCCCCGCCTGTTTAAATAAATCCAACCCTGCGTCTCGTGTTGTGTTGGTTCCTGTGCCCCGTGTTTGGTGTGTGTAACCCCCCCATGCTCCCTATCGCAGTACGGCAGCGTGCTGTACTACAGCGACCCGACGCTGGTGTTCGTGTTCCTGCTGGCGTTCTGCACGGCCACGGTCACACAGTGCTTCCTGATCAGCGTCTTCTTCTCCAAGGCCAACCTGGCGGCGGCGTGCGCCGGCCTCGTCTACTTTGTGCTCTACCTGCCCTACGTGCTGTGCTACGCGTGGAAGGACAGCATGCGCTTCGGCGCCAAGGTGGCCGTGGTGAGTACCTTTACGGTGGGATTCGGGGCGTTTGGCGGACACTTTTGTCCAAAGCGAATTACGATAAGAACATTTGTCAGAAGAAAGAGAAACAACATTCGCTGTAGGTACAGTGAGGGTGTTCATAGAAACAAGTCCAAAGCACTAACAATTGCTAGGTAGCTTGGATAAGGTGGTACACAATGCCGTACTGAGTACTATTTCTAAGCGCAAGCCGGACTAAACCCAGCAGCTGTAGCAATGAATCGCTACAGCTGGTGTGTTTAGTCCGGATGATAATCAGCTCATTTGATCGATTATACAAACTTATTTTTTCCTGTCTACTGTGGAACCATATAATATCTCCCTCTTTCTCGGTCATTGAAATCAACCATCACAACTTGGCTCATTAAATGTATCGCTTGAACTTAATCAAAGTGAATTAATTGCAATCCAATTCAGCATTAGACCCGTTGTACAATTAATCTCCAGTAAATTACTGTGGAGTTAGTGGGAGCGAACAAGGGGGGAAAATACACAATTTCCTTTTTGGAAATAGAGAAAACATACAAGAAAGAGCCCTGAAGAAAGTTTGTGTCCTATCCATCCTCCTTTCCTGTTAGCAAAGGGATCCGATGGTGGACCGGGGAAAGAGAAGAGATAAATAGTGCACCATTGCTCAACTCTCACCGTACCCTTTCTAAGTGACCTTTCCAGGGGGGCCTGCATCATTTGTCGTCCCCGGCTGTCCTTTTCCCGCCGACAGAGGAACAGGAAATCTTTAATCTTCATTGCCATGCATGTAGCCTCATCTTCCCAGCTGGCGACCACCAGAATGCCGGTCTTTTTTTTCCTGTTTTGCAAATCTTAACATTGACCACCCCCCCGCTCCCGGCTTCCCCGTGCGTTACTCCGGTCATCAGTGCTTGTCCGGTGGTATTCCAGCCCCACCCCACCTCCACCACCCCTCACCTCTTCAATCATGGTGTTTTCCCTTCCTGCTTCATCTGTCCTGATCATTCCACCTCTCAAACTGAAAGCATAACTCCAGGCTGAGGCCCCTTGCCTCTACAGCCTCGTGGTTCCAGCAGGAATGATTAAATTGCTTCTATCCGTGGGGTAATGATGGATGTATTTGTCTTCTGCTTGGCTATTTCAAATCAGCATCCATCCCTCTCTCTCTTTCTCGCTCTCTCTCTCTCTCTCTCTCTCTCTCTCTCTCTCTCTCTCTCTCTCTCTCCCTCTGTCCTCTCTTTCTGTCCTCTCTCTCTCTCTCTGTCCCCCGTCCTCTCTCTCTCTCTCTTTGCCCCCCCTTACAATCTGTCCCCCACCCCTCTCTCTCTGTCTCTCCCCCCTCCCCCTCTGTCTCACTTTCTGTCTCTATACTACTTTTAAAAATCTGTGTGAACAACTGCGGTTTCTCTTAATGTTTCTCTCAACACTTCCTCCATAAACTCCCTACTGCCTCGGCTTCCTCTCTCGGCTGCACTACATATTCTCTCGCTCTCTCTCCAGATTGATGGGCTAGCCCACTAATTAGCATGAACAATGTTTCCCTGACCAAGCGGCGCTTTCAGACTCATCGCTACGCTTAATTTGGGCAGAGGGAAAGCACACAGCTCAGATGGATCTGGGAGCTGCGAAGGCACATAGATCTCTCCCGTCCCGCCGCACTGTGTGATAATTAAGCCGTGAAAACTCACATTTATAAAAAGAAAAGGAGAAAAGTTGGGGATAACTGAACCAAACCATCGCCAGTTGGTAATTCATATAAGTGTTGCCCCGTGAATAAGGAACATAGTAGGCTACCAATACCCTGCCTATAGCCTACAGTTGGCACAATTAACGCTATCAAATCGATGTCATACCAAACGTATAGTCCATTTCCCTTTACTTTTGCTCTCCTGGGAGTCTGTGCTCCAAACTTAAAACAAGTTTCTCCTGAGCTCAGACACAGCGAGAGCCTTCACCTCAGAGGGGAGCGAGCTTCAAATTGCCCCCGTGACACATGTCGTCAGGGAGTCTGCACGGAGTGTTTGGTCGAGGTCAGAGTGTCACCTCCCAATGTTTTTGGCCGGGCCCCTTCGACGAGGGGTCAGGAATGATTCACACACTGGCGCCCGCTGGCCGCAGTGGGAGAATACTTACGCCGCTGGCAGGAGAAGACTTTGACATGCCTTTACTTTGGGGCCACTAAAAGGGTCAAGGATGCCTGGCCTGAGCGAGTTTAAACTAGCTAGGGCTATATGCCGGCATCATCGGCATAGCGTCATCGTACATAAGGCTCTTGATCCGCCATGTATATCAGAGAGCTTCATGGCGATCCTATCATTGCTTCGGGCTGCATAATACTAGCGGTTAGCCCTAAGCATGCTCATGCCCTAGCAATGCAAACCAAGCTAACTTAAAAGCTAACAATGGAAACCATTCGGGTTTGCCACCATTTCATCGCAGCACATAACGCTATCAACTCTCAATGCTGCGGCCTAGCAAAGCATAGTAAGCTAGTGGATTATCACATGGCCCTATCATTGCATCACAGCCCACAGCTAACCGCTAACCGCGCGGTGACTGTTGACCCAGACGGCCCGCACTCTATGCCCACAGGTACCCCCCCACTGGCCCCGCATTGCACCGTAGCACATACCTCTAACTCTCGCCGGCTCCTGTAAATGACTGTGGCATCTGCCGGAGTTAAAACGCTGTGAGCAAATGAGGGGTGATGAAACAGCTGGCAAGCAGCATGCAGTGGAGAGCGATAGGTTGGCGGCAGATGCTGTTGCGTCGAGGGTGGGGGGGGGGGGGGAGAGAGAGAGGAATCGTCTGCCATTTCCTACTGTACGAAACAGCCCACTGATCTTTGTTTGCATCACATGAATTGCATCCCGGTCTGTGCCCTCCAGAGAGACCTAGCGAGGGAGGTAGAGAGAGAGAGTGAGCGAGAGAGAGAGAGCAAGGTAAAGAGAGAGGGAAGTTCTGTCTTCCCGCAGAGAGAGAATCCTCAACCTTTTAAACAAAAAGCCCTTCGTGGCCAGCGTCTCTTTTCCTGTACTGGGATCTCCTCCGCTCGCAGTTCAGATAACCCTTACAGTATGCGCCTACACAATTCATCCTACACATGAACCTCGGCATCTCTGGCCAACACGATCGACAGCGGCCGATCATGGCCGCTGTTTCTCGTCCCCCGAGACGTCAAATCCGACCAACTGTCGCCTCTGCTCCCCTCCCAAGAGCCTGCTGTCGTGCGTGGCCTTCGGCTACGGCTGCGAGAACCTCTCCAAGTACGAGGAGCAGGGCCTGGGCATCCAGTGGTCCAACATAGCGCAGAGTCCGGAAGAGGGGACGCGCTACAGCTTCCTGGTCTCCATCCTCATGATGCTGCTGGACGCGCTGCTGTACTGGACGCTCACCTGCTACATCGAGAACGTCTTCCCAGGTAACGGCCCTCGCACGCTTCTGTTGGACACGCCGTCGTCTAACAGAGCGATGGGACGGTGAACCATCAAAGGATGTGAACGAAATTGTAGAAGATACTAAAAGAAGGTTTTTGACGTTTACGTTTATATCCAAGGGTTTTTAGCAGACGCTTTTAACCAAAGCGACTTACAATAAGTACAAGTGCCAAGGACCGACAATTGCTAGGTTAACCCATTCCCCGTTTATAAGAGGATTGCTAGGATAAGATACTACACTCCCCCCAGCACGGGGTAAGAGGTCATACAGGGTCTAAGTGAACTCTAGTGCTGCACAACCTAGTTAAAATAAGTTATCGTCATTTATTGAGCGTAGAGTATGAGAAGTAGCAGTGGAAGTCTTTGTTTTCTTTATGCAATGACATTTAACGTATGATCATTATTTCATTATTTAAATTTGATATAATCAAGCGTGATGATGTTGTCGGTTCGACGGGATCGGAGGCCGACGTTAATAAGTACCACGCAGTCCGCGATCCCAGCAGAGTCGGGTCCTTAATATCGTATTCCAGTCCGACGATAATTAATCCAATCATCGGGGGACCTCTCCACCAGGCCGGGCCCCCGGAGCAAGGGGCCCCACGTCCCCCTTGTTATTATCATCATCATGATTGTCGTTCTGATTAAACCGTGTGTGTGTGTGTGTGTGTGTGTGTGTGTGTGTGTACCCCTCAAATCGCAGGCCAGTACGGGATCCCCAAGCCGTGGTACTTCCTGGTCACCAGGTCTTATTGGTGCGGGACCACCGCCGCGGCGAGCACCGTCCACCCGGACACGCTCAAGAACCCGGGGGTCCAAAACGGTACCGACCCGCCTCACGGCCGCGCTATCGTTGTAACTTTAACCCCGTTCCACCAACGTTTCAGGGCTGGTTCGGAGCCAGTGCCGATCTCGAACCGGTACGTGGCCTTGACATATTAATAATCCTGTCTCCGGCCCGGACAAACAGGTTCTGACTCAGCACCAGCTGGTCCAGTGACATCTAGCACTGGGTTAGCGTAATTCTAACGCGTACATTTTAACGTCCTGACGTCATGTTGCTAGGACAACGGCGTCGTAGGCTCTGATGCATTGGCGTGCCTCTACTCTCTTTCTACTCTAAGTCTGTGGAAGATCAAGCTGGTTCTTGGGGAGTTCGCGTGTAGAACCAACACTGAACCAGCGCCAGCCCAGCACCGGGTTTGCGTTGGTGGAAAGGAGGTATTGTTGTTTTTCGTCTGCTGGCTGATGAAACGACCAACCGCCGAATCACGGTCCAAATATATAACTCCCTGCCAACTGCCAATGGTGGCCTTGTTTGACTGGCAGTTGAATGCTTTCGAAAAGAACGCTTTGGACCCATGAACTGAGAATAAACCGTGAGAAACGTGTGTTTTTATCGCTGAATTCTCCACGGGTCATCGTTTGTCAAGGCGGGGGAAAAACAGAGCTCCTAATTAGTTAGCGGTAGCGTTAATATGTCAGGCGGTGGCGGCGGCGTTGCTGCAAACCGACGCTAACACCTCATTGGCTGAGCAGGGCTGATAACAGGCGAGGTGAGGCCGATGGGAGCGAGGTGTCTCCGGGAGAGTCTCTAATGAACACGGGGACGGCGGGCTGGGGAGGGCTGGTTACTCCCAGGATTGGGTGGTCGTATTGTTAACAATGTGGGTAGTGACAGTTTTAATGTCACTTTATGATTCCGCAACATTTATTCCTGCTAATAACAAATATGCTGTTGGGTATTTGCTTTTCTTTTTTCAAATATGGTATACGGTTTAATACGGCCCACTTATACTTTATGTTTATAAGCCGAGGACAAACGAAAAAGAGATGGGAAAAATGTAAACCGACTGTCAGTTTTATGAATTAAAGAATGTGCAGGTAAAATAAAGAATTTATGATCGGTGATTACAACAAGGATTATTTCAATTATATTTGCGAGTATAACGACGCGATCGGTTTAATGAAAAATGTTTCCTACGCAATGTAACCTCCAACTCTTTCATAAGGCCGTCTGGGATTTCGGAGACAGCAATCAAAACATCCATCAGTATAAGGGAGGGAACTCGTATCGTATGTGTCCTTGAAAAAGTTAAAGTATTTAATGAAGATGTTATTTAAAGGCAGAGTATTTGCACCCTTTCAATGATGATGTTTACACTGCCCAATAGTACGCACAAACATCATTTGTGATGAGGTGAAGTGGGTACTCAACAAAAATATATATTAGAGGGGGTACAATAGTAGGAAAAGTCTGAGAACCACTGACCTATGGTATTATTCAGCCTTTGGCAAGCAGAGAATGTTCCGCGAATGAAAGAGTGCATTTCCTCACATTGCCCCCTTGTTCTCTAAAGGTTACCTTGAGAAGCCACCGCCCGACATGAAGGCGGGGGTCTCCATTCAGAACCTTGTGAAGATCTACAAGACGGGGAAGAAGCTGGCGGTGGACGGCCTCAGCGTGGACTTCTACGAGA
>NC_079428.1:1413186-1513186 GCF_026213295.1 Gadus chalcogrammus | reverse complement strand
GGAAATGAAGCATGATATCTCAAAGTTTAAATACAAGGCTTTCCGAGAGGGTATCAATTTTATTCATGCTGTCGGCGTGACACTAAGAAGGGTTAAAAGGGGAGCCAAACACCAGCAGCGTTTGGATTAGACGAGAGAGACTGCCTCTGGAGGCTAGGTGCGATACTGAATGCCTGGTAAATGCACTGCATTTGTACAGCGCGTTTCTTACCAGTGGCCACCCAAAGTGCTTTACAATACTGCCTAACATTCACCCATTCATACGCACATTCACACCCGCTGGCGATGTCAACCATGCAAGGCGACAGCCAGCTCGTCGGGAACAGTGAGGGTCAGGTGTTTTGCTCAGGCTAAGAGGAGCCGGGGATCGATCTAGCAACCTTCGGTTACAGGTCAACCCGCTCTACCTCCTGAGCCACTCCCGCTGTCACACCAAAATTGTACCGGGGGCGAAAATTTTACCTCCTGCGTAATCCGCGTCGAAACATTACGTCATCGATCGACGTGATTGTCCGTTGCCAGGCAGGTTTCGAAAAACATTTGCGCTCATCAAGACGAAATAACATAATGCAGATAGCACTCTTTTTTACTTTATATTTGTATTGTATTGAATTGTTTAATCGAATTTAGCTAGTAAACTGAGTGTTTAAAGTGTATCGTAGTCTAGCTAGCTTGTGTTTAGAAAATAGACGTCATCGTTCGACGCGATCGTCCGTTGCCAGGCAACGTTCGACGCGATCATCAGTTGCCAGGCAGGTTTCGAATCTTCGAACGCGGATTACGTAGGCGGTACAATCTTCGCCCCCGGTACAATTTTGGTGTGACACTGCCTCACGTATCATCCCCTTATGGTCGGTCAACCGCTGGGGATGTGGACGCAGCACACCTTGTTACTTATGGGAACTGGAGTCAAGAGGCTTGCACTGGGGCGCCCGTAACCCTGCTCCAGAATGAACAAAACATTTTGGGGGGGTACACAGTGTGGGCTTAATAAGTAAAGAGGTGTAAATGGTAATCATAGAAACGGCTAACATCTTTGTTTAACCGATTAGACCACTCATTGAGGTGTTTACCACCTAAACAGCCGGGAATGGGAATTGAAAGGACAAACAGACTTTCGGTAATTACTGTTATAATTTTGGGTTTTAACCTTTCTTTGAGAAAATAGAAGCTTTAAGAAATAGGGTAATTAAAAGGTTTCAATAAAACTTTGATTACCCATCTGACACAAATATTTATTTTGATTATCTTTTAAATAACTTTGTTTTCACTATTTTGTTAACAAATAATTAACAATAACTAACTTCACAATTTAAATTGCCTTCCCTTTCGTTAGGTCGTTAAATCATAATTGAACAGTTAACACATTCTTTTTTTAATTGTTTCCTACTGCACTCAACATCATTATCCTGTCAGTTTTTGTCGCCCCTTTTCAAATTCGTTGGTTATTTCACCACAAAGCTTTGCAACATAATATCCGTAGACGCCTGACAACCTGCGTCAAACTCATAACTGCCAGAACTGCCCATCCACCACTGCTGCATGTTTCAATTTCTCAATGTCTCCCAATCTGACAAAAAAAAGCTGCCAAGACACGCTGCCAATTTACCTGAATCTCTCTCGTCTCCATTTCCCCTTCATGCCGCGTTGCCCCAGAACACAAAATAAATCACGACGCCTTTGCGGGCTGTTCCCCTTTCAAGCAGATATTGGGCTTCTTCTTGGCTCAGACGTGGTGCCGTGTGTTTTTTATTTACTCCTGCTCGGGAATAAAAATAACAGAACACAAGCACAACGAATCCCAGGGAAAATCATTGGCTGAGATTGAGCTAAGCATATAAAACGAGCCTACTCTGCCAAATCAAACCACTGGCAAGCCTCACAGTTCAAAGTCAAACTTTCTTTTATCTTTTATCTTTTCTCTCTCCCTCCTCCCTTTCGCTCTCGGAGTGAAGAAGCGGGAAGGACAATAAAATATATACCGTATTTTCCGGACTATACGTCGCTCCCGAGTATTGGTCGCATCAGTCAAAAAATGCTCCATGACGAGGAAAAAAACATATATACGTCGCATCGGTGTATAAGTCGCATTTATTTTTAAACATTTAAACAAGAACGTTTAGTCTGGAGAGACTGAATAAAATTGCAATAGCAATACAGGTGTGTCGGTCCCACTCGTAGTTCTGAGAGTATACCGAATTCAGTGACACCGGGATTCCACCGGACGCGTATGCGCCGCGGTCCTAAACCTGAGCGCACGATCGGGAGGTGGAAGTTGCGCTTTAGACACAAGTCCAGCGGAGGGCTCCAGTTTTCGCCGGCCAAGTCATGCGCTGTGATATGTGTGACAGCTATGTTGCACAACATTGCAGCTAAGGCTGGGGTAGCTTTGGTTGAACCGGAGGACATTGAGGACGATGACGACGAGAATATAATTTATTCGGTGGTGCAGTAGGCTTGCAGCGTTCAGTTGTAGGCCTAATGAATGACGGTGCCATCTTGCGGCCGAAGATTATGTACGCACAATTTTGGCATATAAGTCGCTTCGAAATATAAGTCGCAGGGCAAGCCAAACTACAAAAAAACCGCGACTTATAGTCCGGAAAATACGGTATATATACATATATACGTACACAATTTTAGCAATGGCCTCTCTTGGGTTCCCCGGGGGCTTTTAAAAACATGCGTGGCGTCAGCCGTTGACCGTGACATGATTTTTCAAAGTCCGGAATATTCCCGTGGTCTCCTCCCATGTTCTGTTTCCTTGTTGTTCCTCAAACGTGCTAATTACTGCCAGCCGAAGATACGTGACATAACGGGGCTCTGTTTGTGTCGGTTCTCGCCTGACGCCGTCCCACTTGGTATGGGATGCTAATTGAATCTGAAGACAACAAAACAAAAATGGGATTTCTGTGACGCACACAAAAAAAAGAACCCAAAAGAAAGATGTTTTGGAGCTGAAGGAGAGATGTGTATGTGTGCGTGTGCATGCCTGTGTGTGTGTGTGTGTGTGTGTGTGTGTGTGTGTCTGTCTGTGTGTGTTTGTGTCTGCATGCGTGAGTGTGGGTGCCTGTGTGTGTGTGTGTGTGTCTGTCTGTGTGTGTGTGTTTGTGTCTGCATGCGTGAGTGTGGGTGGCTGTGTGTGTGTGTTTATGTGTGTGGTTGCCTGCTTGTGTGTGGATGTGAGCATCTGCGTGCCTGTGCCTGTGTGTGTGTCTGTTCCTGCCTGTGTGTGTGCGTGCGTGCGTGCATTGTGTTGATGTGATGGGAGTGTCTATGAGGATCCGCCTCGGCACTCAGAGTTGGACTACGAGGAGATAAACGATTACCACGTGGACGCAGGTCGTGACACCGGCCGTGCCGGATAGGTTTGCCGTCTCTGCATCCTTTCTCACTCATCACATCACAGACCCTCTCAGAAACAAACAGGGCCGCTTTGCGCTCCTGGTTTGTGCTCCTGTCGTCACTGTTCTGCTGTTTGTCTGCATCCGGGCTCAATGTCATGACTGCCGCTGACACCCAACACACACATGGCAGGTACAGACTGCACCGTTTTACCCTTCTGTCTCACCTGTATCCCCATCTCCCTCTCGCTCTCTCTCTCTCTCTCTCTCTCTCTCTCTCTCTCTCTCCCTCCCCCTCTACTTCCCTCCCCCTCACCCCTCCTCTCTCTCTCCTCTCCCTCCTCCCTCCTCTCTCTCCCTCTACCTCTCTACCCCATTTCTCTCTCTCTCTCTCTCTCTCTCTCTCTCTCTCTCTCTCTCTCTCTCTCTCTCTCTCTACCTCTCTCTCTCTCTCTCTCTCTCTACCTCTCTCTCTCTACCTCTCTCTCTACCTCTCTCCCCCATTTCTCTCCCTCTACCTCTCTCCCCCATTTCTCTCTCTCTCTCTCCCCCATCTCTCTCTACCTCTCTCTACCTCTCTCTCTCTCGACTTCCCTCTCCCTCCATCGACTTCCCTCCCCCTCACCCCTCCTCTCTCTCTCCTCTCCCTCCTCTCTCTCTCTCCTCTCCCTCCTCCCCCCTCTCTCTCTCCCTCTACATCTCTCCCCCATTTCTCTCTCTCTCTCACTCTCTCTCTCTGTCTCTCTCTCTCCTCTCTGTCTCTCTCCGTCTCTACCTCTCCCTCTCTCCCCCCCCTCTCTCTCTCTCCCTCTCTCCCCCTTTACCTCTCTCTCTCTCTCCTCCCCCCCTCCCCACCAGGCCGTACCATCATCCTGTCCACTCACCACATGGATGAGGCGGACATCCTGGGCGACCGCATCGCCATCATCTCCCACGGCAAGATGCGCTGCTGCGGCTCCTCCATGTTCCTGAAGAAGGTCTTCGGCCGCGGCTACTACCTGACCCTGGTGCGCGGCGGGAACCAGCACGCGACCGCGCAGCGCGGACAGCAGCCGCACGCCGCCGAGGTCAGTGGTCTCCCAGTGTTGATGCGGCCCCCGGGCGAAACACCTCGCCCTCACTGCTCCCCCACGGGGTGGCCGGCGCCTCGCCGCGTCGAGACCGCCGTCGGCGTGTGAATGTGTGTGTGAACTGTTGTAAGTCGCTTCGGATAAAAGCGTCTGCTGAATGCCCTGAACATGAATGCAAATGTGTTTCCACCCAGCCTGAATACCAGAAGAAAGGGTAAGGTTCTGTGTTTGATCCCCGATGTCTACGGCCTACCTGTAGGGCTTCCTGGAGCGAAACACCCCCTAGCTGCTCCTTAATGACATGAATTGAACGGAATTGCCCTGGTTGAATAGAGTCGGTACTCAATAGTACAAAGGACTGCCCACGCACTAGATTTGATAAAAGATGTGTTCCAGGAGCTGCCCTGTGTTGCACTCTTAAACATGCCCAGTTTGAAGCCCCTCTGCAGGCAGAGATAGGTTGCGTCACAGGGCGTCCTGGTGGTTAAGGAACCGATGAGCATGTTGGAGTTTGCCAGGGGCTCCGTACAAAATATGTTCCCCTCGCCGGTCTCCAAATCCTTTGCTGTGTGGAATAGTTTATTTCCTTTTTTATCCCCGGAAATGACAGGATTTATTCATATCGTCAACTAACAGCTGAGTGTGTGTGTGTGTGTGTGTGTGTGTGTGTGTGTGTGTGTGTGTGTGTGTGTGTGTGTGTGTGTGTGTGTGTGTGTGTGTGTGTGTGTGTGTGTGTGTGTATGCGGGGTATGAAAGAGGTTTAACCGTTGGTTTCTGATTCTGCCTGTGAAGGAAGCTTGACGTAAGTCGACGTTGATGCTATTCCGACGTTGTTGATTCGCTCTCTCAGACATCTGACCGGCTCGCGACAAACATGACAGTTGACTTTGAACAGGCCTTGAGTTTGGCATGGCTGTATACGAGGACTCTAGCCACTTTTTTAGACAAAGAAGAGATACAATTGTGTTGCAATGTTTTGACTGAACTTATGGTTTATGACGAAAGCTAATGACATGTTTTTAATATTCCTTTGTTTTTAAGTCACGGATAGCATCCCATTTGTGAAACACTGCGTGTGAATGTATCCCAAAATATCAAAATGATTGATCTACATAATAACTCATAACAGAGGAAGATCTACTGCTTCATCTGAAGATAATGAGCCTGATTGCGCCTGCATTGCAGCTCATAACAATTCGTCAACCCCTTATTGAACATGGCTCGCTCTCTGAAACCCCCCTATCCCCCCCCCCCCAGTCCTACCCAGTGTAATGAACCATGTTCAGTCCGCCCCGACCAGGGCATCGACACACTCCTACGTGTTGGATGAGGCTAATTGCTGCGAGGGGGGGGCTGATGATTCTCAATCGTACTTGCCAATGTCTGCGGCACACGCATAGCTTTCAGTCCATGGCAGCAGTCATACTTCGTCTAGGATTATTTCTGTTGAATAACTAAAGACACACGAGGTTTAAACCTTGTACTTTTTAGGATATGAAAACCCCAATCCCGGTACGGCTCACTTCTGTTTGAGAGCCCCTTAAAGTCTGGAGTCCCATTCAGCGAGCTTAAAGCGAAAAGTAAAACGGAAGTTTCACAACACAGATACGACAACTCGAACGATAACGCAAACTTAAGAACAGCCGGAAGCGCCTTTTCTCCCGCGCCCCGAGTGCAAATTTAATTTCCCTTTTGTTGAAACACCCGACACTAACCACCGCACCCAAATGGCAAGACTCAGTCGAGCGAGAAGCCAGCGAAACTTGAATCCGTCTCCGGGTATACGCGGATTAAAGTAAAGGGATATCTAAAGGTTGAGCTGGAACGCAGCAACAGGAACATGAGAGTAACGTAGAATTATTCTTTTCTGGTGTGACTCTGATTCCCGTCCGCAGGAGAAAGAGGCCCGATCGGGGAGCAGCAGTTCAGATGAAGGCATCGGGAGCCAGACCTGGATCAACTCCGATCCATCAGGTAAAGAACCGACGCAAGGTTTGGTTCTGAACCGCCGGTTCTTTGCGGTGCGTCGTTCTGTCTCTCCTTCTCAGGGCTGTCTTCCCTGCTCTGTCCACAAAGACACAAAAACCTCATGTCAAATATGTCACGTGAACGCAACGACCACGCAGACGCTGTGACGCAGTCGTGAACCTTCATGGTTCTGCGTCGGGTTTTGGTAAGCGGACCAATCACAGCCCTTGCTGCTGCGTTGCCTTGACGGAAGGTTACAATTTTTCCAAGGAGGGTCTGCAAGGACGTTGGGGGTCTGTAATCCCCTTGCGTTGCGTGAACGTGGTATCATAATCAGCCCTTAAGGAGGCAGAAAGCCTGAGGCATGACTTGTTAAGAAGTGAAGGTGGCGCAAACAGATTCAAAAGAGGAAATTGTTTATGAAAGTAGCATCCTTGAAACGTACCTCAACAATGCCATTCATTCTTCATGCACTGCTATTGCCTTTAATAAAGTACTCCCTAAGATATAAATAGAGTTTGTCAATGTGCAAATAATAGGCTTCTTAAAAATGTGCTTGCCTTAACTGTACCGGTAATATGCAGGGCAAAGGTCATTTCTCAACGTGGAATGAAAAAATGTATGATCACACATCATAAATCTTATCGTCCTTCTTTCAAAACACACCAAAAAATTCAGATGATTCATTTTGCCTTCAGCTTCCTTGAATGCGGTCTGTTGCTTTGAACTTTACACAATAATATATATTAAAAAAAAATGGCCCCTGGCTGGCGGAAAGAAGAGGTATTTTCTTTGTGCATTACTTATATTATGCATATTACTCCAGAGCAGGGGTCACGAACCTTTTTGAACCTGAAAGCTACTTCATGGGTACTTCGTCATACGAAGGGCACCCAGTTTGATACACTTCTGAAATAACAAATTTGCTCAGTTTGCCTTTAGTTCTATATTATTATTATTATTATTGATTAATGATAATCATCTATGTGAAGACACTGATCATGTTAACGATTTCTCACAATAATTATCAACAATGATTCAAAAAAGGTGGGAAAGAGTTGTTCAAGAATGAGTAGTGCTATGTTCAGAACAGGCCTGCGGGCGCCTCATATGGGCCTTGCGAACGCGGGCACCATGTTGGTGACCCCTGCTCCAGAGTAATAGGCTTTTTCATTTGGTTTGTTTTATTTTCTGACTGCGTCATCTCTGCTGAACCTTAGCTGCTCATACAGTTAGACTGGGGGAGCGATCTTATGAATGGCAAAAAAACATTCTGCCCCCTTGATGCATTCCTACCAGAGAGAGCAGAGCAGTGCTATACCCCGCCCCCCTCCCCACTCCCCACTACCTGCTTGTCCTCGTCAGCCCCTCGTGACAGAGAAAGAACAAACATTGGAATCAAAGCCCTATTCGTTTTGATAATGGAGCACATGATTTCTCTCTGAAAGAGAAAATTAAATGAGAGAAATGCAATTTTGATTCCAGTGACAGCACATTTTTCTTTATTAACCCGCCGAGGCATGCTTGCGCGTGCGCACAGGCACGCACACACACACGCACACATACGCGCGCACGCGCGCAAGCACGCACGCACACGCGCGCGCGGTCAGATTTGCCAGCATGGCTTGATGCTTGAAGCCACAGCGTTTACTTCTTCATAAAGAACGGACAGCGCCGGATGGCGGGGGTAGGGGTTCTCTGCTCTGCTTGGTTAAGCCATAGTGATTACCAATATGGAGGTCCTCGATCGATAATCAACGGGTGGATTAGCCTTTAGATCGATTCCCCCTCGGCGACGCGGCGACACGACTGAGGCCAGATGATTACGTCCGTCTGATCTGATTCACTGTTCAGACGCGGTTCAGAGGACCACTGCATCATGGCCCAGACTCCTAATGCGGGGATATGCAACGGCTTTGTGACTGTGTCTGTGTGTGTAAACATTAAACTATTATATGGGTAAGTAGAGGAGGATTGCGTCATTGCTACCACACCGTGGAAAACTGATGATGGGAAACCAACTCTTGAGGTGGGTTGATGAAATACCTCGTCGTTATTTCGTCGGTTAACAGTAGAATAATGTCGTCGTCCCCCCCCAGTTTCTCTGCCCTTTCCTCAACACATTTTGCGTTTCAATCTCCCCGCTCTCCCTGTGGTGAGCGTGCGTCTTTTATGAAAATGGAAAATCTTCACAAAGTTTGAATAGATTTTTTCACACTGGTTTGATGTATATGTATGTTTGATACATAAATTACAACTGGTACAAAACTCTGCAGCCCGTATCCTTGCTAAAACCCCCTCCATCAGTCACATAACACCTGTCCTGCAGCAACTCCATTGGCTCCCCATCAAATATCGCATCATTTACAAGATCCTGCTTCTCACTTTCAAGGCCATCAACAATCTTGCCCCTCAGTGTCTCACCGAGCTCCTCCATATCAAGACACCCACCCGTTCTCTCAGATCGTCTTCCTCCATCCAGCTCACTCTCCCACCAGCTCGCCTGGTCACCATGGGGTCAAGAGCATTCAGTCGCTCAGCCCACCACCTCTCCGCCTCATGACATCCATCACTCCAGTTCCATATTCACTTTCAAATCTCACCTGAAAACTTATCTATTCAGCCAAGCCTACTCCCTTTAAGTCGCATTCTTGGGACTAGAATGACCATACCGTTTTTCTCTTGTACACTGTTTTATTATGTTGTTGCTGTAGTTTTTTGTTTGCTATTATGAATGTGTGATTTTGTAAGGTGACCTTGAGTGTCAAGAAAGGCGCCCTTAAATGAATTGCATTATTATTATTATTCTTACAGTTCTGGTGTCGCTGTGTATATATATGGTGCTTTGTGGAGCCTTTCTGACCGTTAAACAATACCCTTTATTCCCTACCCTTTCATTTTCTCCGTGCCTGGTGGCTCGCGGAACAAGGCATGACTAATCAAGTGCCCTTCTGTGGATGATGAACATATAATGTGCCAGAAGAAATATCCGGCAGTCTCCGACTAACGGTCTCCTACATTTAAACCACTCTTAGTTTGGAAAAAAAGCAGCTTCCCTTAGGCGAAACATAGCCTAATCTAGCGCTAATGTTGTTGTTGTTTAACCAAGGGATGTAACTGTAGACATTATTAAATGCAAATGGCTCTCTCTGTTAACTGATTATATTAGCAGGTGAGACATTTTGCCTTCCACTCGCATCAGGTAGAAGGAATTACAAATACAGCTAATTGTCAATCGCCAAATCCCCACGCATGAATTAATAAAGCCTTAATAAAATATCAAATTTTCTCTCAGCCTCGTCAGGTCTAGAGCCATTGGGTTGGTAAGCAGCCGGCCAAGTGCTTATGGCAGCACCGCGTTGCAAGCGAATATTGCTGTGCGAGTCGATAACCTTTCGGATTCATGGTGTTCATTAATATCTTAAGCCCTCTGCTGTGTCACTTCTCACCTCTTGCGCCGGGGACAATTGATTTATCCGAGCGGGAGAGAAGGGAAAAACAAATCCACGTGTGGAGTTGTTGAGTCGTGTCTTCGATGGCTGTTGGTGCTTTCAAATGATTCAGAAGCAAAGTTGAAACAAGTCACAAAAACGTGTCTGGTAACAAATTAATGAAATGTGGGGAAGATATGGACTCAAACGGAGCACGAACATCAAACAAAAGAGATCCAGCAAGGTTTAGATTTGACTCAATAGAAGTAGGTGTTATGGATATCGGATCATGTGTTATGTGAATTATTGCTTTTGTTATGAATATCGATTCCTGTCGGTGCCATTATTATTAAAATGGCTGTCTGTGTTAACGTGTGCATGTTCTAAATCAGAAAAATAATGTCAATCATATCAGCAAACAAAGCCTTAAGGGCTGGTTATTAACGCAAGGACCACTCAGAAGCTGCGACGCAGAAACAAACCTTTGTTTTGGGATTTAGTGAGCGGACCAATCACAGCCCTTGTTACAATTTTCATTTCAGAATTCATACTGTAAACCCTGTTGCGTTGCATTGACGTGGAACCATTATCAACTCTCACAATAGTACTGTATGTGAGAGAGTATAGTAGTGTATGTGAGAGAGTATAGTAGTGTATCCTAAACGACTGCGTCAGTTTTTCCGACGTCTCTGGTACTTCCACAACACGTAGAGACCGGCCATGGTTGAGAATGAATTGGCGGTCACAAGAGGAAGCCTCTCTCAAACTCCGCCTCTTCTATCAGCCAATCAGGAACTGAGGAATCAAACTCACTTCCGTTTCATTCAAACTACACACACTACTATACTCTCTTGCATGAACATATGTACTCTCTCACACACACTTCTATATTGTCTTGCATAAACATCTATACCCTCTCACACACACTACTATACTCTCTCACATACACTACTATACTCTGTCACATACTATACACTCTCATACATACATGTAAGAGGAGTATGATAGTGTGTGTGTATGAGTATACTGGTGTATATGCGAGATTATAATAGTGTGTGTAAGGCCGAGTATCAATTCTGTCCCAGGCGGCCCCTCATAAACGTCACTCCTCCACTCGCACACATCCCATGTTCTAAAGAAAATGTCGGTTTGAAACCGGGATCGGGCCGGTCCGGGCTCGGACAAAACGTGCACGGGCTCGGGTCGGGTCGGGCCCGATTTTCTGGGCCCGATCTAAGCTCTGTTTGTGTGTGCGCCCCACTAACCCTTCCCCCCCCGTCCCCCCCAGACGTGGCGGCGGTGGGCGTCCTTGTGCGCCGGCACGTCCCCGGCGCCGTCTACCTGGAGAGCATCGGCCAGGAGGTGACCTTCATCCTGCCCTACGCGGGCGCCAAGGACGGCTCCTTCGCCACGCTCTTCAAGGACCTGGACCTGGAGATGGGCACGCTCGGCCTCACCAGCTACGGCATCTCAGACACCACCCTGGAGGAGGTAGGGTGACAAACAGAGGAGGTAGGGCTCCGACACCACCCTCGAAGAGCTAGGGCGACCCGTACACCACCCGAGAGCAGCGGCATCGAAATCCCCACCTTTGACTTTAGGTGGAGCGCTGGGTTGTATTCGAGAGCTTTCTATGCAAATGGTGTCTGAGGGATCAGCAAAGATGCAGGGGCGGAGCAAAGAGGGCCACGCCCCCTTTATTCACCATAATCACTACAGGAAGGCCAGGGCCATGCCCCCTTTATTCACCATAATCACTACAGGAAGGCCAGGGCCACGCCCCCTTTATTCACCATAATCACTACAGGAAGGCCAGGGCCACGCCCCCTTTATTCACCATAATCACTACAGGAAGGCCAGGGCCACGCCCCCTTTATTCACCATAATCACTACAGGAAGGCCCGGGCCACGCCCCTTTTATTCACCATAATCACGACAGGAAGGCCTGGGCCACGCCCCTTTTATTCACCATAATCACTACAGGAAGGCCAGGGCCACGCCCCCTTAATTCACCATAATCACTACAGGAAGGGCAGGGCCACGCCCCCTTTATTCACCAGAATCACTACAGGAAGGCCAGGGCCACGCCCCCTTTATTCACCAGAATCACTACAGGAAGGCCAGGGCCACGCCCCCTTTATTCGCCAGAATCACTACAGGAAGCGGGGCAGTTTGCAACGCTGCTTATGCTCCTGTGTGTTTATTTAGCACAATTTAGCACATATTATTTTACACAAATAAACACCAAACGTCAATGGAAAACATGATGGAACGCACAAAGCGACAATTAACAATTTTAAATAACAAGAAGCTATCATCCTATATTTTATTGGAAACCATTTATACTATATTTTTCCATTATTGTAAATTTGTCTAACAAAAATAATAAAATCCCACTTAAGGTTGGATGCCAACAGGTACACTTGCCTTGAGAAATCTAACGTGCGATTCAGTCACTTGGCAGACACTTTAATCCAAAGCAACTCATTGATATGTCTTTGGAAACATTGAGGAGTGCGTAGGAGTCAAGCGCCTTCCTCAAGGATCCCTACAGGTCCACTCGTTCCTGCTCTTATCCTGCTCCATCTTGTCAGATTTGTTATTATTTGTCATATCTCTTCTCACCCTTCAGCCCCCGTGGTTCCCTCCTACTGGGGTCATGAACACACAACAGCTCTCAAAGTGGAGCGATGGACCCTGTACAACTGGGCTGTGCACCGTTGGCCACCAGTAAACCGCGTGTGGGTGTTTGTGTGTGTGTGTGTGTGTGTGTGTGTGTGTTTGTGTGCGCGATTGTATGTTTGTGCGCGCACACACTTAGGTGAGTGGGTTGGTTGGTCTGTGGTGTGTGTGTTTGCGATTGTGTGTGTGTGTGCACACACTTAGGTGAATTGGTGTGTGGTGTGTATGTGTGTGCGATTGTGTGTTTGTGTGTGCACATACTTAGGTTGTTGGGTGAGTGGTGTTGTGTGTGCGCGCGATTATATGTTTGTGTGTGCACATACTTAGGTGGGTGGGTGTGTGGTGTGTGTGTCCGATTATATGTTTGTGTGTGCACTTACTTAGGTGGGTGGGTGTGTGGTGTGTGTGCGCGCGATTATATGTTTGTGTGTGCACATACTTAGGTGGGTGGGTGTGTGGTGTGTGGTGTGTGTGTCCGATTATATGTTTGTGTGTGTGCACACACTTAGGTGGGTTGGTGGGTGTGTGGTGTGTGTGTGTGCGATTGTGTGTTTGTGTGTGCACACACTTAGGTGGGTGGGTGGGTGGGCGGTGTGTGTGCGCGCGCGATTATATGTTTGTGTGTGCACACACTTAGGTGGGTGGGTGGGTGTGTGGTGTGTGTGTGTGTGTGCGATTGTGTGTTTGTGTGTGCACACACTTAGGTGGGTGGGTGTGTGGTATGTGTGTGTGATTGTGTGTTTGTGCGTGCACACATTTGGGTGTGTGTGTGTATGTGTGTGTAGGTGTGTGCGCTCACTTATGTCTGCGCTTGTGTGTGTGTGTGTGTGTGTGTGTGTGTGTGTGTGTGTGTGTGTGTGGGTGTGCATGCCTACCTGTGCACGTCGTCCTACGCTGGCCCCCCTTGCGGCCTGCCGGCTCTATTAAAAAAGGGTAGCGGTGATACACCTGAGTTCCCCTGTGAGGAGGATTACCTCATCCATCTGTGACGCCTCCCGTCGTAATCCAGTTAGGAGTCTTGGAGCTCTGAGAACCAGGCCGCGTTGACAGGCCCATCTGTACTTAGGAACGGAGCCTGCTAAATGTGGTGGAGGTGTCGTTTTCGTTCGCAGCAGAGGCAGGCCTGAGCGTTGACAGATATAACATGTCGGAAAAAACGGATCAAATCGGTTGCTTGAGGAAAATGTGATGTTTTCATTCCGGCAGATTTTCCTGAAAGTGGCCGAGGACACTGGAGTAGATGTGGAAACACAAGGTAGAACACTTCTCTTGAATGTTATGTGGTTGCTTTTTTGAATTGCTATACTCTTTGGCAGAGGTCTTCAACAGGGGGTCCGCGGAGGTACTGCAGGGAGGTCGCAAAAGTTTTGGTTGATTAGGCAATTTTTTTATATTCCCCCGCAATTTTTTCCACAAATTGAAATGTCTTTAAATGCACATTAACATGAATCCAACACACTAGCCACGTTTACATGGACACTTTTGATTCGATTTCTAATCAGAATAGATCTATTCCTATGATGCGATCCGAAAGGCATTTACAAAAGTGGTAAGCGTACGTTCGTATGTCTCTGACGCATCAGGACTGGCTTTGACATTTTTATGTCTTTGATTTTAATGAAAGCCCAGCAGGAGAGAGCTTTTCTCTGCCTGCTCCTTCAATGAAGAAGAAGGACAGCACAGCGACTCGTCCGGTCTTTATATCGACCCCCTCCTCCGCCGCAAACAATGCGTATTAGGATGAGAGTGCGCTGACAAGACTGTTGGGAGAGAGAGCGAGAGTGCTGTTATGTAAGGGATAATGTACAGAACGTCGGCCATTATCGGGAAAATAAGCGATCAGAAGAGAAATAGTCCACCAAAGACGTTGGCGTCGCTAGCAACTGGACACGCTGGGGTTGATAAGTTAACAGACTATTGCGGAGTAATAAGAAAGACACTAACAAACATCACTAATTTTCGTTTCCACATTTATGTTTTAAAAAAGTCTATTTGAATAGCTTTTATGCATGATTGCATGCAATTGACAGACATTGTTGATCTTGGCAGGTATCAGTTTATAATGTTATGTTTATGAATGGCAGTGGCATGGCCACCCTACTCACTGTACCTTGCACATGTTTAAAATTAAAACATGAATATATGAACCTGTGTATTATTTGAATATCTTAGTATTGAATGCAAAATAACAAGGTACATTTATACATGGCACTATAGGACCAGTTTAATATAAAATACAATTTTATACAATATATAAGTAGGGGGTCCCCTCTCCATCAGTTCGGAGGTCCTTGGCCTGGAAAATGTTGAAGACCCCTGCTCAATGGGTTTTTCTCTCGCCCTTGTCCAATATTTTTCCTGAAAGAATCTGAAAAGAGTTGCACCTTGTTGAAAAGCAATTGGATACAATTTGCCCAAACTGAACGAATTGGGTTGTATTCATAAAAATAGTTATTATTTGGATAATGAGTTTCTGTCCTCACACAGAAAAAGATGAGCAGAACAATTCAAACGGAAATGGCGCCATCCGAAGGGATTCTGAAAAGGCCTCTGGCAAGTATAGAATGACTATATTTTTATATAAATGATTAACTTACAGGCCCAGTGTCCTTGTTTTAACTGAACTTTGACAGCTTTGTTTTTTAATCAACGTTTGTCTATTTTTGCTCTTGCAGATTTAAAGGGACACACCACTAATAAAGTTGAAGGTATGTATTTCTTTAAGGTTTTGTGTTGAATGTTTGTTTAGAACGAATTTGTTCTTTAACTTGTTTTACAGTTGCTGCGAAGGACAGCCTTCAGAAGTTAGTTTCTGGTTCATTTTCATTTTCCAGTGTCTATTGTGTCCTTTTATTAAGCTTTTGTAGGTTTAATTGATTTCCCTTTGACAAGGAGTGTTTAAGAAGTGTAACAAAAAACATTTACCTAACGTACCTCAAAGGAAGGACATTGAAAGACAGAATAAATACATTTAATTCAACACGATCTTGCGCATCAAACTTTCAAAAGTGTTCAAGAATATCCCTTCAAGAAAAACTTCTTTAAGCCTGGACCCTATTTTCGGATAATTCTTGTTGTGTTAGGGACTAAATCCCCCCTGGTACTAATTTGTCATATTTTGGGAAATGATCTTTACATCCTGAAAGCAACCCATGAATAACTAGCTTGCTAGCTTTAGCATCAGGTCTACCTAGCATTTTCGAAGACTCAGGTTATGCTCAATGAAAGCAGCGGGCACGCAGGTAGGTAGGTTGACAGAGAGACAGCGAGGTAGACAGAGAGACAGACAGGCAAGCCATCCAATCACTTTCATCCGGGCCAGACGAAACGATAAGACGGGCTCAGCGACAGCCACGGTTACCGGGGCGGATTCCCTTCCTTTTTTCAGAGCATTTTGATTCATGGATCGCTGTCAGCATGTCAAGATAATTCCCACAAATATGACAAACATGAATAACCGGCCGCCTTCCCCGGCTGCAACGCAAGCGAAGATAACGCGTGACGCGTGAACGGGGAAGAGAAACCTACCCGCGCCTGCTCGGCGGTCGCAGCACCCCATTGGCCACGTCCCTCTCATGTTTTTAACCCATGTGTGCATGACAAACGACACAACTCCCCCCCCCCACCTTCAACCCTCTCTCCCCTTTCCCGTCTCATCCCAGATCCAAAGATGGCCGGCGTTCCGGACGGGAAGGGGTCGGCGGTGGTCGGGGGCTCGGAGCTCATCCGGAGGCAGTTCCTGGCGCTGTTCGTCAAGCGCTTCCACCACGCGCGTCGCAGCCGCAAGGGACTCATTGCGCAGGTAATGGCCTCTGACAGGGCCCTGTCACCGTGAGGGATCACGGGGGCCACGCCACGCCAGGCGACGCCCAGCCCGACGCCAAAGGGGAGGAGGGGGGGGGCGGGGGGGGAAGAGGATGGATTAGGTTTGTGTTTTAGCGCGCTGCGTGACGGTTTCAACATGTCATGGTGGGTAGCTACGGGCGTGTTAGCATGTTGAGCGGTTGCATGTCGCTACACTTATGGGTTAGATGGGGGCGGGGGGGCGATGATGGATTAGGTTTGTTATAAGCGCCAAGCGTGTGATGGTGGGGAGTTGGGGCGCTGCGGATGTATTAGCATGTTGAGCATTAGCATGTCGCTAGGATTATGGGTTGGATGGGGACAGGGGGCGAGGATGGATTAGGTTTCTGTTTTAGAGGGATGCGCATGCGTGTTGGTTTCAGTGTGTCACGGTGGGAAGTAGGGGAGCTACGGACATATTAGCATGTTGAGCATGAGAATGTCGCTGCAATTATGGGCAGGGAATGGGAGTCAAATTCCCGCCGTAATGTTGGATAAGTCTGAGGTCTGTTGGTCTAGTTATTCTTTATATTTGTGGCATAATTTTGACTTTTTGAATGACATAAATTGTTTATGTGTGGAATTGTCATTTTTTACCAAATATGAATGTACATCACAACGCAGTACTACACACTCATAGATCGTGTTATACAACTGCAAAAATGTATTTACATTTAACAGATAAACAGAAACTATAGCATGATTTTGACTCTTTGACCCTTACTTGTGTGTTTGCACAGCATGAAAGCATTCTGGTTTGAACCAGAGTTCATTTGGTGTGCGTAATTGTCAGTTGAAGTGAAGCAGAGCATTTTTCAGTGTATGCTAATGATGCGTTTTCATTAGCTTTGTATTCAAAGTGATCACATAACAATTACAACGGTGGCAGGTTGCTATTAGCCTATTAAGTGTACGTCCAAATTATTTTGGTTGCTCATAAACATTTTAATTAGAACGGTCCAAACCAATCACCAGAATTAATTTAAATGAGTCCAAATCAATATCCCAGCGCCCGTTTTCCAAGGTACCTCGCAAATTTATTTCATTTATTCCCGTGATTTTTGTGGCAGCACTTCAGCTTTAATTGGTTGTTAATTGACACTCACACATCTGTGTTTCACGTGCGCAGGTAAATATAATGAGAAGCAGTCAGTATTGACAGACGACCGAGCATTGCTCTGATCATATTAGAAAAGTTTTGAAAGGGGCTGACCTTTCCTGTGTGTGTGTGTGTGTGTGTGTGTGTGTGTGTGTGTGTGTGTGTGTGTGTGTGTGTGTGTGTGTGTGTGTGTGTGTGTGTGTGTGTGTGTGTGTGTGTGTGTGTGTGTGTGTGTGTGTGTGTGTGCGCGCTTGCGCGCGTTAGTTTGCATCTAGGTTTTAATTTGTCTGTTGGGTATCACATTCACTTTTGTGTGTGTTTGTTTGCACATCTGTGTGTGCATCTACATGTTCATGTGTTTGCTCTTGCATTCATGCATGTGTGTGTATATATGCGTTCATATATATGTGTTTGTGCACATCCCCCTGTGTGTGTGTGCGTGTATCTGCCGCTGTGCAGGCGTACCTTCCTCCTTTGCGCCCCTCAGCATCCCTCAGCCCTGACAAAAGGCCGTCCTCTACAGGTGTCAACTGCTCATTGTGGGCCGGCATAATGGCCCAGTGGCTCCGACTGAGCCACTCCACCACTAAGGACACACACAATGGATCTCCAGCAGGGAACTCAAACCGGGGGGATCCCCCCCCCCCCCCCCCCCCGTCCAACAAGCCGATCCCGGGCAGACGGAGAAAACGGGGCTTCTTGTCGAAGGCGGACCCCCCCCCCCCCCCGCTAAGATCCACAGTTTTTGGCATTCAGACACTGTGTGATTTTTAGATGTGTTGAAGGAATTCGACAGACTAAAACCCTTTGGCGTAGTTGTTAAATGTCTTTGGGCGATGCGCAAGGTCCTGTTTGACCATTTTTGTCACTGTACCGAGGGTAAACTGCAGTGCTTACTATGGGCTTCACTCGGAGAGTCTGCCTTAAATTAGCTTTGGGGTCGACCGTAACTATCAGATATGGGGTTCATTCTCATAACATGACAACCCAGGTGGTCGTTCTGAGAATCCTAGCGCATCACATCTTTCCCAATGTTCCTATGGCGAGAAATCAGTAATTCCGTAAGAGGACGCGCGCATTTTTACATTTTCTGACGGGGCCAGCTGCCTCGTACACCCAGGATGCACTTCGGCTCGGTGGGGGCGTAACCATGATCTCGGTAGAGCTGGCGTGGCGGAGCCTTGTTGGAAGAAGACCCTGCCTGCTCGTCGTCGGTAACCCAGGCAAGTGGGTCTATTCTGGGGGCAGGGAGCCCAGGTTTGGAGGATGTATCCAGGTTTCGACATGAGGTCCAACACCGGTCTGGCAGAACATAAACATGCTGGCTTCGGCAATAGATGCACACCGACATTTACAACAATTATCTGGCTTTTCTTTTTGCGCTTCAGGGCTTTGAGTTCTCCCCTAAAGCGATCGTAATCGTCCAGCACTGTTAAAATGCGTTTTGCTTTGTTGTACTTCTTAACTGGTATATTTCTGTTACTATTACTGTACAACCAAGGACAGTGGCTTCCATGGGTCTGACAGAAGCAAGAGCAACAAGGGCAGAAATACATTTAATTTTAATTACACAGCCTCGAATGGGGTCATCTAATATGTTTATGGATAAAATGATCTATTCCACCTCCCAACTAAATCGAATTCACTTGATGTCAGACTGAATTACACTCTTTTATACACTGTTCGTATTTATGGTTTATTATTAATGCCGCCGAAGTCGAGGACGCGATAAACTCGAGCATTGTTCATGAGAGTACTTTGGCTTTGTGGACATAATTACTTTTCCCTTCTTGTTTTGGGTGTTTGCCACTCTCACACAAAAGGAGGAATCTCCAGCTGTCACCTGAAATTACTGCCTGGGGAGAGAGAGGGTAGAGAGGGAGAGAAACACCCCCCCCCCTCCTTGCCGCCATTGGGCTAGAGTCATGTCATTCCAACGATGCCCATTGCCATTTGATCAGATTTGCGGTTCGATGTTTTTTTAAGGGAGAATTTTGTGGAAAAAAGGGTCAGATTCAGTCTTTGCGTAAAAAATATGTCAGAGACACAAATGCAATGCAGGTTCAGAGCCATTAGGCAGGCAGCCATGGACAAGCCAGCAAAGGTGAGAACCGGCCTTAGAGGGCAAGTGAGGGCTACCCCAGCAGACATCTATCTGCAGCAACAGGTGACCATCAGAACATGAGCCTATCATGCGTTCACTGCCTGTTCACAGCAAGTTCACCAGATAGCACTTCCCAATTTAACCCTACTGACCATACTGCCGATTCATGTTCTAGATGTGCACAGTCATGAAAGCTCCCACCAAACCTCTTAGGGAGAAGAGGCTCGGCCTCAGAGGTGACTTCACAGCAGTGGGTTCAGGTTCAGAGGGAGACGGGGACAGAGAGCATCATCCGGATCATAATTTGCTACTCCTCATGGACCACAAGATGTGTTGACCAATGCAATCGTCCAGTGTTATCGACCATTTCACTAATAACGCTGTTGATTATCAAGAAACGGAGACTAATCATCAGTGGATTTATAATTGTCGATTTTTCATTGAAGATTTCTCACTTGAAGATGTTCCCTAGAAAACGAGTACGAAGGACGAGCTTCGTACTGGGCCCGTTGTTTTACATGCAGACTTTATTCACTCCCCTCCGCTCCTCAATCGGCCTTCGCCTCACTCTGGTTTTGTAAAGGCACTATATAAGGCGCGTGGCTTTGAGATGCATCACGAATCAGAGCGCTGTGGAAATGCCATGCTGGCAAGGTCTCAACGCAAGCAAGAGGCTGATTAAATCAATGGCGAGAGACTGCAAGGGAATATATATCACCGAGATATATAGAGAACTATATCGAAAAAAAACCGTGGCAGATGTTCCCCTTCTCACAGCTATCCTCAAAGTACCCCCAAAGGAGGACATCGTGAGTCAGAAGGATTTCTGTCAATAGCGGGATAACTCTCTGCCATTATTGGTACAAAGAGCTGAACAGGACCTGAGAGTGTGAAATGTCCCAAGATAAGGCTCCATACACAAGTCATCCTGCACTCAGATAAATCCTTCAGTGTTTGGTGGAAAGCAAGGCATTCAGTGTTTGCATGAAAGAAAATCAACACATTTCACCGATCCTGCGATATTGTTAAAAAATAATTTGAGAAGCTCATCATTTAGACGCCTCGGGCCTAAAAGAGAATATCATGAGTCGTGTGGATGGGTATGATTGGTTTCTAGCGTACATAAGCAATCTTGTAGATCAGAGGTATGACAGGGAGTGTCCGTAATGAGCAGGAAAAAATATACTGTTGTTTCTTCACGCATGGAGGCATTCACGAAAAACAGGCATTTCGATGTGCGCTACAAAGCACATCGCCAGGCGCCAACTCGACAGGCGCCAACTCGGCGCCTGTCGATACTGTCAAGTCCGTCCCCGAGGCGTTACGTTCCCTCTCTGAGCTTCAGAGGCTCTCTTCATGTCGAGGTTGTCCATTCACCACTAATGGCTCGAAGTTCAGCGAGAATCGTGCCGAGGTCACCCCGGAGAGCTTCAGAGGCTTAGCGGCACAAGACGGCAGCGCTTTGGGGCACTTTGCCTGCCGTGATATGACGGACAGACGCACCTGTGTCCTTGGAGATACCGCTCATGGGAGGAACTCGGGACAGGTCCGTAGAGGCACTGGGGGCAGACTCGGCCCCCAAATTGACTGAGCTTTCACCACTGTGCAAAGTGCCGGGCGACACCGATGCTTCTGTCTGATGTGCTTCAATCACCGTCACTCGACCCGGTGCGACCCTCGCAGCTTACCAGAGCACTCCAGGACACATGTCAGAATTACAGAAAGGAGTCGTATTTCTATGAGCGCTGGAGAGAAGCATTGAAAGAGGAGGCTCTGTAATAGCATCCGCGGTCGACTGGTGGAGGAGAGGACTGAGATGACAAAGAACATATTCTACCAAATCCTTGACTCCATGATTGGGGATTTTCGGAAACACTCACCCAAGCCCGAATTCAAGCACTCGATCCCAGCAGCAACAGCTTTGTAGAATAGTCAACTCTTTGTTTGGTTCTCAGCGATCAACGAGAAGGACCTTAGATGATATGAGGCAGGAGCTGCATCGAGCCGAAAGGTTTCATGGAGTAAAAGAAAAGAAGGAACGCAAAGGTTGACCGGCCTGTCGGGAGTTCACAGTGTTTCTGGAGCCTTTGAAAGACGTGTTCCATGAACTCCTCTTTTCGAGCAAAATTGCTGTTGCAATTTTCACTAAGCGCGCTGCCTTTGGCTTTTTCCATCCGGAATTGATCAGAAATCATCTAGGAACAACCAGGGATGATGGACGATAGCACCCCGACATTGACGGGTTTACTCCAGGATTGAGTTGCCAGCACAAAGAGAGCAGAACACAACGTTTCTGAGGCATAGTGTGGCCGTCTCTGTCGGACTCTGCAGTTAACCCACATGGACTGACAAAGTTTATGCACAGATCATGGGGTTTAGAGAAGAGGACGCAAGCATGCACGCACGCAAACGCACACACACACACACACACACACACACACACACACACACACACACACACACACACACACACACACACACACACACACACACACTCTTTGCATTGTTGATCTTGAAAAGATCACATGAACGTTAACTGAGCAATGAATGCCTATGTGATGTTTTTTATATAGTACAACAAAAGACTGTTGTCCTATCCATGCAAAACAGTGTGTATGTAAAACAGATTGTCATGTTCTTGCGCAGTGCCACCCTTCATGTATTTCCACCTGCATCAGGCCACAGGGCACACAGAGTGTCTGGAAAAGCAGACCCACGTTTTCTGAGCCAATTTTCTAAGCTGTATTTATTTGCTAGAAATTGTCTGATTTCCCACGGGCCCCCCCTGACTTGTTCTTGGTATAGAGCCCCCCCCCCCCCTTATCCCCGTCCCCCTGTGCCTCCTCATTTAAAAAAATCCTGGAATCAGCCCTGAGTGAATGAGGGACAGTGAGAGGAGAGGGGAAGATTGAGAGGGGATGGGGGGGAGAGAGGGGAAGAGGGAGAGAGAGGGGGAGAGGAGAAGAGGGAGGGAGAGGAGAAGAGGGAGAGAGAGGAGAAGAGGGAGAGAGAGGGGAAGAGGGAGAGGAGAAGAGGGAGAGAGAGGAGAAGAGGGAGAGAGAGGGGAAGAGGGAGAGGAGAAGAGGGAGAGAGAGGGGAAGAGGGAAAGGAGAGGAGGGAGAGAGGGGGGAAGAGGGAGAGGAGAAGAGGGAGAGAGAGGGGAAGAGGGAAAGGAGAGGAGGGAGAGAGGGGGGAAGAGGGAGAGGAGAAAAGGGAGAGAGGGGACGAGGGAGAGAGGGGACGAGGGAGAGAGGGGAAGAGAGAGAGGGGAAGAGGGAGAGAGGGGAAGAGAGAGAGAGAGGAAGAGGGAGAGAGGGGAAGAGAGATGGGAAGATGGAGAGAGAGCAGATGCAACGATGGATGGGGGAAGAGGGAGAGAGAGGGGAAGAGAGAGGGGAAGAGGGAGAGAAAGGGGAAGAGAGAGAGAGAGGGGAAGAGGGAGAGAGAGGGAAAGAGGGAGAGAGAGGGAGAGAGGGGAAGAGAGAGAGGAGAAGAGGGAGAGAGGGGAAGAGAGAGGGGATGAGAGAGAGAGGGGAAGATGGAGAGAGAGCAGAGGCAACGATGGATGGGGGAAGAGGGAGAGAGAGGGGAAGAGAGAGAGGGGAAGAGGGAGAGAGGGAAAAATAAGAGAGTGAAAAAGAGAGGGTTCAATATTGATAGTGTGAGGTGTAAAGGAAATTAGAGTGAGAGAGTGGAGGGGTAAGAGGAAGACAGGGAGAGATGGAGAGAGATGAGGCAGAGGGCTCAGAGGCTGTCTGTGTGCGTCAGAGTGTGTGTTTAGGCTCCTGTGTCTCATCACTGCGTCTTTATCCTTCTGCCAAACTTGTTTTCATTCCCACTTCCTCTTTGCGGCAAATGTAGAATTTGACAATTTTGGTGGTCTGCGCATCTGCCCTCTCCCTTTTGGAAATTGCAGCACCCGCAATTATCAAGAGTCTAGACAAACCAGCCCCCTGGCACACACACACGCACGCACGCGCACACAGACACACACACGGGCCCTCTCCAACAAGCTAGTGATATTTTGGTGCGCATTCCAACACCTGACCTTTTTTATTGTCCCTCTTTGTCTGCTCTGACAAGTAAGAGGCCGTTTTGACGGATAAATGTGTGTGTGCATGCACGTTTGTGTGTGTGTGTGTGTGTGCGCGCGTGTGTGTGTGCGTGTGTGTGTGTGTGTTTGTGTGTGTGCATACACTTGGGTGTGTGTGTGTGTTTGTGTGTGAACATACTTGGATGTGTTTGTGTGTGCACACACTTGGGTGTGTTTGTGTTTACTGCAGGGTTGCAGTGAGGTTTGGACGCTTCGGCGTGATTATGTGTGTTTGTGCCTCGGCGGGAAAATAAATAAATAGATGAATAGAAAATAGTGGGGAAATTAATTATGGCTGAGTGTCTGGACCGGAGGGGTGGAGGGGAGAGCAGGCGTTTTGGAAGTGTTTAATCAAACTCATAATGCACGCGCAACAGACAAACAACGCGCTGCCAGTGTGCATATTAATGCGTGCATGCTCGGTTGCGTCAGTCTGTTTGCTGCACACACACATCGCCAAAGAGGGCCCGTGGCGCGCACAAATTGTGTCGTCGACACCACACCGGGTGTTGCCACGCCTCCCGTTCTGCTTCACGCGTTGATTGTGCGTTGTATGGGCGCAGACACACACACGCATGCAGGCACACACATGCCTAATATGACAACTAGTTATCATTTTATAAAGATAATCATGTTGAGTTGAAACCGGCGATATATTTGATTGTGGGCCTTTGTTGTTAAAGAAATAACAATGTTACTTGTAGCCTACGTGCTAGTAAGACGTTTATATTCCGGTGCTGGCTGAGAAAATTCACATAAAACGACATCTTGTCCCAAAAGGCAGATATCGACTGTCAAATTAAAATCATCCTCGCACATGAACAACACAGCCGACATTTACTGAATCGAGGAGAAACTGGCTTCGGACTTTACAACGTTACACTGAATCCCCCGGGCCTTCTGATTTGGCCGCTCCTCAGAGCCAATGAGACGCCTGGTGTGAGTTCTTCCACCTTGAAGGCCTTGCTGGAGACATTCAGCTATTCACCAGAAAGTCCGGTCTCATTTCAAATCAGATAAAAGATAAAAAGCATGTGTTTATCCACATATTTTAAATGTAGTTCACATTTTTGATTCAAATATACTTTATCCTTGGTTCTTTTTATGATCCGATTTACTTTCAATCATATTCTACATTATTCTAACCACTTGTATAAGTATCATACGCTGGAATTTTATTCCACAGCCGTCAATGCTGGAAGAGTGCTGAATAAATTCCGCCGCACTTCAAACGCGCTCCGTCTATTTTATTTTCCCCGTATGGAGTTTGAAATGTAATTTTCATCTCCCCCTTTATCTCCCCAGGTGGTCATGCCAGTGGTCTTTGTGTGCATGTGCCTCATTTTCTCCCTGATCGCCCCCCCCTTCGCGGAGTACCCCAGGCTGGAGCTTCAGCCCTGGATGTACGGACTTCAGACCACCTTCTTCAGGTAAGCCCCCCCCCGCTGATGCAACCCCTGTATGACGCACTTTACAACGTTGTGTTGTGGACGTGCGCCGCAAAGCATCATGGAACAGCGCGCTTTGCCGCATGCGGAAAAAGGATCGGGGCGAAGGTTGAGTATGGGTTGACCGTACACGGACACGCTGATTTTTCATTAGATGTTCAGTGCATTAGGCTCTGGCAGAGCCGTGAGTTTTTTGATTCTCCTGGGTTGAAGCGCTTCCGTCGTCGACCTTGTAAACGCCCACGATCGGCAATGACGGCAGTTGCTAACGTCTTACTTGCTATCGGTTTTATTTTGTCTCTTCAGGGTTAATCGAATCACCGCCTAGTACTGGTGAATGCGTCGGTTTTGAGGAATGAATTAGAAACGCATAAAAAATATCCGGAATGAACAAAGAGAAATTGAATACAAAAAATAAAGTCCATAATCCTTTTTTCGTTTCCTCGGCTGAAGGTTGTGTCCTTCATGTTCTTATTCTTCTCGCATTAAATATGATATCGGACATTCAATTTGGCGAGCAATGGTCACGCTCCCCTATGACGTGTCTTCAGTCAAGTCGGCGTAATCCACTGTAATTCTATTTAATGAACTCTTTCCCGTGCTGTTTCCTTGCCCATCACGCTACAAGTGCGCTGATCCCATCTCACCAGTTGGCACCGCACACAAACAAAGACGTTATGTTGTGTGTTTTCATAGTGAGCTGTGGCATTCAGACTCAAAGCAGGATGTGAAGGGAACACAAGCCTTTGTTGTCACGTGACACGCGCAGAAGCTCAAAGTCGCGGTCTCACCGGCACGCACTTCTTAGAGAATCATACCGTCGTGCCTCTAATAGGCATTATCGGCTAGCCAACCAAACCATTAAAGCATAATGGCGGCGGCGTCTTCATCTTTATTTCTTTATTATTTTCCCTCCACTATTTCAAGATTGCTCTGCAACCATCCAGGTTTGTCTACCCTCGTTCGCCTCCGTCCCCCTTTGAAGAAAGTGCACTTTGAAGACGTCAAGCTGTAATTTATTAACACCGCATGACTGCTTCATCCCAGCCCCGTAGGTCCCCCTCGTAGAGGCTGGAGATACCGCCCCCGCGTGCATCTGAGTGTACGTCTGTAGCAGCAACATCCGTCTGTATTAACGCCCGGCGTATAAAGAAGTTTGAAGAGCCGCCGAGGTCGATAAAGACACGAGAAAAACCTTCGTAGCCTGAAATTGCATCGTTGTGTTTTTTGAATCAGTATTTTCTTTGTTTCCTGAAAAGACCAGAAAACGCGTCAGAAAGAACAGACAAATATTTTTATGTTGGTATATTCGCGCGGAGACCGCGAATACCATCCAGAGCCTGAAGTGACAAAGAGGCTGTCAACCGCACACGCTCTCCACCCACGGAGGAGGCGTATTGAGTTCACTGGCGGTGGGCTCATTGCTATTCCACCAAGGTGTGTACCCTGGAAGACATCATTTCCGTGGAACACATCAATCCCGAGCGATGTGTACCCGCCGAGCGATGGGGCCTTTTCAAAAGTTTGCTCTAAGAAAAAAAAGACAGAGTGTGCCGGAAAAAAAACCAGTGCTCTTTTTCTCGGAGCTCAACAGTTTGTTTTTTCAGATCATGAAAGTGATCTGAGAGAACTCAAACAACCCGTTTTTTTTTTCGGCCTGGAAAATATGGGCCTCAGTGTCATGGAAACAATATACAGAAACACCCCAGTGCTTTTTTTATGTACAACAGAACCTGTACAGAGACAGACCACTGCTTTGAATAGTTTGGACCTTCTGACGAAGGCTAGATTACTTGCTGCAGTAAGTTCATCTAGTTAGCAAAATCCCGCCTGAAGCGGTATATTTAAGGCCTGCCTTCAGATCGACGGTTATTTTCAATCTCGTTTGTTGGTGAATCACATCCGCCGCCCCGGCTACTTTGGCCAGCGATTCAAACTCTTTTTCAGAAATCCTGTGACTGACAGGGTTTTTCATGCTTGAATATGAAGTATATGAAAAGTCCTTCAACCTGTTCGCTTTTCCCTTTTTCGGTCAATGTGATTTCCTTACCGCTCGTTTTAAGGTTTTACTGAAGGTTATTATTACCTTCCTACTTGCTTTCTTGTTTTTACCCAAGGTTGCGTCCTTTCTGCGCAAATAGTGATTTTCCTTTCTCGTTAGTACTCGCTTGACCCCCCGAGCACTTAATATATTTTATTTCTTGTCCGTACAATGTTGGAAAATAAATAAAAACCCTGAAAATGTCCAACGATGAAACGACGGCAGCAACTGAGTGTCGTCATGGCAATCACAGCCCACTGATGCAGTGGTCGCGTCCCTGGACTACTTTATTATAATTTCCTTACCCCTCTCGTTCTACCAATTATACCAAATTTAACGACAGCCAACCGACGATTAAAATGCAATTTACAAACCGGTTATTAACACACCAGGTATCCTTCACCACAATGACTCTTGGGTCATCCCAGCCTTTCTTAGAGTATCAACTTCTTTTTTAGGGACTACGTTTAACGGCCTCTCGTTAACGCCTGGCTCCGGTTCCATCCCGGTGCCTTTTCCCCCTCTTTTAAGACGGCCTCATCCCAGCTAGATGAGCCACTGATTAGTTCCAGCCCGCGCTGTGTTTATACAGAAGCGCTCACTTTCTCACCCGTCCAATAGTTTTATCACCCTGCGCGTTACATGGCGATCCAGCCATTGTTAATGGCAAAGCAGATGGCTGCACATAATCCATTTTTACAATCGTAGGGGGTTGGCGGTGGTGCTGGCGTTGGCGGTGGCGGTGGAGGGGGTGGTGTACCTTAATTGCTGGCTCTGGTGGCAGGGAGAGCGAACCATCTGACCTTCATGGACCAGCCTCTAAATGAGGCCGGCCAGCGAACAGGGGGTATTAATCCCTGGGGTGGCCTGGAGCGCGGCCAGCGCTGCTGTGAAGCCATCATTGTGGTCATTAGGACACACTGGCCCGGCCCAAAGTGTCCTTATATAAAAGTGTCTCTGTGTGTGTGAGAGTGTGTGTGTGTGTGTGTGTGTGTGTGTGTGTGTAATGGGGAGTGGAATTAGAAATGGTGCGAGTTGATGACTGTGAGCAAAAAAGACAGTTGGCAGACCTGTGTGTGTGTGTGTGTGCGTTTGTGTGCCTGTGTGTGCGTTTGATATCCGTCATGGAAGAAAATAGGGAAAAAAGAGAGAGAGGCTGATCGTCCTGGAAACCCCCGGAAACAGACGACCGGGAGCGTCGCGTGTTCAGAGACGATTCCGGACTTAATGTTCCGGAAGGAACTGGGGGTTTGTGTAGTGCCGCTCATCAATCGCGAGCCGGGGATTCACGTGGCAACCGTGCAACGATCCACCCCCCCCCCCCCCCCCAACTCCCACCCCCGACCCCAACCCCTAGCTCAATGTTCTCGATCAAGCTAAACCGAAAGAGGAGCTCCGATCGCTGTCGAGTGTACGCACACACCCCCCTCCCCGACCCCCAGCGCTGTCAGTATCTCATTTCCTTCCCCCGGCGTCTCGTTAGTATAGAGATGGATCCCGACGTAATGATCTCCTAATCTGCTCTAATTTCCGAGAGCGCGTCGCCCTGCATGGCGATCGATTGGCGCCGCCCATTAGCGTCTGCGTATACCGTATCACGCCTCGACCTAGTCCCCCCCCCCCCCCTGAACTGACTTAATTTCCCGAGCTTCACTTAGCCGAGTCACGTTGCTGTGATGGTAAAATGTTGTTGTTTTTGTTGTTTTCTTTTTTGAAAAGTGAATCAATCGTTGTGTTCGTTGTGTGTTGATAACTTTCATTCTCCATCCTTCAAATTCATTTTTATTTGAGATGATTTCATACACATTTATATTTTTTATGTGTTGGATTTCCAGTGTGAGGGCGGCAGTCTTTCAGAATCCAGAAACTCAATAACAGTGTTCTGTCCGCTCTAACTGGGTATGAAACTGTTACATGAACTGGCTTGGCTTGGCTGGCTGGCTGGCTGGCTGGCCTGAGAGGAAGGGGTTTTGTGAGGGTCGATAGTTAGTGTCTTATAAACAAAGAGAGATGTATTGGCTGGCCATCATTTTATATTTGTAGAAAGTATTAGTTACAGGATTTTTGTTTGTTTATTTTATTTTAAACAATTATTGAAATCAAGTAGCATTGACCACAGATATATACAGGCTAATTGAATAGCCAAGCTAGTTGAAGTGTTACACATTGTGACTTTCTTTGTACTTTCCTTTATTCCAATGTTTTACAGTAACGACCAGCCGAAAAACTTGGCGGTCAATCGGATAGTGGATTCACTTGTGAACAATCCTGGTTTCGGGACTCGCTGCATGCCTGGAAACCCAATACCGTGAGTGTTGGCTATCTCCGATACACCTGCTAATGCACTCACCATGATATTACCCAGCATGCTTTGCAGCGACCTCAGGTTCCATCCATACCTGCGGTGCTGTGCTGCATGTCATTCCCGCTCTCTTCGTACCAACTTCCCTGTCTGTCGTCACTGTGCTGTCGATAAAAACACAAAAAGCCCATGTATCTATTTAGTTGCTAGCACACACACACAAGAGTTCAGCTTGGTGCATGTATAACGATTTCCTAACTGTGTCCTGATATGAAATGTGTGGTTACATATCAGAATCTAGGCAACCTATTTTTCCACACTAAAAGCCCCAGCATGGGATTTTGGGGGAGTACAAAGTAAAAGCGCTGTGAATACTTTTAGCAATCCAAATTCTCCACAACCCAGAAATGATAAATCGGTAATTAGCATTGTCGTGGCGTATTTTTCGCCGTTCTCCGTGCGCCCATCCTGATCCGTGTGTGGCGAACAATAAGCAGCTTTCCTCCGCCCCGTGGACGAAACGCAATCATCGCAACCAAAATGGGTGGGGAAGCGAAGCCATTCAGATGCTTATTTTAACAACGGCCCAAACAAACATTTTCTAAATTAATTGCATGGGCTAATAAACAAGCTGTAAACAACTGTTAGAAGCGGGCGCGGTTATTTCCAGAAGGGACTAAAGAAGCCGGCCTTCAATTACTCAGCGCTAATATCCATGAAATCAACTCCTTCTTGGTGTTGACAAAGTGTGAATGAAACTTAATTTCGTGTTTCTCAATGTCCTGAGTATTTCTCCACTTCTGAGTATTTGTATACGCCTAAGTACTAGTACAGGTTTGTGTATTTGAACACGTCTGACTATTTGTACACATTTCTAAATTAAAAAAAAATTCTGAGCATTACTCCATATCTGAGTATTTCTCCACCACGTCTGAGTATTTCTCCACCATGCCTGATTATTTCTCCATCATGTCTGAGTATTTCTCCACCATGCCTGAGTATTTCTCCATCATGTCTGAGTATTTCTCTGCCACATTTCCTTTCAGAAATCTCCCGTGCGTCCCCCAGTCGTCCGAATGGTTCACACCGCAAGTCGACCAATCGGTGATCGACATCCTGGCCAACACCACCCTGGCTGACCCCTCCCCCTCGTGCCAGTGCAGCACCCCCCAGCGGACGGTCATGCTGCCCGACTGCCCCCCCGGGGCTGGAGGAATGCCCCCCCCAAGGGTGAGTCAAGGGATAGACCTTGTTTCGTTATCGTGTCCCGTGTCATGTGACCGCGCGGCGGCGGTCAACGTAAACGTCACCCCAAAGGGGTGACGTTGACCTTTGACCCCGGCCAGCCTGGTAGGTTCCCGGTCTGTGCTATAGAGTCAATACCTTGCAAAATTTTCAAATACTATAAAAAAAAAAGCAGACAAAAGTCCCCCTTTCAAAGTCACGTTGAATTAATGTTGTTGTTGTATGACCAAAAGAAAGCTTCATGTATGACCAACAGAAGGAGCTACATTGATATATATTAGAGCTTTCAGTTAAACGCGTTATTAACGGCGTTAACACAAACCAATTTTAACGGCGTTAAAACATTTATCGCGCGATTAACGCAATTATTTTATTAAAAAATATATATATTTTTTTCTTTTTTTTCTTTGCCTCAAAACAAAGAAGCAGTAGCCTGACTACTATGTTCAAATGACATTTGTTCAAAGCAGTCGTTTAATTGCACTATAGGCTCTTTTTTTGTATCATCCTGTTTTGATCAGTATATGCCAATGTTGTTATCGATAAAAAAACATTTGCACAAGGCAAGCCGATGCACTTCACCATGTTGATAAGAGAATTAAAATGAGAAGAATTATGGGACAAAAAAATCAAGGGATATGTTTAGCATAGAAAAATAATTTGCGACTAATTGCGATTAATCGTGAGTTAACTATGACATTAATGCGATTAATCACGATTAAATATTTTAATCGCTTGACAGCTCTAATATATATATATATATATGTTTTAAATGTATTTATACAATTTTTTAGATAGCCAGGCCACTAACCCCCCCCCCACACCTCCTCCCAATCCTCTAACGCAGTTACTGTATGATGTACGTCCTGGCACTTGTTGTACGCACTTACTGTGTGTTGTACGCCCTTGCACTTGAAAATAGTACTTAGCATTGTGTAGCGTCTTATCCTAGCTATCTTCTTGTATACGGCGAAAGGGTTAACCTAACAATTATTCTATTGTTTCTCCTTCTGACAAATGTACTTACTGTAAGTCGCTTTGGATAGAAGCGGCTTAATACCCTAACTGTAAATATACATTAAAATGTATATTTACAGTTAAAACACCAGCGGCAGTCAAAACTCTTTTAACCTCGGATCTTAAACAACCCTTCTACCAAGAACTTCTCGCACACGGCCCCCTGACAATTTGTGGCCCAATTCCTTGCGTACGGTCCCCATATAGCTCTTAACCGCCTTCTGCCCACCGCTTCTTTTCCCACCACATCCCCTCCGCTCTGATTGGTTCCCACAGATCAGCTTGCAGAAATCAATGGCTCGTTTGAAAGGCCATTGGCCCCTCACAACCCACATGGTCCTGTGTGGCGGCCGGGGGAAGGATACTAACGGTCCGGATCCCCTAAGGGCCTTTTATAACCGCTGTGGTCGATTTGGGGGGGAAATTAGAGAGCCTCTCCCTTCTGGAAGTGTCTTTGCCCTTAACCCAAAAGGGCCCCTTTTAACCGCTCAGCGTCTCGTCTTCAAGTGGGCGTTTATTATTCAGGATAGGCAATCAAAATGCGGCTTGACGTGGCTAAGAAGGGGGGTGAGGGGGGGGCCAGTGGAGATAACGAAGGAAAGAAATTAGTTATCCTGTGTAGAGTAAGGAAACCTCTGTGTTCTGTCTAAGTCTTGTGTGTTGTCGATTTTTTAATTGGGGGATTTATATCAACCCTAACAAACCGTACCAAGACGTTGGAGTTATTACAATTTTTAGGTAGGATGGAGAGTAAGGGAGATCACAAGTTGAGTTGATTTTGTATTACCCTGTGAAAAACAAGTGTTGCATTAGTGGAGCAACTGTCACACGATCCAACCTCTTTCAAACGGCCAAGCGCAAAGTTAACTTTTCAAAGCCAATGGCATAATATTCTACATATATACCCTTTTTAACTGACTCTAACGGAGTTTGAATTCCTTACTTCCATTGTGAACATGGTTTTTACCGGTGCGTGATTACATTTGCGCAACCATTTAAACATCTGTCCAACCTGCTGTTCGGGAAATACTGCCAAAGTCACATACGCCTTCACAATGTGTCTGCAGTATGAGCTCATTACGTCGTTCAGGAACGAGCCAAGCTGATCATTATAACCAGCATGCATCTAGTTGAAAGTAAAATACCTCAGTGTGTTTTGGAGTGCGTCGTAGTCAGCAAACTCGACAGAGAAGTTCAGCTTCCACACAGTCCTCTCCTCTCTAAAGGCGACACGACCTGCAAATCCCACCCTATGTCAGCCCTCCTCGCTGTGCTAGGGCCCCGTTGAACTTAAAGGAGGTCAACAGGGCACTCTTTCAGGTTCCACAGTGGTGCTGCAATAGTAATACAACACCAGCACCACCACCACCTCCATCACCACCACAACCACCTCCATCACCACCACCACCACCTCCGCCAACTCCATCACCACCATCACCACCTCCGCCACCTCCATCACCACCACCACCACCTCCGCCACCTCCATCACCACCACCGCCACCTCCACCACCTCCGTCGCCACCTCCATCACCACCACCACCTCCGCCGAGAGAGAGAGAGAGAGAGAGAGAGAGAGAGAGAGAGAGAGAGAGAGAGAGAGAGAGAGAGAGAGAGAGAGAGAGAGAGAGAGAGAGAGAGAGAGAGAGAGAGAGAGAGAGAGAGAGAGAGAGAGAGACCCTCCGAAGTGTCTCACCGCAACCCCCTCCTGTAATGATCTTGTCATTGGATTCATCATTTTTTGGTGGATGTTACTTCCAGTACCCTAGTCTGTGAAGTTCATTGAGGTTTCTCCTGCCAGCTGTAAGGATTCCTCAGAGGATGTTAAATCCTGCGGGTTGAGTAGATGGCGTCAAGTATGACCGAGAAAAATATTAGCAGCAAGACACTGTGTTTAAAAAGGTTGTCCTTTTAACATATTTTTTATGGTCATTATCAGTGTGTTTTAAAAGGGGTGAAACATTGAATCCCCTGCGAATTTACCCTTTAGAAAAGAAGATGTAAGCTACTATGTTGTCGTCTGAGGTCACACGGCAGCAGCACACTGTATGGCGTTTACATTCTGGGTCACCATAAGGAAACAAAGAACCACGAAACTTCTTAAAATGGAGGCCGCTTTTATTTTGTGTTATATATATTTCTTAAGCATTTCCCATCCCTTCACCCGATAAGAAACATCCCAACAAGGCCACCGCACACGACACGGACACGGAAGTAAGACGCACTTAAAAAAGCACAAGGCGACCATCGCACATTCATCATCGCCATGGTTACACTGTGTTTATACAGCTCCTCATATATATACCTGTGGACTGTGGAGGGAGAGAGGTAGGGGGGGGGGGATAAATTAATTTGGACCACCGACAGAGAGAGTGCAGAGCAAGCGTGCTGTCGAAAATACATTCCCTTTGACCTGGAAAAATGTCCTGTTGAATAAATCATGATACACAGACACACAGAGAGGGAGAGAGATGGGGAGAGAGAGCACACTGCAGCACACTGCAACCATCACGGCTACTTCCCCTCGCATAACTTCCTCTCCTCTTCCTTCCCGCTCCCTCCTCCCCGTCTTGCCCTTGAGGAAAAACCAGGACTGGGAAGGAAAATCGGGGGGGGAGAGAGAGGGAGAGAGAGAAAGAGAGAGAGAGAGAGAGAGAGAGAGAGAGAGGGAGTCTTAGAGAGAGAGAGAGAGAGAGAGAGAGAAAGAAAGAGAAAGAGAGAGAGGGAGTCTTAGAGAGAGAGAGAGAGAGAGTCTGAGGGAGAGAAAGAGAAAGAGAGTCTGAGCGAGAGGGAAAGAGAGAAATTTTGAGAGAGAGAAAGAGAGAGATCCTGAGGGAGAGAAAGAGAGAGAGACTCTGTGTGAGGCGAAGGTAGAGAGAGAGATGATGCTTCTCCGCGGGGGTGCCGGGGCGATGTGAAATCATTGTTTCCATGGAAATGGCATGCAGCCGTAAGCCGGTTATCAATTGGGGGTGTATTGACTCTCGTTAGGCGGGGATATTTAACCTTCACAGACCAGCCTCCCGCCGCACGTGCGGGAGAATTGATAAAGCCTACACGTCTGCGCCGGAGCAATTTATGTCTTTACCATGGGTTGGCCAGGCTTACCTATAGACCCCTTATCCCCTCGGCCTCACATCTCCGTGGCAAGCAGCCTCCATTTCGCCGTCTGCGCCGGAGAATAGTAATGAAGCCCGGGGCGTACGCCCGTGGTGGAATGTGCTGCGGGTTGAGCTACCTGCTAGCAGCTGTTGCACCGGGTTTTGCGGCGACAGATGGGTTCCCGTTGGAAGGTCCCATGGCGTGTGATGTAACGTCAAGCTCAACGTGAACTCTGCCTTACCCCTGCCTGAACCTGCTGTCCGTTAAGTTCACCACAGGAACGTTTCATTGTTCAATGTACTGATCCTTTAGTGCAGTGGGTGGGTAGGGCGGCTTGACTTGTGACCGGAAGGTTGCTGGTTCGATCCCCCGGCTCCTCCTAGATGAGTGCTGAGGAGTCCCTGAGCAAGACGCCTCACCCTGACCTCTCCCGACGAGCTGGCTGTCGCCCTGCATGGTCGACTCCGCCGTCGGTGTGTGAACGTGTGCATGAACTGTTGTAAGTCGCTGTAATGTACGTGCTAACTTCCCAAACTTGTTAGTGATGCTCCCTGAAAACGCTCACTCGTGCTTCACTTTTCCGTTCAGGTAACGCTCCGGTAGCCCTCCCCTCCACCCTCCCCTCCACCCTCCCCTCCACCCTCCCACCCTCCCCCCTGAACCCTCCCACCCTCCCCCCTCCCACTAATCTTCCCTCCCCTTCGAATACACCACCGTGGGAGAGGGAAACAAATAGAGGGCACTTAACCTTTCAGCCCGCACCTGTAGGGAATGTCCAACGTGGGGGAGACCGAAGAGGAGGATGTGTGTGTGTGGGGGGGGGGGGGGGGGGGAGGTCCGCACATCGTGGAGGGGCTTCTGCTACCTGACACCCCCCTTTGATTCATGCGGGCTGTTTTACGACGCGTCTGAGATGCAGCGTCAGCACAGCACAGGATGGGACTCTGAGTCATGGTATAGAGAGAGTGAAATACATCCAGCTCTGTATCGACTGTGCTCCCGCAACTCCTCGCCTTCCTCCGGTCATAAGAGGCCTTGATTAAACAACTTGCATAACAAATAAATAAACACAGTCATATATATTTTTCAGACGTAGCCAGTGGGCACACTCGTAGTTTTGACTTTCATCATCTGATTGCTTCTAAAGTTTGTTTTGCCCTGGGGTCAAACGCTTTTTAATTTCAAGAGTCGTGTCGTGCTGGGTTTGTGGCGTAACGCACACATCAACATACACACCATGTGGCCCTGCTCCCGACCAGGTACCTGAGATTATTTGTTCAGACTACGAGCAGGAAGCCTTCCAGACGGAATCGTTCACAGGAATAAACACAGACGGGCCAATTTACATCAACACCCATTAACCTGATTGGCATGTTTCGAAAGCCTGGACCGGACCGGCAAACATCGGGTCGGATTCATTTCGCATCACAGCAAGGCGTATGTGTGCACTTATTGGAAGATTGTTCCTCGTGGAGATTAATCCTTTTTCGTCAGTGGAACAAATCTTGATTTCCATCCGTGTGGTGAGACCCCGACGGATGAGAGCGGGAAGGGGCTCATTCTCCGGGATTTGATGACCGGTTGGTGTATATTCTGCTCGTCGCTGTTTGCTTGGCCTCGGCGATCAGGATACCTCTGTGTGAGGCGAGCGTGCACGGTGACGCGCACGATAACCACACGCCACAGAGTGCCAAGCACTCATAGGGTGAGAGACGGAGGGAGAGGGAGGGAGAGAGGGAAGGAGGGAGGCTGGGAGAGAGAGAGAGAGGGAGCGAGAGAGAGGGAGAGGGAGGGAGCGAGAGGGAGAGGGAGAGAGGGAGGGAGAGGGAGGGAGGGAGCGAGAGGGAGTGGGAGAGAGAGAGGGGGAGAGAGAGAGAGAGGTGTCAGTGGTTTGATTTCATGTTTAATCTTTTCCTTTTTTTTGCCACGTTTTGTTTTAGGAGGGAAACATTTGGAGCGAGGCCAAAGTAATTAAACTCCTGCTGACTGAGTACTTAGGTGGAAGAAGTAAACAAGGACACATGAGGAAGAGTGTGAAAAAAGTTTACAATTCCCTGTGCTTTCAAAAATAGCGCTTATTTTTGGACTTGGACGCAAGCCTAAGACTCGAAGCAAACTTTGCCTTGCTGTCATTCTACACATCTCTCCTCGCTGTCAGCTAGCTGGTGATAGACCCATGGTAGCTTGTTGACAAGCACTGACTATGAGGGAGAAATGTAAACATAAACTTCAAATCCCGGTGGACGGCCTTTGATACACACGTCCGTTAAACTGTTTCGCTTCTCGTTGTGAATTCTAACTATAAAACATTCAACCCAAAAGAAAACCTTTTTTGGAAAACTCCCTCTTTAATCCGATTAGCTCTAGTTTAGTCCAATATTTGGAATGCAATACTTAACATAAATATCTGTCTATATGTCTGTCTGTATGATTGAACTATAGTTAATTGATAGTTAATTTGCAGCTACATTGGCATGATTATCGTCTTCAATGAGCCCGTCAGCTGATCTGCCATCAGCTGATGAAGAGCAACGTCCAGCTGATTCTTCTTCACCCTGCTCTGAAGCCTGACCTGTGTGCTGTCTGGTCAGCCACTATGGCAACACGTTCTGGTGTTGAGCAGTGTTTTGTTCTGAACAACAAGTCAGTTTTCTTCCATAGATGGTGTTAATCACTTGTGGGGGGGTTTAGGGTGGGAGAGCAAGGGGAGCACAGAACCTCAATTCAGTTCGGGGTCTTGCCACCTGAGCGTCCGACACCCCCTCCTGTTTTCATACGTGTCCAACGTCCCCGGTGAAACGCCCGGAGGAAACAAAGGCTCAAACCAGAGAGCTATAAATATATTGCTTACCATCGACGCAGTAGACTTCCATTGTGTTTGTTGGAATAACATTCAAATCGAGCCGTTCCCTCCGGGGCCGACTCTGCTCCGTTCGGGAGAGTCCATTGTTACATTTAAGTCAAGCGTCGTGCGGTTGCCTCAAGGATCTTTGTCTTCGGTGACAGCCAGGCAGGCGAAACACCCTCAGTGCACACACTCTCGCCAGCCCTCCCTATATTCAAACCGGCCGCATGAATACTGAAACGGAAACCAGTACAATGATGAATTATCGTCACATCCCCGTTTTGTATTTCACGCTCTCTCCTCGATATTGTTTCCCCTTCGTCCACAACATACACGAGGAGGGAAATGGGAGGCGGCTTCCAAGGTCCAAGATGGAGGCCAAGGGCAAGGTTTGCGTGGAGGTAGCGTCGCTACGCGTTTAGCTTGGTCAGTGACGCTAGGCGCTTAGCTAGGTTAGGGACGTGTCCTTCGTACTATGCTCCGTTTGGAATGCAGGTGGAGGGGAAAATGCGAGGCGGAATCCAATATCGAGGACCGGGGCAAAGTTTGCGTGGAGCTATCGTCGCTAGTCGCTTAGCCGGGTTAGTGACGCTAGTCGCTTAGCGACACATGCTTCGTGCTGAGCTCAGTTTGCAATGAAGGTGTAGGGAAAACGCGAGTGCAGGTGGGGAAGGTACCCGGAGGCGATGGTCCGTCGCATCACTGTGTAATCAGCGTAATGAATGGGGGGGGGTAATGGCGGGAACACTCGGATTGAGCGGGAAGGCGCGGTGGAGCGTGGCGTTCTTCCTCCTCTCCGACCTAATTGGGTGTTTGAGGGGCCCTGCATGTGTGTGCGAGACGGAGGGGGGGGGAAAGCATGGGGGCCCCCCTAATTAGGGCCCCTTTGACGTCAGCCACTGCGTTCTAGGGCTCTGGCAGTGCCGTGCTGTGCCAGGATTAATTATGAGGACAGTTATGGGGGGAGAGGGGGGGGGAGAGTCACGTGTTGGCCATGCTGTGAATGGATATTAGGTTCCTTTTTCTCTCTTTGTTCCACTCTTGTGCAAATTGGCTTTGGCTCCGATGTGCTGTTTCCCATTCCTTGTGTGTTTATTTATTTGTCTGTTTCCTCGCTTGTTTGCTGTGTTTTTCTCTTTTATTGTGGGGTTCAGGGTGGTAAATAGGCACTGGAGGATTCTGTACTTTTTACTGGAGAGGTTTTATGTACCGCCTTGTTGATGAGCTTTGCTGTATAGGGGGAAGAGCAATGTTTGAGTTCAGGGTATGCTATCTTCAACGTTTGAGTTCAGGGTATGCTATCTTCAACGTTTGAGTTCAGGGCATGCTATCTTCAACGTTTGAGTTCAGGGCATGCTATGTGCAACGTTTGAGTTCAGGGCATGCTATGTGCAGCGAGTGACTTAATGAGCTGGTTGTTCTCGGTTCTCCATGGCAGAAACCGCAATCTTCCGCTTGTGTGTGCAATACGAGGTTCCATGGTCAGGGGGCCACAGTTATGTTAGGAACCTAAACGCTGGCGTGGAGAAGGGGGGATTTGACATGAGACTTGGACATGGATTCTGCCAATCATGGTGCTGATCCCATTCTCGCCTCTGAAACATCAGAAGGGTGAAGCCATGACGTTCACGACAAATATGACACGAAGCCACACGCTAACGTCATGAAGGGGGAGGTCTAAAAGAGGTCAACGTTGACAAAGAAACGCATGTAAGGGATCGTTTGACTGAAACCTGTAGGGACTAACTCAGTCACTTTTTTTGACACAAGCTGAGGTTCATCCAACTGAGATTCAATTTATTATTTTACAAAGTAAAGGTAATTTAGTAAAATGTAGAATAATAAATAAACTCACTGTAGCAACGAGCAAATATTTATACCTTGAATCCAAAGCAAAAACTAAAATGACAGATTAATTTACTCATTGAGTGTTATAACCGTGACAACCATATGTTCTCTATTTCCACAGAGGGTTCAGGACACGACAGATACCCTGTTCAATCTAACGGGGCGGAACGTGACAGATTTCCTACTCAAGACCTATGAGAACCAGGGAAAAACAAGGTATTTTGTGTGTGTGTGTGTTGTTGTTTTTTTTAATCTTCTCAGTCAGAATCCTATTGAAAGCAAACTAATGATGATTAAATAATTTAGACATGTTGACAAATTACATGTTCATGAAACAAGTGTATTTTAATCAAATGTCATTCCATCTCAAAGAAAAAGGGGCCTCCATGGGACAAACATTTTTATTCATTTAATTGATTCATACTTAAAAAAAAAAAGCGGCATTAAAGACATGGATTTTAGTCAAATGGCATTCATTGGGAGGGTGTGACATTCACAGGCAGATGTCTTCCTAATTGGACGCTTTCAGCATCTGTCCTGGTCTTTGGAGACCTGTGGCTCAGAGCGGAGGTGGTGGCTCGGAGTGCAGAAGATCCCAGTTTCCCCGAGTTTCATCACTGTTTCTTCCCTGAACGTTTCCATCACTGCTCCCATCACTACTACCACTATAACTACTAGGACCCGGTCTCATGGACACATTGTCCTCTAAACAGCCCTCAGCCATACTTGCACAAACTCCCGCACAAGAGTGTCACAGTGTTGCCGTTTGGGTTAAGCTCTGTCCGTCTGTCACTCTGTCTCTCTCTCTCTTAATCTCTCTTGCTCGTGCTCTCTCTCTGTCTATGTCTCTGTCTCACTCTCTACCTCTGTATCTCCGTCTGTATCTCTCTCTCTCTCTCTCTGTCTCTGTGTGTATCTCTCGATCTTACTCTTAGTCTGACTCTCACTCTATGTATCTTTCTCTCTCTCTGTATCTTTCTCTCTCTCTCTCTCTCTTCTCTCCTCTGAGTCAGAACGGTGTCCGAACTGTCCGCGTGTGAGACCAATTGTCTGTCCATGCAGAACTCGCAGCAAACGCCCATGTTGATTCATGTCTACAGCCCTTGATCCTGTCTGTCTGTCTGTCCCCTCACCCCCTCACCCCCCCCCCCCCCCCCCCCCCTCCAGATACGGTGGGATTTCAGTGGGAGAATCCAACTCCCAGGCCAGTCTCACCGAGTCACAGATCCAATCTGCTTTTGCGGAACTCCGGACAATATTGAAGACGTCCCAGGTAGCCATGTTTGTATTCCTAACAATCTGTTCTCAGAGTTCACCTAGACACTGTATAGCCTCTCCCCTAACCCCCCCCCCCCCCCCACACACACACACACACACACACACACACACACACCCTCCCACACCCCTCTTACGCACGTATTGTATTCTGTACGTCCTGGCACTTAATGTACGCACTTATTGTATGTTTGTACATCGTGGCACTTAATGTACGCACTTATTGTATGTTGTACGTCCTGGCACTTAAAAATAGTACTCAGCATTGTGTAGCATATTATCCTAGCAACCTCAATTGTGTACTGGGTTATGGGTTTACCTAGTGATTGTTAGTACTTAACACTTGGTTCTATGAACATCCTTACTGTGCTGACAGCGATATATTGTTGTTTCTCTTCCTCTGACAAATGTAGTTATCGTCAGTCGCTTTGGAAAAAAATGTCTGCTAAATTCCCTGAATGTAAATGTTCTGAACTTTCCTATCGCATCGCATTTGAATGTTTTTCTGGCAAAAGAGACCATTTTGGAGCCAGTCCAGGTTATTTCCTACAGCGGCTGTGAGGACTGTTAGTTCAAATCCCTCTTCTGTCGGGGAGTTGGAACCTCATCATCCAGAGCTGCTCGTCATTAGCTTCCCACCTGGAAGTGATTACTCGTCAGCGCGGGATTAACTTTGGCTCAGCGTTATTCAAATGTCACTCATTACTTCAGGAAGCGACGGCCGGACGGGTTCTGGGTTCAAATCCCAACGTCGACGGCTAAACCCGGGTACCCTCGAGCAAACCGCTGCCTCATTAGTTAGCCCACGACACTCGGGTGCAGAGCCCCTCGAACCGCTCATAACGTGACGGTCCGGAGCACGAGTTCCCAAGACCTTCCTGCTCGCCTGAACACCTTCCCGCTTACAATGCTCTCCCTCGGGTCCTCAGCAACAGGACGGACGGGTCGATCGAACTAACCGCCGAGAACATGGACGGACGGACGTGCCGAGGATCCTCCAACTATGGGTTATAGACGCATAATTTAGGAAGATGATGTTGATTAGTGTCCTTTGCAGAGGCGGGGTGATTAAAGTTGGCTTGTAAGGTGTGGTTCAGTGGGACCTGGGCAGTATTTAGGCGTCGGCCAGACTGTTCTGACTCTGTGCAGCCTCCGTCCATGCTTTTTTTCAGCGGGCAGAGTTGTGACGGTGTTGCGGGCGGTGTTGTGGCAGCGTTGGATTTTCACCTACGGTCGAAGGGGACAAAGTTATTTAACTTCACGGGAGGACTTCATCGCTCGTTAATTTGTTTATGAATAACTAGCTCCCAAACAGCTGAGGGCTGATATCCAATCCCGTTATTTTTTTTCATTTCATTTTTATTTTCTTTATGGGGATATGAAAATTGCTCTGTCTGCTCGCGGGCGCGTTCTTTAAAGCCTTTAATGACATGCACCTTTCCTTATCAGATGGCACGCAATCAACATGTCCAAACTGCTCCCGGTGCCTTTCAGGAAGATAGTTAAGCCGCATTTCAAATCGCTCGCCGCGTAGGCAATGAGCTGCGACTTTGATCAGGTCCACAGCGCAGGCGGAGGAAGAGCGAACCCTCCTGAGTTTATCCTCGCCTCTCCGCTAAAGTCTCATGTCTGCCATATGGATGGTGGACCTTGAGTCTGGTTTTCCCGTTGGCCCCGTTCCGGAAACAACACTTGTTTGTGTCAGGTGGTCTCCGGTCTCCCGCTTCTAAACAGGGGTAGCCGTGGAAACAACAACACCAGCTGGGATCGTCGACGAGGGGAAAGGTATGCCTGCAGAGAGCAAAATAGTCTGCCAGATCTGCTGCTCTCTGAAGCAAATTAGTGAAACAAGGACAGCGACATTACCGACAAAATGACGTCGAAACAAACAGTCGCACGTCATCATGGGGGGTTGATGGACGGGTCGGGATGCCTCAAATGCCCCCCTACTGTGGTGCATTGTGGGAAGGCAGCAGACGACCAGAGGCTCTAGAGTAAGGCAGCTGTTGTATATTCTAATCAAACGGCGGCCATATGCAAACACACACGTTTGCCATTTGTATTTTTCTGTTTAACTTGGAAGTCATGCACCTGCACGCATCCGTTGTCACGCTTTCCTCCTCGAGCACGCCTGTTCCTTCCTCAGACTCTGCTCCCCCCCCCCCCCCCCCCCCCCCCCCCCCCCCGACCCCAACGGAACAACGCCGACTAATTTGCCCTTTTTTCCTGCGGATACCTTCGACCAAATCTACTTGCGGTGAATTGAGATCCACATCATTATGGACGAGGGGAGAGGTGAGTGTTGAGGGCTCCTCGTTCAAGGCCCGGAATGTTAAGTTAAGAAATGAAGAAAGCGGTTGGCATTTAGATTGCGGCGGTTTCAGAAACAAAAGCTTGATCCCCGATTTGGACGGCCTTCGGGAGGTCGGCGTGCACCGGCGGTCAGAGGTGAAATTGCTTGCGCGTCGAGCGTGGCGTCAAAAGGCGGAATAATCCGAGCTGCTCATCGGCAAAGCAGACCCCGGAAGCTGACCCTGCGCTCATACCTTTAGGCCGCGGACATCGGGGCTCGAACCCAGAACGTTGTGGGCTGGGAGGCCCGAGTCACTACACTGCTATCCTGCCTGAACTCCTTTAGGGACGAAGACACAGACCAAGACTCTGACAAATGCTACGCCACTGGGATGTTGGGGAAGTAGTGTGATCACTCCAGAACTGAAGAGTGTCTGGGGTGCCCGTTTTCCAAGTCCTCGTCCTCTCTCTCTCTCTCTCTCTCTCACTCTCACTCTCACTCTCTCTCCTCTGATGAAGGCTGATGTCGCTTTAATTCCCACCACGGTGATGATGATGTAACCCTAACGGCGCTGCAGTAGCTGCCCCTGATTGTACTCTCTCTTAAGGGCTCCTTTGTCCTTCGCAGAAACCACTTTCACTCGGGGCAGTCTCACACACTAGTCCCAAACTCTTTCATTTTACTACCCACCCCCCCCCCCCCCTCCTCAGTTTGAGGTCTTCTTCGTCTACTTTTTATCATACACTATTTCATTGTATCTTTTATTTATCTGATTTTTGTTTCCCTGCCAGGCCGCAGGAAGCGACACTATGCAGAGTTTCCGTCTAATTGCCGTTTCTGGGTCGGCTGTTTGTTGGTTGTGCGGGCTGGGGAGTATTGAATGAAATGTCAAGTGTATAATTATACGAGCGGCCTTATTCATAGCTCCGTGTTTGTCCCGACGGCCACTCCTTTTCTTCGCCGCTGTCTCCCCATTTCTATTTCTATTCCCCGACTCAAACAAAAGCTCTTTGAGTCGTCCATGAATGCGCGGTTTCCCAGACTCAAAGGGAAATGTCAACGTCCGCCTTTTCCTTTATTCCGTGCTCGTCCCCGGTTTTCTCTGTGAATAGCGGCATTGCGGCTTGCATCACGAACACACACACACACACACGCGCACACGCACAACACAAAACAGAGACACAACTCGGGGCCCCCACCTGAGAGCCTGCATGGCGGCGGCGGCGGTAGAGAGGCACTCGCCGCTCCGCTAGTGAATCGCGTCGCAGAGCGGCCCTCGGCGGGAGCGCCGCCGGAGTCAGGGATTAATGCCGGCGTCCACTTGGCCCGGGCCGCCTCGTGTCCCTTCCCGGATAATCCCCGGGAGGCGACGCAGTGATGATGTCATCCGGCACTCATCCCCTTCGACTCCTCCCCTGCCTCTCCCCCATTTCCTCGCCCGCACCCTCCCTCTGTCTGTCTGTCCGTCGGTCGGTCTGTCTGTCTGTCCGTCCGTTCTTCCGTTTCTCTCGTCCTCCCCCACTCCCTCCCATGATCCATCCGTCCCTACCTCCATCTCTTCCTCCCCCCCCTTCCCTTCTCCTTCACACCCTACAGCCTACTCTTCTCACAGCTTCCCTCCCTAGAGCATATCCCTCTGTCCTTCTCTCTCCCCTCCATCCCTCCCATCTCCCTCTCTCGCACTCTCCCTCTATCTCTTCCCTCCCTCCCTCCCTCCCTCCCTCCCTCCCTCCCTCCCTCCCACCTTCAGTCCCTCCCTCCCCTCCTCCCTCCCAGCCTACAGCAATTTCTTCTCCTACTGTCCCTCCCTACAGCATATCCCTCCCTCCCTCCCTCCCTCCCTCCCTCCCTCCCTCCTCCTTCCTTCCCTCCTTTCCTCCCACCTTCCCTCAAGCTTTTCCTCCCCCCTCCCACTCTACCAACCTCCCTTCCTTTCCTCTCTCCACTTAAATCTAGAAGGGGGGAGAAAACTTTTATATGAATTACTGGACGGGATGCTTTGCCGGGGCGATGTCTGAATTAAAGATGTGCGAAGGGAAGGAGTTTTGAATTAAACAAGCCTTGTACCTCCCTTGTCTTATGAATAGGTAATGAGACGCAGCCAAACTGAATGGTGTTTAACACAAATACTCCATAGCAGGCAAAGTTCCCCTTGTGTCCTCGCAGCGTGACATTTAAAACAAACGCAAGTGCTGGACGAGAGCACGTCGGAAAGATTGAACGGAAGAAAAAAAAAAAAAAAAACTGGAAACTTTATTATTATTTCTTCATTTTTTCATATTGCCAACTTTATTATAATTGCGAAATGTGAAGTTGAAGTTAGACAAGCAGTAAGGCTTGTGGAGTGCCTGATGATGAATGGAGGGAGAGAGAGTTTGATGGGCTCAACTGCTTGACCTTTGCCATCCATCTCGCCAAACTGTGGTCGGCACTATTTTTGTCTTCTCAATGTTGCCCCCCCGCCTTCGCTTCTACCCCCACTGTGTCTTGTGCCTCACTTCAAGATTGTACTCATCAGGTGCACACACACACACTCACTCGCTCGAACGTTCTTTCCTCGTCTCTTCACTCTCTCTTCCTTGCTCTCTCGCTCTCTCTCTCTCTCTCGTTCACTCTCTCGCTCTCTTGCCCTCTCTCTTTCTCTTGCTCTCTCTCTCAAGAGAGCAACCCTTTCTCTTGCTGTCTCTCTTGTTCTCTCTCTCTCTTGTTCTCTCTCTCTCTTTCTCTCTCTCTCCCTCTCTCCCTCTCTTTCTCTCTCTCTCCCTCTCTTTCTCTCTCTCTCTCTCTCTCTCTCTCTCTCTCTCTCTCTCTCTCTCGTTCGCTCTCTTGCCCTTTCTCTTGATCTCTCTCTCTCTCTCTCTCTCTCTCTCTCTCTCTCTCTCTCTCTCTCTCTCGTTCGCTCTCTTGCCCTTTCTCTTGATCTCTCTCTCAAGAGAGCAACCCTCTCTCTTGCTCTTTCTCTCTCTTGTTCTCTCTCTCTCTCACTCTCTCTCTTTCTTGTTCTCTCTCTCTCTCTCTCTCTCTCTCCCCCTCCCTCCCTCTCCTTATCCCTCGCTCTCTCTCTCGTGTGTGTGTGTGTGTGTGTGTGTACTTCAGACATCTCCCTTGATTTACATTCACTTTCCCTCTCAACCTCCCTCCCTCCCTCCCTCCCTCCCTCCCCCACCCCGGCCCCGCCCCCCCCCCCCCGTCGCGGCCTCTTCTGATCAAGGCACGGAGGGCCGACGCGGGGCCGAGCGGTGCCGCGTGGCGGGGGAGGAAGTGAGCGCGGCGGGGGATCATTTGCATTTATATCACACCCGTAATGTGGTCAGAGGGCTGCTGTCTGAGCCCGGTGGTGGGAGACTGCCTCCGCCGCCGCCGCCGCCGCCGCCGCTCTGTTGGAAATCACACGGAGGCGTCTTCCTCAAGCTCATCTCACGGCCCATTTCTCGCGTAGGCCTGCGGAATGGACAACAAGCTGCCCCCCCCCCCCCCCCCGACGCACCCCTATCCCCACCCCCCTCCTCTTGTTACTCCCCTCCTACGCTCTCCCACCGACCCCAACACCACCGACAACCAAGAAAGGAATCTGGAGTCGGCCACCGTTTTGATATCGTCGCGAAACTAGCATGAGGAGATTATTCCTGATTTCAGGAATAAACGTCAGTTTGGCAGCGTCGGGTTTTTGATAGTTTCTCAGGTTCTAACGGAGTGGAATTGATTTTTTTTCTGGGACAAACTCGGCAACATCCTTGTCCTAAATGTTCACCCCGAGCTGGTGGCGAAACGGAGATCAGTTACCGTGGTTACTCGTCGGCCGGGGATCAGCAGCTCTCAGGTGATGATTGTAGCAGGACTCTGAATCATAGAATTCAACCCAAGAAAGACAACAGATTCGGTGATAATATACACGCCCACGCGTGCAAAGCGCACACACTCACTCACATACAAAAACACACTCACAATTAAACGCATACACTCACTCACTCACTCACTCACTCACTCACTCACTCACTCACTCACTCACTCACTCACTCACTCACTCACTCACTCACTCACTCACTCACTCACTCACTCACTCACTCACAGCCACACGTTTTCTCTTCACCTAGAAATTACCCTTTCAGTAGCATAAAGTACATAAAGCAGCATCACATTTTCTCCCCAGATTTGCCCGCTATAATGTGGTAATGGCGTGATTAAGACACTTAAGACGGGCATATAAATAGCGCAGCGGCACCAGATGGTACCGAACGCAGCACGGGAAAAAAGGGCAAAGTGAAAACCCAGTGTGTTTGGCACACTGGCAATAACAGATTACACTCATCAACATTGATTTTTGCCTCGCAAAAAACACTACAAAGGATTAATCATGGACTCTGCTAACGAGGAATGGTGCAAAATAACCCCCCCCCCCCCCCCCACAGACAATTTCTCCGGGCAAAGCAAGAAGCTTGTCTCGAGTAGTTCAAAACAAATTGGTCTTAAATGCTTTTTTCTTCTTCTGCCACCTTTTTCTCTCTCTGACTCCAGACTCTTGTTATGCATTTCAAAGAGTTGCCATGGTTGTCCATGTGTATCCAATTAATTCTGAAAAGCCTTTTCTCTCCCTCCCTCCCGCCAACCACCCGACCCCAACCCAACCCCTCCTCCCCCCACCCCCCCTCCCCCTTCGTTAGGACAATGTGACTCGTCAGATCGTCCAGAACCTCGAGACTCTGCTGACGGAGCTTGGGAGAAAGGAGAACGTGAAGGTATCAGAAATCATAATATTCTCAATATTTATTTATTTTTGTTTCATTTTGTTGTGCGTTTCCTGGTTTTTATCTTAAAAAACACCAGATACATTTGAAAATGCTTATTAAACGGGAACGTCTCAGTTTGTTTTAGATTTTCAGGGGCCTTTTCAGGGGCCATGGCGTCAAAAGTGTCTCTCGTCATTTCGAAAGACCTACAGCCCATCAGAGCACCCAAACGCATTACACATCCGTGGCAGCCATCTTTGTAGTTCTCTTGTTCTTGTAATACAGGAGATCCGTCTTCTGCTTGATGGGACCCCAGTTCCTACTTATCCCAGTCAGTCTCACTTTAGCACAACCACAAAACGTAATGATTAAACACGCTTTAATTGTTTATCCTCAACCACACTTAACACTCAGCGGCCCCCTGGTTTTTTCATTTCACATTTTTCTCCCCCAGTGCGTTCACACGGACCGCACTCTGCTTGGTTTAATTAGACAATGAAGTTGTGTCCCACGTACTCTAACACAGCCAGGCTCACCTTCCATCACTGCTGCCTACACAATGTCTTATGTTCACGAGCGCACAGGAACGCTGTGCGAATTGTGTGGTCATTACACGGGGAACCAATGAAATCCCCCCGTTGAGCCATTTAAACCCGAAGCTCGCCTACAGCCAATGAGACAACCTCCTTGGGGTGTTGGAGAATTCTCTCCAACTGACACCGAGTTCGAATCGATAACGCCCACTCCAGGTTGAACACACACTCACACAGAGTCTTAAACAGTGTGTGTGGGTCCTCTCTACCCTTGTATACAAAGGAAAGCGCGCATGAATGGCGAATAGTTATTTCTAAACCCTCGTGTTCTGCTTCGTGCGGCTTTGTGTTTTTGTTTCAATTCTTGTGCGAGGGGGATTTGGACCTTCGCCTGTTTTGCATGGAGCATTATCAGTGTTTAGACAAATTGCTCTATGGTTCAGTCTCTCGTGTTTCTCTAGCAGCAAGGTTTGGAGTAACACTCTGCACCTCCTGGTCACCACCATGGCTGCATATCCAGTTTATAAATTAACAATTGTTTTAAACACGATTAACAGCGAGCACAACGGTCCCATTAAGGCCTTTATCAACCACAAATTCAACACAAATTACAAACGAGTAAAGCACAGACACAAAAATCCCAGAGACATCCCACACAGTTTCGATCGCCGCCCTCAGAAAGGCTGCTGCCACCTGATTGGCTGACACACTTCCTGCCCCGCCCCCACAGGTGTGGTTCTACAACCAGGGTTGGCACGGGGTGGTGTCCTTCCTGGGCGTGGCCGACAACGCCATCCTAAGGGGCGGGCTGAACGACAGCCTGGACCGGCAGAGCTTCGGCCTCTCGGTCTCCAGCCACCCGCTCAACCTCACCAAGGAGCAGCTGTCCTACGTCTTCCTGTGAGTGGAACCGCACCTGTATACGCACGCACACACGCGCGCAGCTATACACTCATTCATGCGCCGCGCAGGCACGCATGCATGCGCCCACATGGAGACGCGCAGGTACACGTGCGCATGCACGCACGCGGATACATGCATACACACACACAAAAGAAGGCATGCAATCACACACACACACACACGCACACACGCACATGCATACATACACGCATATAAATACACAAGCACACACACACACACACACACACACACACACACACACACACACACACACACACACACACACACACACACACACACACACACACACACACACTCGTATACCAATGCACACACACTCGTATACCAATGCACACACACATACAAATCAAAAAATCAAATCAACATCAAATTGAATTGAACAGCATCAACGACAACAAGAGCTTAAAACATCAGCCAGGCGCTTCAGATCAGAATTTATTTATAGAGTGCTTTTAGTGCAAAACATCAATGTAAAGTAAGTGCGGTAGGAAAACAACAAATTGAGGACAAGTAAGTAAGTAAGACTTTATTTATATAGCACATTTAATACAAGATTTGCAATTCAAAGTAATAAGTATACAAGGAATAAGTTCCAAATGAAGGTTAGCATCAGGAAGGCCCCCACCTACCTCTGAACCTGGGGGGAAGCTGAAGGGTAGCATCTACGTCTGCAGCTGTCACTTAGCAGACGTGTCCCCAAAGCGCCTTAGCAGTGAGACTGGGAGCAATAACAGCGGTCAATGACGATCGACTCATTACTCAACCACCAAGAGCTCCACGGGCAGAATAACAGGTTAGTGTTATGTGAGAGCACAGTGGCTCCAGGAATCAGAGGGACTCGTTAATGTTTCGATTTCTTTGTTGTGCAAGAAGAAATGATGCATCATACCAGTGGTCGCACGTCAGAGATCGTACATTTCAATAATTGACAAAGCACCCAACGACAACAACAAGAGTTTAAAACCAACAAAGGCCCTGTAAGGCCCAATCCTATTTCTACCCCTTACCCCTTACCCTTACCCCTCCCCCTTGTTTTGAAGGGGTAAGGGGGAGGGGGAAGGGGTAGAAATGGGATTGGGCCTAAGGCAACAGCCACCCTTCCCTACTGGGGGCTCATATATACAAGGTAGCCATTAAACAGATGCTAGCTGTACCCCCAAAGCAACACACAAGGGAGGCAACACACCATGGTACGACTCGGCCACGGCAGTAACACAAAGGTTTCTATCTGAACAAGAGGACGGAGAAGATATCGGATTCACGTCATAAGATAGGGAGGTATGTTTCGTTGTCGACAGACTAATCGGAGAGGAAACGGGAATCATCTACGATACGTGCAAAACACACCGAAAAGAAAAAACGTCTTACGATCGAAAATAGTGAAGAAAAACAGTTGGTGAGTGGAAAAAAAACAGTTGGTGAGTGGAAAAAAACAGTTGGTGAGTGGAAAAAAAACAGTTGGTGCGCTGAATGAAAAGAAAAAAAACGAAAGGGGGGAAGGGCGAAGACGGATAAGGCGGTGAGGGACGGGCAAAAGGAGGAGCAAGGAGGTAACGGGCGGTGCAAGAGGCGGAGCGGTCACCAAACAGGCGGACGGGCGGATGAGGGATCGGCGTCGCCGCGCACCGGGCCCCTGGGAGCCGCCGCCGGCGCGAGCGCTTCCTCGCTAGCGCGCGCGGCGGCGGTGCTAGCCGGGATCCCCACGAGCTTTGGAGATTGATGACGCGGCGGCGCACCTCGACTTGTACCGCCTCAAACCGGTTTTCGGTTATTTTTCCCTCCCGTTTTATTTTGGTTTTTGGCGGTTCTGTTATTAATGTGCGCCGGAGGTTTCCCAGCATGTTTTGCTTCCATGGGAGGGAGAAAAAATGCATGTTTTGTATTTCTATTTATATATATATATATAGGGTGTCGCATGTCGCTAGCATACGTTAGCCTTATCATGGATTTTAATGGAGACTCACGGTTAAAGATATAGTGAGTAATCACAGCGCCGTTCATCGCTGTCCTCTGAGGTCACACCCAAGCCCCGGGAATTCTGTTGTGTATCACTTTAACACACATGAACCCAACGCACACAAAGAGTGCAGCAACCTGTTAGAACCGTTAAAAAACACGCATATTTTTTTACCAAGGCCACTTCCTCGTTAGTCATTTCCTCCTTCCTCCTTTAAAAAAAATGAAAAAACAATTGCGGGTATTTTTATGGTAATACATCTCTTCCTAATATAAGACATAATAAAACAAGACACCGGGCTGCTTAGTTTATATACGACAGGGAAGTGAGTTTCACCCTCCTCTGACAATGGCACCGCGGTCCCGCTCTCGGCTTTCTTTAATCCTTCGGCCCTTAGCCTCTTCCATGCCAACGCGTTTACACAAGCATTCCCGCGGCTAATCACCTCACGCTAGCCCCGCTAATCCCTTGTGCTCGCCTAGCGCCCCCCCGGTGTCCGACCCGCTCCGCTATGTATGTACCTGATGATCCCGTCACGCCAGCCCCCCCCCAATACGAGAGGCAGCTGTGATGACGTCGCCATGGTAGCGGACCAGGCGGGTTTGTCTTAATTTATTTGCCGTTGTTTCTTAGCCCTGGAGTGTCGCCCTGGAAACGAAGCCGAGGCTGTTGTCGGTGATTTATGTTTTTGTTTGTGTGTGTTGGAGATTTGGGGAGGGGGGGTTTGTGTGCTGCTGAGAAGGGTTTGTTCTTAAGAAGGCGGGCAGGAGGAGCTAATGAAGGCATTAGCTCTTAGAAACGACACCGGTTCTGTTTTCTGAAAGCGCTTGCGTGCACAATGCACACATGCGCACGCACGCAAACACACACACACACACGTGCACGCACACACACACACACACACACACACACACACACACACACACACACACACACACACACACACACACACACACACACACACACACACACACACACACACACACTGGTGTACACACACTCACACAGACAGAGAAACACACACACAGACAAACACACGACGACACCGGTTCTGTTTTCTGAAAGCGCTTGCGTGCACAATGCACACATACGCACGCAGGCAAACACACACACACACACGTGCACGCACACACACACTCGCACACACACACACGCGTGTACACACACTCACACAGACAGACAAACACACACACACATACGAAAACAGACGAACATACACACACACACACACACACACACACACACACCAATAGTGTTTACAATGCATGTACGCCTACTCTCCTACTCTATCTGTGTCTGAGATTGACTGAAGATGACGGAATTGAAACCCCACTCATGCTGAGGGTGTCTTGCCAATGCGTAATGGACACAAATCTCCACGTGCATATTTATGTTGGAAAAGCAATCTCCTCACACTCCCAGATCGAACCGGACACACACACACACACACACACACACACACACACACACACACACACACACGCACACGCACACGCAGACAACTGTAAATGTTGGCAGATATTTGCAGAGAGCCTTGAGGTCTAGGTGGATTTCATTCCTTTATTTCCTGTGAATGAAGAATACTTCTATTGCATTTAAAGTGCTGCATTTAGATGAAGATACAAAGACTTAGATTTTATTATGACCTTTTGGAGGGAATGATAAGCTATGTTGTGGTTTTATAACATTCCATAAATTCGATATGGAAATGCATTCAAGATGAAACAATGCTGCTCATGCTTTTAGTGTGGAAGCCTCACGGGTTAATGTCTCTGTACCACCTTTGGTGCAAAACACAACACTACCTGAAGGTTGGCGTCTGGACAAAGGCGAGAGGGCAGCAGAAGTGGAGCAGCAGCGGCATAGAGTTGGACCCCTTCTCTAGCCTTGTGTATGTTGTTGGGCTAATGTTTCTTTCACTCTCCGTATTCCTTCCGCTATGCTCTCTCAGAAGAGCGCCAGCGGGGTCAATAACCCAATCATTTCAGCACCTCTTGCACAGCTGCTACTGTATATCTTGTCTCCCCGACCCCCCCCCCTCCCTCAACCCCTGCAGCCTTCGCCCCCCCCCCCCCCCCCCCCCCCCCCCCCAAGTTCCATCACGAGCTAATTAGCGGCCTAGCTTGTCCTCTTGCTCTGGCAATTAGCCGGCCTAAAATGTTCAAGGTTAGCTCATTAGCCATTCAGTCCCTTCAACTCTGCGCCGCGATGGGCAGTCGCGTACTCGAGGAAAAAGCGTAGGGGACGTGAGGCCGCGGTGCGACGCCGACCGAGCGACGTGATTTCACATTTATACGTCCCTAATTGCGTCTGCTTGCCTGCTGATAAATGCTGTGGCGCCGCCACACAGAGTAAGTTATTTAATATGCTAATTGTGCCGCACGGAGTCTTTGGAGAGATTAGCGGGCGACGGGTGGGGTGGGTGATGGGAGTTAATAAAATAAACTGTTTATTAATTGCTCATTGAGCAGATCCAATGAGGAGGACGTGTTCAAAGCTGAATACGCATGTATGGCGACGGTGTCACGGTGTCACGGGTCCCCCATCTCGGTTTTAACACAAAACCACTAATTCGGTTTTGTTTACGACCACGTGCAATACAATGTTGTGCAGTTGGAAAACACACAAAGTACTCTCGTAATCGCGCTCGAGGAAGATGGCGTCTCGGGAGCGTTTAGGAATTATCTTTTTAATGCAGCTTCACCAGGGATGAGTTATGGACGTTGGATAATATTCTCAGCCAAAGTCTGTAACAAATTGGTCACAGAAAGAGATTAGTCACAAATTGACGAGAAACAAAGTGGGAAGCCAGAGCTGTGAGTCCGTTTTTCTCAATGTAGATATTTTAAGTACATTTTCCAGCATGAAAAAAAACTATGAAATAAAATGACTCAATAATAAAAATTGTCACATATACTAATGAGTCTATTTTACCAGTTCCCCTTTCTAGTGTTGCATGAACATAACACTGAGCATTCAAGCTCCAACCTTTCAAAACAAGCAGCTGCCCTTAATGAAAAACACTCACACTCTGTGTGTGTGTGTGTCTGTGTGTGCGTGTGTGTCCGTGCGTGCGTACGTGGGTGACTGCCTCTGTTTGTGTGTGTGTGTGTGTGTCCCCATGCGTGCGTTTGTGTTCTTGTGAACCTTTCAGGGCGGCGACCTCCACCAACCTGGTGGTGTCCATCTGCGTCATCTTCGCCATGTCCTTCATCCCGGCCAGCTTCGTCCTCTTCCTCATCCAGGAGAGGGTGAACAAGGCCAAGCACCTGCAGTTCGTCAGCGGCGTCAACCCAGCCATCTACTGGGTGGCCAACTTCGCCTGGGACATGGTGAGGCCTGCGAGGGTCCCGGGATGCTGGTTCATCTCGTGGTCACACCGTTCTTGTTCGGTGGTGTCTCTTCGTCAACGTGACTTGCAGGGAATCGAGATGCACGCCCGTCGAGGCGTTCAAAGAGGTGTCATCGTACGACACACACGGGCGGCGCTCGTTAATGCTGATTGTAGGTGTTTTTTTTTTTTATGTACCGGGGCACACGGTAGACGGAGGGCTGTAGCCAGGGTTTGAACAATAGTTCAGTCCGGGGACTTCAGTGGTGGGGTCTCAGTTTTGTTGTCGGGGGGGGGGGGGGGGTTGTGCTCAGGTCGCCCTTGCACGCGACGATGAATGTCACACACACACGGCAGGCACAAATTACCAAGTCTCAACTGGATTAAGCATTAACTCATCGCGGAGAAGTTCACAACCGCTGATTTTGTATACGGTTGTATTTAGGTTGGAAATGTATTAATTTTTTCTCTGCAAAAACTAAACCCTAACCCTAACCCAGGGTCCGGATCCCGGTCACCCCATAGGTGGTTATGGGCGTGGGTTGACGTATCTTCACTGGCTGGGTCTGCTAGCCGCACCCCGGTACATACAAGTAAAAGACCTGTGATCAGTCTGATGCGAGACAGCTGTGTTTGTCCTTAGAAAAAAAAAAAAAAAAGGGTATTTTTGCGGATTGGGGAGCAGATGGGTGATCTCAGGATTTCGAATTTTAATAAGGATAAATATACTATGAGGATTATTAATTGTATTATTAATATAAAAGTCAGATATTTTTAATTGGTGTATTCATCATTTATTAATAAGTACAGTATATGACTGTAGAAAGGATCGATCGATACGGGGGAGATGGATCCCAATTTGTCGGCCCAAATGCGAGGAGATGAATAAACCGTTCCGAATCCGTAGGAGAAAAATACCACACAAAAAGTGCAAAAACTTCTATTTCCCAACCCACGGCTGTATTGAAATTATATAATTCCAGAGCGGGCTCAAGGTTCAGATCTCCTGAGTAATCGATTATCGTCCGATCGGACGGTGTCCAACGCACTGAGAGTCGCTGTCCGTTCTGGTTCAGCTGGTGTCCCTAATGATGTGTACCTTGTGATGGCAGCCCATTGGCTGATGCCTTTCACGCCTCATTGCTATTGGCCAATCATTTGGAAAGTGTGGCTGTGAGGAAAATAGGCATCGGGCAGTTTGTTGTCCTGACATTTAAACGCTTTGAAAAAAGAGAAAAATATGAATGCACTGTTGTTATTTATTTATTTTGTGTTGTATTGATGTTCTTCCTTCCACGACGGGATGTTTCATTGAAAATACAAATTGCGGCGTAGATGTTTGTGGGGTGGATAAAAACGTGATTCACTCAACAAATCATCATTTTTCTATGAATGCGTGTTTCATTTCATTTTCATTTATGTTTCTGCTGGGGGGAGGAGGGGGGGGGGGGGGGGCATGAACGAGACACGCGTGCGAGGGAGATGAATTTATGATAATTTTGTGTCAACTAATTTGAATTTAAAAGCTTTCGTCAAAAAGCCGTAACATGTTTCCTCCACTTGTAACAAACCATTAAAATACCATTAAAAAGAGAAAAAAAAAAGTTCACTGGTTTTAAAATGCCAAAACCATTATTCATGCACTCAGTGAAATGGGTTTCGCTGACAGACCACTTGCACTCTGTGAGAGGGTTTGATTGCTCCGTCGCCCTCTCTCGGCAAATTAATAGAAAATGAGACGTGGAGATACACGAGCGCTAATTAAAAAGTCATCTATAGATTTTATAATTACGCGTTTACTCACTGTTCAATGGAAACAAAACTGTGGAAGGGTAACATAAAAAGTACAAATAAAAGTTGAAGGGATGCTTAATATTCATCCATCTTGTCACGTCATGTGCCCGCCCAGAAAACGCAACAGGAAGTGTACATTTGAGCCTCGCAGGCCCTTGAAGTTGAAGGGGGATAACAGTTTAGGTCCCAGTTTGGTTAATTTTGTTGTTTTGTTTGCTTTGCCAGTGCAACTACGCAGTGCCGTGTGTCATCGTGATCCTCATCTTCCTCTGCTTCCAACAAGAGGCCTACGTCTCGCCGCCCAACCTCCCCGCTCTGGTCCTTCTGCTCTTCATGTACGGGTAGGTGGTTTGACCAGGCCCCCGGTCTGCTGCTCTTAGCCACGCGTTCGCCGCGATTCCAGTCCCCCGTTGGAGTGTCTGAGGAGGGCCGACGAAGAGCTGGACGGTGACGTTGATTAGAGCTGAAACGGACTCTGAGGACAAACAGCTAAATAAATTAAAATGGCAGGCGTCGACAACCGAAACCGTTTCTTTATCACCACGCATTAAATTGCAATATTTGTATTTATTAAAAACCATAACGAGCACTTACTTTCAGTTAGAAGGAGTTGGATTGCTTGTAACTTTTAATCATCGTCTTTGATTAACTTCTCCCGGCGCAGGTAAGTCAATTACGAATCTGTCAAATGCAATTTATTAACAAATTATAATAATACAACCACATTTACAGCAACATTGAACACCGCCCGTCTGTATCGCCGTAATCAAACCTGGAACAAAGAGAAACACTCCGGATAGACCACACCTTCACCAGACCACAAAACACTTGAGCATTCAGCGGAGCCCCCCCCCCCCCACCATCGGTCCGTCTGGAGTGTGAGAGTGAAAGCGTTCCGTCTCCCCCCCCCCCCCCCCCCAGGTGGGCCATCACCCCCATGATGTACCCCTTCACCTTCATCTTCTCGGTGCCCAGCACGGCCTACGTGGTGCTGACCTGCATCAACCTCTTCATCGGCATCAACGGCAGCGTGGCCACCTTCTTCATGGAGCTCTTCGACGACGAGGTGAGGCCATTCCCCCCCCACCCCCCCCCCCCCCCTCCCTCGCTCTGGGCACACGCACGCACGCACACACACACACACACACATGGACGCATGCACACATACTTGCACACACACTCACACATGCATCCGCACACTCACACATGCATCCACACACTCACACATGAAGGCACACAGAAGCCTATGCTCATAAAGATGGACAGAGAAGAACGGCCCTCTTATATTTACCTGAATATGAACATGAACACACACATACAGGCACACACACATGCACGCACGCGTACGCACTCCCACACTGGCACACTCTCACACATGCACACACGCACAGAGGCATATGCTCACACAGACAGACAGACAAGGAAGGCCCTCTTACATCCTTGAGTGTGAACACGCACAGACACACATGCACACACACGCACACACACGCACGTGGACGCATGCACACATACATGCACACGCACGTACATGCACCCGCACACGGGCATATGCTCATAAAGATGGACAGACAAGGACGGCCCTCACTTTCCCTCATCCTTGAGTATGAACATGGAAGCACACACTCCCTGAATCAATGACTAACGCACATGTACTTGTGTACACACCCTGAAATGAACTTACACACACTAGGGCTGCTCGATTATGGAAAAAAGCACGTCTCTCCCAAAAACACTTAGTAACTGAAAACTAAGAAATTACGCCTTAAAAAAATGCACAAAATGGTCAAAAAAAAAAAATCAAATCTAAAGTAAGATACAGATATGTATCCAGCTGTTCTATATTGAAGACTCTGTTATATTTCTTTTGTTATCGTTTGACGCTAAAATCGAAATCGAGATCGAAATTCGATTAATCGCCCAGCCCTAACACACACAGATATGTACATACGCACACCCGCTTACACACGTTCAGGCTCCAACACGCGCACGGCCACACATACACACACAAATCCACCCACAAATGTACTAACAGATTGGCAAGATTACACACTCACACAAGCCGCAAACACATACTACAGCTTCTAATGCGACACGCGTGCATCCGCATACATCGGGTGAGATTTGCTGCTCCGACAGACTATAAACTCCGGAATGTGGGAATAACAGTCAAGCGCTTTTGCAGACGTGTTGGTTTGGCTCAGTTCCCTTGAATGTTTAATCGTTGGGGCGGGTTAGGGCTGTATATTTCTCGGAAAAAAAATTGCCATCCATTTTCAAAGCGTTTCGTTATTTTCTCTTTTCACTGAGGTCTGCTTCGGTTGAGAGGCTGAACAGAGTCAAAGAGAGCGAGATGTTGACCAGCATCTGTTCTGAATTGGACTCCTCATCTACACACCCCATAGCTGGATATTGACTAATTACCAATACACCTCGGTTCTCTGTTTGCATTCTTTTAGTTTCGTATTTTGAGTTCAATCTTCATTTCAAATAACAAGTCCCTCTTCTTCCCTGATTGCCTTTCGCCTTCCTCATCCGGCTACACCCTTCATGTCTTCGCTCTGACGTATGTCACGAGTCTCCTCTGATGACGAACGCCCCCCCCCCCACCCACCGGCCTATTCAGATGGCGCTCTTGAGAACCTCAGACAGTCTCAGGCAGCACTTCCCCCACAAAGAGTCGTGGTCCTCAGCCTCTCTCATGTCCCGTACCTCAGCTAGCGATTGACTCAGACCTCTCCGTTCTGCCTCCCCTCAGCGCTGGCTCAAAGTTTCCTATTTAGTCCTGTTTTGTAGGTGTCAACAGAAGCTTAGATCCAAAGTCACCAGCACATGAACTGCTTAAGAAGCTTATAGTTCAATAGCAGCTCAGGTAGACGGCGTACTTTGGGTTTCAAACCCACAACTCACCGGTCAAACCCCCTATCCTCCACCAGCCTCATCACCAAAGACAAACCCTGTTTGTATGCAGATGATATCATCGTCGATGTTCCTTTGTCTGATGGGTCTCTCTTTGTCGGAAGATGTCCCCGTTACGTCTTTATGAAGTTTTGATACGCTCACTGTTTTTTATTCGCCGGCAAGGTTGGGAAACGTGCAGCTTTATTAAGAACGGCTGACGCTGGGAGTATGCTAACGGATAGTGCGCCTGCCGCTAGATTTACAAGGATGTGCCGTAGCAAATGCTTCTTGCTTCTCGCCTTCTCGTCTCCAGGGTATCAGCGCTTGGACAAAAGTCGGTTTCTCCCTGCTATGGCTCGACACTGTGGAAATGTACCAGACGTGTAACTCTGTATAAATATAAAAATACAGCTCGCCAGCGTGTCCCAGTTAGCTGGCGACAGGGCTACACCCTTTTTGAACTGTTTACTTCGAAAGATACCTTTACCCCCATTCGGCCACCATTTTGTTTCTTCTGGCGTCGTCGGAGCGGGCGGTTAGACGGAGACGCTCTGCGGTTTGTGTTTTCTCTCTCTCCGGCGTTATGTATTTCTGAGCGAGGGGGGGGGGGGGGGGGGGAGGGTTCTGAACCGAACGGTACCGTAGAGAATGGCACAGATTGTTTCTGTTCGAGGAAAGAATGAAATAAAATATTAAAACCCCAGAGGAGTCAAAGAGGAGCTTGGGCCCCACAGATGTCCCAGTTTGTCTCCACGACAACGATGGGCCCCGGGAAAGGTGTCGCGCATATATTTCTTTATTATTTTTTTTTTTTCCTGTACCTTGGGAGTGTCCTGTTCCCTATGGATTGCCTCAAATCCCAGTACTGCACTGTGTGCATGAAAAGCTCTAAAACTCTACCCACCCAACCGACACCTGGTCTAAACGTGTGTGTGTGTGTGTGTGTGTGTGTGTGTGTGTGTGTGTGTGTGTGTGTGTGTGTGTGTGTGTGTGTGTGTGTGTGTGTGTGTGTGTGTGTGTGTGTGTGTGTGTGTGTGTGTGTGTGAGAGAGCTAGTGCTGTAGTGAATCCAAGAGATCTGAAGACAACACTGTGTGTGTGTGTGTGTGTGTGTGTGTGTGTGTGTGTGTGTGTGTGTCCATGCATCTGGGCTGACCTGTCTGAGTTTATGAAGTTAGAGGCTAGCTGTATAGAGCCGGCTGTGTTGGTCAAATCTTCCGGGACGTTTTCTTCGACAGACACATCTCTGCACTACCGGTCTGTCAGTGAGCACTGCCTGGTCTCGACCAAGACGCCGATAGCTCTCTTTGCATTGCTGTGTGTATAACCGGAATGGAAATCAATTGTGCTGTAGTTGGATACAGGCACACAAGTAGTCTGATATGTACAAAGAAACAAAGATTCCCAGTAATGACGTTACTGTGAGAGGGTCGATAACGGACTTCTTCCGACCGGGCGGAATGGGGACCGCGTCTCGAACAGTAGAGTGGATTTTATTTTGAACATTGTTCATTGTTTCCTCGCATCGGGTTCATGGAAGCATTCCCTGTGGTGTGTGTTATAGTTTCAGTGTTCCTCCAAGGGATTCCCAGCGGTGTCGATGGCATTGGGGAACGGGGAAGCGGCAATATGGGGCAGACAAAACCCATAGAGACCCTATCTCTCTGCCACCACCACCCCTCCACCCCAGGCCTTTGGATATGATTTATAGGCTCGCTGTCCAAAAGTTGGGTGTTGTTGGAAAAAATTGCAGAGCATTCTGCTTTTTTGATCTCCTCGATAGACGGCCAATCAGAAGTCAGACAGCTCCCATTCTTGTCAAGCATCGACCTGCAATCCAGGCATGTATTCCGTTCGTACAATTTATCCCACAATTCTCTCTGAGGCTGATGGGGCCTTTCGCCAGACATGGGGGTCATCTATTATTACTATGATTATTACAATTCATTTGATGTGTTTTTTCTTGTTCTATCATTTCAATTATTCCCAAGACAGGCATTAAACATGAACGACCCATGTGAACACAAACTGAAAGAGTTTTCACAGTACTTCGAACCCGCCCCCCCCGACCGTCCTGAGCCAAAACCTATGTTTATTCATCAGCATAGCGCTGCGGTGCCATTTAAGCTCTGCTGTGTTATTGGCGGCGACGTTCCCTTCTAAATCTTCCCCAGGGTCGTCCGGTGTATGCAGATGAGTGCCACGGTGATAAATACACGCCGTGCCCTGCGGCTCGGGCCCCTGAAGGTTTAAGCACCGACGTCTTCGTCGACGGGGTCGATGGTTTGCTCGCTTGTTGTTTGTGGAGAGAAAGTAGGCCGGTGACCTCGTCAAACTCGCATGACTCCACCTCCTCCTCCTCCTCTCTGTATGCAGACGCCTAGTTGGTTTAGTTTGGTCTTGAAGCACAGGTTTTATTTGTAGTTTTTACATGTGATTGGTCAGATGATCTCATTGGTGTTTGACCATGGGAGACCCAGATGGATTATTGGAAAGGAATTATGAAAAATGAAATTGAAGGCCTATTAAAGTTGACAATGACGAAATGGCTCAATACTGAATGAAGTGTGTAATGTGGTGCATTTCACGGGTTTCATCATTGTGGGAGTAATTTGACATGCGAGGCCACAAATGAAATGTTTGGAAACCCTAGATTAGCATACAATCTTTATTTTTGACTGATACAATATTTACTGCCAGCTGAACATGTTAATCATATCTACTATTACCATAATTATATCCGGCCTCTGTATTGGACCTGTCCATGGTTGAGTGTGACCAAAACAATGTGAAACTCAAGTTGCTTTTCCCCAGATTTGCCCTGAAGATGATTAGATATATATGTATTGTTATAAATGTAAGTGTTCCCTGGCGGAAAACGAGAAGAACCTATCTCAACGCATAGGTTCTTCCATATCAATATGGGTCACCGACATCGAATCGAACTGTAAATCGACAAAGTATTCAAATGCACCCCTTCATTCCCTCCCTCCACTGTAACATCAGCCACCTCCGCCCTTGTCATCGCCCTTCCTCTTGGCCTGCCAGAAATAAAGTACAAATGACTAATTTATAGTCTCTCTGGATGTAAGAAAGTCCTTTGAAAACTGTGTTGAGTCGAGGCGCTATGCATAATGCATAAAGTTGCTTTTGAACGGCACCAGGAGTCAGACGTGCCAATACTCTATTTCCTCACTGTCTGTCTGTCTGTCTCTTCATCTGTGTAGCTCTTTGCATCATGTGGACACTGTCTCTCTCCCCTCTTCACTCTCTTCCCTCACCCTGTCATCAATGTCTTCCCTTCCCTTTCCTCCCTCCTCCTCTCGCTCCCTTGACTCTTATTTCCTCGCCTCTCTTCTCTTTTTCTTCCCTTCCTACACCTCTCCTTCCCTTATCTCCCCGCTAATCTCATCGCCTGCCCTCTCCATTCATGTATTCTTCTCTCCTTACCTTTTTCCCTCGTGTCCTTCGCTTGCCTCTCTTCTCTATCCTAGCTCCTTTCTACTATTCCTCTTTCCACTTCCCTACTGGTATCTCTCTGCTTCCCTCCTCTTCCAACCTCTTCTCTATCTTCCCCTGTCCTCTCCTCCTTTGCGCTCCTCACTCCCTCTCTCCTTTTTGTTCCTTTCCTCTCTCCTCCTCCTATATCTTCCCCTGTTCCTCACCCCCTTGTTTGTGGTCTCCTCCCTCCTTGTATACACACACAGCCCCTCTCTCTCCCTGCCCTCATTATCACTTTATCGCTGCCCCCGGGCTGTCACTCAGCGACGTCGCCCTCTTCCACTCTGTCTTTATTTATACAATTACTGGGAGTGTGGTTTCACCGGGCGCTTCTTGATTATAGCCGCCGGCAGGGGGGAATGCAAATGGAACAACCAGGGACATGAGAATATGAAGCACGGTCAATCCGGCCATTAGCGTTGTTCCGGGGTGGTGCGTCAATACAGACGTGTCTGTTGTGTCGCTGGGACCGGGGCCCGTCCGTCCGTCGTGCCTGTGTACGGCGGGATGAGGTCACGACCGGTAGCTGACAGGGCAGCAGGAACAAAAAAGGGGGGTCGGGTCTGAAGGGAGAGGAATACTCGGGGGGGGGGGGAAATGTGACGGACGAAAAGGCTTTTAATGAAGAAGCTCAGAAAATGAAGTTCAACACACGGGCGGAAAAACACTCACAGCTACAGAAGCACCCGGACAAAAGGGACATGACGGATGTAAAGAGAGCTGACAAGGGGACAAAGGAATGAACTGGTTTGTAGTGGGAGGGCGGAACGGGGGACTAGGGCGCGGGTGGGGAGATTGACAGAGAGGCTCAGGGGGGGGGAGGCGGGCTAAGGACGTGTGGTGGACAGGTGGAGAAGGGAAACTGAAATAAAAAAAGCAACAAAGAGGCCGACTACGGCGGAGTGGAGTGGTGTTATCTTCAGCCGGCGGACGGTGTGTTCTGTAGTCTCCCCACGATCCAACTGTCGTGGATCAAGACTCTTGATTCCAGCCTTGGCTCGCTAGCCACGGCTCGCAGCAACGGCTCGCAGCCGTGGCGGGGACACGACAGTGCTTCGCTTCTCGGTTGCTCATGTGATCAGAGCCTCTTCTCTTTGTGTGATGGTGTGACCTTTTCTTCCACTCTCTCTCTCTCTCTCTCTCTCTCTCTCTCTCTCTCTCTCTCTCTCTCTCTCTCTCTCTCTCTCTCTCTCTCTCGCTTTCTCTCAATCTGTCTGTCTTTGTGTCTGTATGTTTTTACATCCAAGTTCAGTTTGCGGAAAATTATAACCTATTCATGCTTGAGGGAGGAGGACAAGTCGGCGTGTCAACAAAAGATTTATGCGACTCGGTGCAATGTAAACAGATCCGGAGAATAAGTGTGAATAATTGATGATGTGCTGAAATTGCGTTGCTTAAATGTCACTCAAGAGTCGAGAAATGGGTGGCTGCGAAAAACCGGACACGCGTTGACCAATGAGGGGGTCGCCCTTTTAATGAGGTCATCTCATCGCACAGTCTTCTTCTTCAGTGGTACAATAGCACCCGACAAGAGGCTTATTGGCACCTACTGCTTATGCACTCCTAATATTCATTACAGTAGTGGATGGAAAAGCGCATACTCTTTCATTTTATTTTTTCGGATTTGCAGAAAGTTCTGTAAAATTGTCCCTGTCCTAACCCCCCTGCTGCTAACCAGATCAACCCCCTCCAGCAGTCGCCGGATATCTCATCCCCCCCCGGGGGCCAGACAGACAGATTGCCACGGGCAACACTTCCCCCTACCTCCAGGCCTCTCCGTCGCGTGGTGCTGTTGCGGGTTTCATTGTCCTAGTTCTGTAGTCCACGTGCTCACCCGTGTGTCTGTGTGTGTCTGTGTGCCTTTTCCCTTTCTCCAATAGAGTGTGGCCCGCATCAATGACATTGTGAAGCAAGTGCTATTGATCTTCCCCCATTTCTGCCTGGGTCGTGGACTCATCGACATGGCCAAGAACGAGGCGATGGCCAATCTGTACAGCAGCTTTGGTAAGGCACGTCCTTTTTTATTTTTCCGGTTGGTTTTTCCGTTTTATTTCTATTACAGTGTAGGCGTTTAAAAAGATAGGATTGCAACCATGTCTTGAGAGAGAAGAATATAATGACTCTTTTAATTCCAATCCATCACTCCACCTTGAAGCAAAATGTATGTATGCGTTATTGTAGGGTTGTATTTTTAATCGAGTGCAATGCCAATATTACAGTCTTTTTCTTCGGACGATGATGCCAAATTTCCACGCTCCCTTCAATCGGTCCTCGTCACTTTAAGTCCTCAAGGGAGCGGGGGGCAATAAAATGAGTTCTCCCAAAGTTCAACTCATCTAAAGGCCCATTCAGTTCCTTCAGAGGGACGGCACGCCACCGGTACCACGTAGTAGCAATCAATGGCCAATGAGAGTGGAGCATTTGTTCAGTTACACGAGGCCCACTGCTCCCTCCCAGTGGACACACACCTGTCACAGCCATTACATTTAGACAGTTAGTAGGTAGTGACAGGTAGACACGATGAGGGGAGAGGGGAAGACGGGAGCACGGGAGAGGTGTCGGAGCATTCTGAGAGGAGGTGAACAGGGAAAGTGAGGGAACTTGAACATAAGCGGTGTAGGAAAGGGATCCGGGGGTGATGTGAGGTAGGGAAGGAGTGAGAGAGGAGACGAACAGAGGTAGTGGAGGAGAGTGAGAGGAGAGTGAGAGGAGGTGAACATAAGTTGTGTAGGAGAGTGAGAGGAGGTGAACATAAGTTGTGTAGGAGAGTGAGCGGGCTGATGGTGAGTCAGTGGAGTCGTGTGAAAGGAGGTGAACAGAGGTAGCCGGGGTGAAACGGGGTCGTGGAGGAAAGGGATGGGGGGTGAGCTTGTGGGCGGATATTCAAGGTGAGAACGAAAAAGCAAAAGTGGATGCGTGAAAGCGCTGTGGGTGAAGTCTTGTCTCTTCGAGCGGAGAAGGAGGGTGAAAATACCGGGTTTGATGAATCATTTGCAAGGCTGCAGTGGAGGGCATGACGAGAAAAGCAATCACAACTTAAGAAGGACCCGGTGGTGGAGAAGGCAGGCGATTTACCAGAGAATGAGGCTGAAAACGCTCTCCTTTCTTCCCAGGCCAACCCCACACCATCGCCCCCCTCATCCTCTCACACACACACACACACACACACACACACACACACACACACACACACACACACACACACACACACACACACACACACATACAGGCAAACACACACACACACACACACACACACACACACACATAGGCAGTCAGTTGGAAGATGAGGAAGAAAGGGTGCATGTATAAAAGACACAATAAGGATTCGTCCGCATGGTTCTTTGAGGGTGAATGTGGAGGATCTCCGCGGCGCCTCCGTAGAAACTGGGCGCAGGGATCTCTTTGAGGCGAGGTTGGAAAGCTAAATTAAGGGGGTATCACAAAGGAACCCTCAAACCGCTCTCCAAATGCACTTACCGGAATGAAGCGAATGCTTTAAAAGGGAGCTGGCCGGGGCGGTTAATAAAAACGAAGTCGCGCCACTCTGTAATGCAATTCGTCCTTTTAGCTCTACCTCTGGGGCTTTTGAATTTGATATGACGGCCACGGCTAGCCGACACCATTAAAAATGGATGAAAGAGCCATTCAAACCCTCATAGAAACAATGGCCTCTCTTGTATCTCCTTCTCCGGTGGCTGGTATTTCCTATTTTCCTGTCTCTTCCTCCCGCAGGCGAAGACCGCTTTAAAGACCCCCTGGGCTGGGACATGGTGGGGAGGAACCTGTGCGCCATGGCCATCCAGGGGGCTGTCATGTTCATCTTCACCCTGCTCATCCAGTACAACTTCTTCTGCAAGCCCAGGTAGGCCTCTCCACCTCCTCCTCCTCCTCCCCTCATCTACAACTCTCGTGCTCCTCCTCGCCATTCAACTCCACTCCCCTCCTCCTCCTCCTCCTCCCCGTCCTCTCCTTCTCCTCTCCATCGACTCTACTCCTCCTCCTCCTCCCCCCATCCTCTCCATCGACTCTCCTCTACTCCTCCTCCTCATCCTCTCCTTCTACTCTCCTTCTACTCTACTCTCCTCCTCCTCCCCCTCATCCTCAGCCTCTCCTCTTTTTCGACTCTCACTCCTCCTCAGCCTCTCCTCTTCTTCGACTCTCACTCCTCCTCCTCCCCATCCTCTCCTTCTACTCTACTCTCCTCCTCCTCCTCCTCCTGCTCCTCCTCCTCCTCCTCCTCCTCCTCCTCCTCCTCCTCCTCCGCCGCCTCTCCTCTTCTTCGACTCTCCTCTACTCCTCCTCCTCCCCATCCTCTCCTTCTACTCTACTCTCCTCTTCCTTCAGCACACACCCTGCTGCCCTTGAGCCAGACACCAGCGGTACCTGCTCCTCAGTGACACGTTGCAACAATGACATCAGGGGTTGTGAATAAACAGCAGTCAAGGGGAAATGTACGCAGTTGTCAAGTTTCCTTAGATGTGTTTGTTTAGCCCTTCATGACAGTGAGTCCTGTTATGTATATAAGGAGCTATAGCTCATTGGATCATCAAAGCTTTTTCCATAGTATGAACCATGGTTCAAATGATTAAATACCTTCAAGATATGTAAAGGTAACACTGGAAAAGCCGATGTTCTATATTTTGTTAAGCTATGATCGCTTATTGCATTGTCATGCACACGTCAAACTCTTCATCGGTTGGCCAAATCATTTGGTGGCTGATTAATTGATTTGCAAAGCATGGTTGTCAAGGAAACTACATTACAAGGAAACAACTGTGTTACGTCAGATTTTTGTTTTTCTCCGGAGGCATTAGTTTATTCCCATCCCCAGCCCGCCATCACGATTCCTTAGCTCACGTAGACGATTCCCCTTTAAAGGTTCCACTCCCGCTTCTGATATTATTGCGCCGGTGACTAACCTCATTGCGCTCTTCCTCTTCCTCTCTTCTCCCTCAGGGCGGCCGGGGGAAAGTCATTATCTCAGGATCAGGAGGAGGACGAGGACGTGGCCCTGGAACGCCAGCGGGTCCTGCAGGGCCCGGCACAGCAGGAAGACCTGCTCCGGATCATAGATCTCACCAAGGTACCCTGTCCCAACCGCCTCGCTGTGTTCATTTAAGAGCAGTATTAAGAATTGCATTGCAGTCTTACATTTACATTTGGGGGAACAACGCTTTTTTCCAAAGGGGTCTTACAATGAGTATATTTGTCAGAAGAAAACAACAATATATCGATGTCGGTACAGTTAGGATGTTCATAGATCCAAGTGCCAAGCACTAACAATCGCTAGGTTAACCCATTCAAGGTATATAACAAAGATAGCTAGGATAAGATGCTACACGATTCCTTCTTTAATCGTAAGGACGTACAACATACACTAAATGCGTACATTAAGTGCCAGGACATATAACATACAGTAAGTGTGTAAGAGGGGTGGGTGGGGGGTACAGGTGAACTCTGAACAACTGAGTCTTGAGTCTTTTGTAGAGGCTGGTGTTGCGACTCTGTGGTCCTGACAGTCTTCAAACATTTAAAGTGTCACAGACGTCACTCGCGGTTATTTTTATCTCTGCCCCAGCACCGGTCGTTATTTCACGGGTCACGTTGTTTATTATCAATTTGGTTTTGTAATTATGTTGATCCAACGCGGGGGAGAGGCACTTTAGAGGGCCCCACGCAACCCAAGGGCCGGCAATCCCTTACCAATAAATCCTGCTCTCTGCTGACACAACAACTCTACCCTGTGCATCCCCACGCCCGGGGACTTCATAACAGTGGCTGCTGCTGCTTGTGTTCACAAACAAACTTTGAAGGATGTATACAGTGGTGGTCTGGTATGCCGAAGTGTTGACAACGGGTTTGTTCGTCCCTATAGTTTACAATTCTGTCGCATGAAAGGGTATCTAAGAAGGTGCTGCTGCATCACAACCGGTGAAGGTGTCGAATTTGGGTGTGTGTATGTCTGTCGGGCTGGAGTAGAACTGACTTGTGTCGGGGTATGTGGAAACTAGGCGAGAGAGCTCTTCCGTGGTGCTTAACCCGACCAGTTTAGGGTCATGTCGACGCTAGTTTAGGCAGCTGTCCGTGGTGCTGAACCAACTAGTGCATATGCGTCAACGCAAGGTTAGGGAGCTGTCCTTGGTGCTGAACCGACTAGTGCGTACATGCGTCAACGCAAGGTTAGGGCGCTGTCCGTGGTGCTGAACCGACTAGTGCGTATATGCGTCAACGCAAGGTTAGGGCGCTGTCCGTGGTGCTGAACCGACTAGTGCGTATATGCGTCAACGCAAGGTTAGGGCGCTGTCCGTGGTGCTGAACCGACTAGTGCGTATATGCGTCAACGCAAGGTTAGGGCGCTGTCCGTGGTGCTGAACCGACTAGTGCGTACATGCGTCAACGCAAGGTTAGGGTGCTATCCGTGGTGCTGAACCAACGAGTGCGTATATGCGTCAACGCAAGGTTAGGGCGCTGTCTATGGTGCTGAACCGATAAAGTTATTGTCACCGTTACTGACTGGAAACCAGTACGATTCATTTATTAGTATTTTTATTTTACAATTCAATAGTTAAATAAAGAAGTTTATATTATAAATTATTCTCAACACATCGGCCTGGCCTAAAGGAAAGAGAAGTTTTCAGCGCCAGTTGGTCATACTAAAGAATGTTTTTTTTTTTTTTTTTGTGAATAATACACAACATAAGGAACTTAATAAATTATAAAAAAATCGCACATTAAATCGCATTCGCAATATTGGTCAAAAGAATCGCAGTTAGATTATTTCCCCAAATCGTTCAGCCCTAGTTTAGATGCATCCACACCAGTCGGGTGAGTTATCCGTGCTGCTGAACCCACAAGTGTGTAGATACGTCAGCGCTAGGCGGAGGAGCGGTCCATAGTGCTCAACCAATCAGCGGTCAGATGCTTCCCTTGTGATGGAGAAAAAGAAACATCCTCATCACACTTTCATATGCTCATGGCTCGCGTTTGGCTTTAATCAACTTCCACTCCCACGAGTGACCGCTAAGTGGCCCTAGGAGGGGAGCGAGGGCCCTGTAGTGGCTTCATGGCGCACCGGGGGGGGGTCAAACCATGGCCTGCGCTTCGTGGACGTTGCCATGGTTGCGCTGCAGCGTGGCGCACCACTCCCGTGGCCGAGATTCTAACACTCGGTCTGTCAGACAGATGTCTAGGGGCGGACTGGAGAGGTTCACTCCTGCCGCACACTCGCCTCGTGTCGTTCTCATGGCAGCGCGCCGCTACCTTACACTCTGTCTGGCGTTCTCCTGCTCGCTCTGACTCGCTCACCTCGGCTTTCGGGCAGGCACGACACACTGACACAGGCGTCGGAGGTGTTAGCAGGCGCTGGGTGAAAGGGTTTCGGTTAAGTGGGTCTGTCAGCGGCAATCGACGAAATTGCATTTGGCTCTACATTTCAAACGCCTTCCCAGTTTGAAACATTCCTTTATTGCTGCCTTTTGTTCGTTTTCTCTTGCTCTGACGATTTTACACCCTCACTCAAACTTTTTTTGTGTGCTATTTTTATATAATGGGTATTAAACCACTTAAAAGTTAACAGTGCTTTAACATGCGAAACAAAACCCACGGCAGGGAACGCACCTTTACATTAACAAAAATCATCCCTTACAAGGGAGGCAATGCTCCTCTTAGAGACCAGTAGCATCTCAGCCCGGAGATCCGACACTGGTGTGTTTCATACCAGGCAGACTCCCATGACCACCGCCCCTGGCCTACACTATAACCAAAGGCCAGCGTCGGAGGGAGAAGGGATGGGTTGTGTGCTGACCACAGCTGCGGCCCGTCTGATTACGGTCCGGACCCAGGTTTGATCAACGAGCGCCAGGCCTCAGCGGCCATATGGCCCAGGCCCACGGCTGTCGTAAATCTCACTATGTGTTTTGAAGCGATCGATGGGCCATCAGTCATTTGTCAGAGCCTGTGCGCCTCCTCTCCCCTTTCCGCTCATCTATCTTGGCTTGGACAAATGTTTTGCTGTGTGCCCCCCTGCCACTAGCCTTTGGCCGTAGCGCTGTAGCACCTGCCGGCATATGTGCTGTTAGCGGTGTCACTATAGCACCGGTTTGCATATCTGCTGTTAGCTGTAGAGAGCACTTGTTAGCATGTGTGCTCTAAGTAGTAGAGCTACTGCATCTGTTCTGTTAGCTGTAGAGCTATAACACTTTGTAGCGTTTGTGCTGTAACTAGTAGAGCTACAGCATCTGTTCTGTTAGCTGTAGAGCTATAGCACTTTGTAGCATTTGTGCTGTAACTAGTAGAGCTACAGCATCTGTTCTGTTAGCTGTAGAGCTATAACACTTTGTAGCGTTTGTGCTGTAACTAGTAGAGCTACAGCATCTGTTCTGTTAGCTGTAGAGCTATAGCACTTTGTAGCGTTTGTGCTGTAACTAGTAGAGCTACAGCATCTGTTCTGTTAGCTGTAGAGCTATAACACTTTGTAGCGTTTGTGCTGTAACTAGTAGAGCTACAGCATCTGTTCTGGTAGCTGTAGAGCTATAGCACTTTGTAGCATTTGTGCTGTAACTAGTAGAGCTACAGCATCTGTTCTGTTAGCTGTAGAGCTATAGCACTTTGTAGCGTTTGTGCTGTAACTAGTAGAGCTACAGCATCTGTTCTGTTAGCTGTAGAGCTATAGCACTTTGTAGCATTTGTGCTGTAACTAGTAGAGCTACAGCATCTGTTCTGTTAGCTGTAGAGCTATAACACTTTGTAGCGTTTGTGCTGTAACTAGTAGAGCTACAGCATCTGTTCTGGTAGCTGTAGAGCTATAGCACTTTGTAGCGTTTGTGCTGTAAGAAGTAGAGCTACCGAATATGCACTGTTAGCTGTAGAGCTATAGCACTTAGCGTTTGTGCTGTAAGAAGTAGAGCTACCGAATATGCACTGTTAGCTGTAGAGCTATAGCACTTGGTAGCCTATGTGCTGTTACTAGTAGAGCTACAGCAAATGCACTGCTAGCTGTAGAGCTATAGCACTTAGCGTTTTTGCTGTCCAGGTCTCTCTTGATCACTCCAATTGAACAAAAGGATAAACACCGGAAGGCTACAACCCCCTTGATGGGTGTTGGAAAAAAATTCATTACACCAATTTAGTAGGTCCTTTGACATGTGTGAACGCCAGGGCAATAACTTAACTTTGCACAACTTAATTTAGACATTGTGTTCTCTCCGTAGAAGGGCTTTTGTGCTGAGCACTTCTAAGACGCTAGGCTGTGGTAAGTGGTCGTAAACACGCGCCCTGAAAGCCTGATGTGAACTTCCCAGCCCTTGCTAATGGTGAGCCCCTTGTTGTTCACCGTTGTTTACTGTGTGTTTGTGTAAACGTTCGCTTCGAAGATATACAGCTCTCGTCAAGCTATTTTGATTCAGATTTTACTAGGCAGGAAAAATTATGAACATTTGCAGAATAAATTCTTTCTTTCCAATTGTTTATCAGGATTTAACACCAAGCCTTTTTCAATGGCGCCTCTTTCCCGGTAATGTATGATCGTATAGACTTTTGTAATACAACACGTCTAATTAGAACAAGAGCCATGGAAAAACAAAAGAATAACAGTTGTTCCTTCTTTCCAGGAGCGAATCCTTCCCCCCTGTGTTTCTGTTCATTATAAAAAGTCCCCGTACCTGTCACATCATTCTGTCAAAACAACATCACACCAAAACAAACAGCACAGTCTTTGAAACGTCTCCCGAAACGCCGCGTCGCTACGTGAAGCGACGACGGAAGCCGTCGTCCCGTCCCGAGTGTCATCCCAGGTTATATCCGTCTCTCTTCAACGGATCGTTAGCTCTCTCATCGACATTTTCTTGATTTCAGTTCCGGAAAACTTTTTTGCTCAAAGTTTATCCGAAAAGGTTTCAAGTTCAGAGTCGAACGCGAGCCAGCTTTCTGAGGCCAGTCGTCAGGGGGGGGCCGGGGGATGCGGAGCTTGGAGTGAGTTTGAAGTGAGAGCCGGCCTCTCTCACCCTTTCTTGGTCTGCTACGGGATCTTGGTGGGGGGTCCACTCAAAGTCAGACTGCAAAATGCTCCGTTCTCCTTTGGTATGACTGATTCTATTGAAAACGAGGCGTTGCTGTCATTCTTTCTGTGTGTACACTACGTGATACGCGACTCAATCCAATGGTGCCATGGCAGCTTTTGAGTTAATAATAAAGTCACCAAAAATGGATATTATGCATCTATTTATGTACCTATGAAACATTCAGATGATAAACATTCAGATATCTCAAACATACCATTCACTACAGCACCGTATTCTCTGCCGTATGCAAATGGCGTTTGAAATATGACAATTTATATACAACATGTCATTGACCTTCCCCCGTCTGATGGGCGATTCAATTAAGTCCCATCCAATCAGATCCCAGGGGACCGTTCCCGTTCCTCCCTATGTAATTCGCCTCAACACTAATTACCCGTTTATACCTGGAAGCGTGTCGCCTTCCATTAAGAGTCGGGATGCGTTTCTCGCGTCACCTCTTTCGGGGATAAGGTTCACCGTTTTTAAACGCTGTGGTTTGCCCTCCCACGGCGTCGAGACGCCTCTCTACGTCTCCACGTATGCGATTAAAACCCCTCACGCACCACACGCCGTCACACGCCATCTCTCGCCTGTCATCTGCCGCCGCGGCCCAACCGGGAGGTCCGAGGGGGGGGGGGGGGCTGCGTGGATGAGAGGAATGCACATCTGTGCGCCGCTGGAACGTCCTGGCACGCGACGCGTTGTCATCCGATGTCAAAACAACACGAGCGTCCGTCGAAAGACTGAAGTGAGACCGAAGAGGGGGGATGTATGTCGCTGTAGGTAGCGTTCTGCCGGGGTTCTGCTCGGACTCCCGCGGGAAAACAGGACTTCTCGCTCACGCCTGGACATAGATTTTGTTTTTCCCCGCTCTGGAACACGGGTACCCTTTCAACGTGTGCTCCCACACCCTGTCTTACACAGCGTGTTTTATCATGCATTCCACCAAGACCCTCCCATCACCACCACCCATGTGACTAACATCACCGTCATACTTGTAAATGATCGCTACTCAGATTTAATGCATTAAAGTATCCCTCTTCGCCTTTGTCTCACGCTCTCTATTTCTCTCTGTCACTTTCTCACTTAATCTCTCTCTCTCTGTCTGCCTCTCTCTCTCTCTCTCTCTCTCTCTCTCTCTCTCTCTCTCTCTCTCTCTCTCTCTCTCTCTCTCTCTGTCTCTCTGTCTCTGTCATTTCTGTTCTCTCACCTTTGTCTGTCTCCTTCTCTCTCTCTCTCTCGCTCTCTCTCTCTCGTTCTCTTTCTCTTTCTCTTTCTCTTTCTCGTTCTCGTTCTCGTTCTCGTTCTTTCTCTTTCTCGTTCTCGTTCTTTCTCTTTCTCTTTCTCTTTCTCTTTCTCTTTCTCTTTCTCTCTCTCTCTCTCTCTCTCTCTCTCTCTCTCTCTCTTCCCCCCCCCCCCCCCTCCCCCCCCCCCCCCCCCCCCCCCCCCCCCACCAGGGCAGGCTGGCCGGGCCGCTTGATTGATCTCACCTGTCTGTTCTTACCCCACCACAGGTGTACCCTGGGAAAAAGACCCCTGCTGTGGATCGGGTCTGCGTGGGCATACCTGCTGCAGAGGTGAGCACAGCGCTGCACACACACACACACACACACACACACACACACACACACACACACACACACACACACACACACACACACACACACACACACACACACAACTACACACACACACACACACACACACACAACTACACACACACACACACACACACACACACACACACACACACACACACACACACACACACACACACACACACACAACTACACACACACACAACTACACACACACACACACACACGCAACTACACACGCAACTAGACCTACACACAACCAGACTTTACCCCTCACTGAGACATGGACTCTTTGGAGAATAGAAGAGTAGTGAAGACATGCTTCTTGAAACTTTAGCCTAACTGTTTTATTATGGGGCTGATATAATAATATCAAGGTGAAATTGGTTGGTTGGTGGTCCAACCTCATTGCTGCAATATAACTGAGACATTCAAACTGCAATCAGCCGTGTTTGCCTGACTGCTTATTATATCGACGGGATTCAATTGGGATTTGATTGAGTCTCAGGGTTCTCATGTGCTTGTTGGACTAGAACCATGAGACTCCACCAAAACATCAGGTTATCGGAACAATGGGAGGCGAGGACCAACAGCTGATTGCACGTTTAAATTCAATGTATTATCGTGCAACAATACGTTGATTAGTTTACCCACTTCAGAGGAGAAGGGTAGCTGCTGAAGTCGTTGTTTCAAAAACATCCTTAGTTAGTATTGCAGGCTGCATACACAAACACACACATATTGTGTTTATTTGTATATTATAGGCGATTGTCAAATTTGATTGATTTGTTTCGGAGGCATATCATATATTTGGTTTGTTTCAGACATACAATTATACACAAAATGATGAATGTATAACGATTAAGGATATTCACCTGGGTTGTGCTCCCTTATCTCAATGCCTCGTTGAAAAGAGTCAATTAATACGAGATGAGTCTTCCCTAAGCGTTTCTGGCTGCCACAGTTATATTAGTAATTAATCGACCACGTGATAATGCTACACTTGGACGATGGTGCCTTCATTTCACGTTATAACACGTTATACCTGTTTTTCTCTAATTTCTTTGTCATAAAGCACGTGCTTTACGACAAAGAAAAATCTGGAAAATTGGAAAATACAGTAGCGTGGTAACGGCCGTCTTTTCTTTATCGTGAATTACGTGGAGTAATGCTACTCAATGGCGCCCCCACATGGATGCCAAGGATACTTTCATATTTATACACTCGCTTAAAGCCGGTGTCAAAATTTGCACACAAAAAGTCTTGAGGCGAACCCCCACCACCACCCCCGCCTGAACCAACACACTCAAACAACAGCCCTGAAATACACTGACACGGGCAAGTAAATCCGATTGGCTCTTCGCCACCAAGTCAAACCTTTGGTCGTTGGCCCCAAATCCCAAATGTAAAGAGCAGCAGAATGATGTAAGGTATAATCTTTAGAACACGCACACACACACACACACACCCACACACACACACAATCACACACTCAAACTCACACACACTTACACAATCACACACACAAACAGTGTGTTTTTCATGCATTATTTACCCTGAGCATTGCCTCTTTCGTGGGTGAAACCAGCTCTCACCGCACCCCCGGTCACAGACAGCCGGGGATGAATGATTGACAGAAATCAAATATACGTGCAGGAGCCGCCGATGCTAAGCTAGGTCACTGGAGAGGATGCTTCCCGTCAGACGAGACGGAGGGCTATCGCCATCCCATAATATAATAGGGGAGCGTGATGTGTTTTTCTAGCGCTCGTATGCTTTTCGGCTGGGGAGGATGTATAAGCTCTTAGGCCCTGGATGCTCCGCAGTCCAACCATGCGATACTTTACTGACACCAGACTGGACGGGGGATTGTCGTCGCAGTACTGGAGAGTAATAAGAATTACCACACATTATTATTTAACACTTTTTTGTGATAAAAGGTTAAGCTAATTTATTGTTTAATAACAACAATGGAAATCTCCGAAAATCAACCTTTATGCACAGTATAGAGTAGTAATGAGGTCAATACAATATTATATTATTTTCTCTTTTGTGCTTGAAAAGATGCCAACTGCCAAATCAAAAGACGAATGAACATTCAGGTAATTAGGCTGATGCCAAAATGGAAAGGTGTTTCAGTGTTTTGTTTCAGATAGTAATGGTCCAAATAATGGATGTGGTGAAGTTAGGGTGTAGCTCTTTTATGTAAACGTATAAAAAGCGTATACATCATCTAATGTGTGGAACTCCATTGATTCAGTTGTGTGTTTGTTATTGCATCTTATCACTCCGACAGAGTTTATTGTCTCATTTATTTATTCGAGGTCGGCATTGACATTCGGATCTCATACATAAATGTGTATTTATTCATAATAAATCTCAATACCAAAGACATCAGCCTCAAAATATACATTCACTTGACTCACTTGAACCTGTGTATCACAAACAAACTCCAGCACTCTAAACACGTACTAATAATAAATCTTGTTTGTCTGCATCATATTCATGGGAATATGATTTTAACTAAATATTTATTTATTATAGATTTGTAAAGTTAGTGGAAACTTTCCATGTCTTCTCCTTTAAAGCGAGGAAAAGAGTGCTCCCGACTTTTCCGAAAGCCACAGAATAATCAGAATCCTGTTGTGTGTTTTTTATAGCTCTCAGGAGAGAGACACCCAAGAAAACCAATGCTCCTCCAAACGGAAGAGGCTTGCAACAAATTATAACTGCCTATTTACAGATGGCCTTGGCTGGTCGGGAGAGCATAATTCCAAAGTCAAGGAGGCATTACGCTCCTATAGTTCTCTATAGTGACCTTTGGAAAATCGATACTTCCTCTCTCGTTTAATCCGCTGTATCCCGGTCTGTCGGTTGTTTCGTCTACAACCCCCGACAAAGAAGCAAAAGCTCCCATACGCTTGGCGGTCGGGGAGATTTGGAGAATGGCAGGACAGAGGCGGAACGCTTGCTCGGTCCCACGTCGATTCATCCGAAGGGGTTGGTTTAAAACCTACAGAAGCACGTCCGCAGAATCGGCCGACAGTGTATCGTTTAAGATGCGAACGTGTTCCGATGAACCGAACTGGTTTCAAATTAACTGTGAAATAATGAATATTTTTTTAAGAAATACATGCAAATTCAAGCACCAAATTGGCCTACTAACAACCTTTACTGCCTTGTGTGGGAAAAAAAACAACACGGTTCCTTAAAGTCTTTGGTTAAAATGCTAACACACCCACTCCATTTTCGCTAACGATTGTACTATTTATGTAGTCATTTTCTTGCGCTTTTCCTCGCCAGTGCTTCGGCCTGCTGGGAATCAACGGGGCGGGGAAGACCACCACCTTTAAGATGCTGACGGGGGACATCCCAGTCTCTGGAGGCGAGGCCTACCTAAACGGATACAGGTGAGCCCCTAACCGCTAGCATTAGCGCTAGCCTCGGCGAGCGACTCATCATAATTAGCCTCCCAAGATGGCTGCTGGCCGGGTGGGGGGGGGTGGGGGGGGGGGGGGGGGGTGGCGCCTGGGGATTACAGTCTGCCTCGTTGCAAACACTAGCAGTTTAACTATTTCTCTGTCTATTAGTCTGTCTATTAATCAGTTGGTCTGCGTCTCATTCTTTCTTTCGTTCTTACGTTCTTTCATCCTTTAGTTATTTTGCTCTTTCATCCTTTCTCAATTTCTTTCTTTCTTTCTTTCTTTCTTTCTTTCTTTCTTTCTTTCTTTCTTTCTTTCTTTCTTTCTTTCTTTCTTTTCTTCTTTCCTTCTTTCTTTCTTTCTTTCTTTCTTTCTTTCTTTCTTTCTTTCTTTCTTTCTTTCTTTCTTTCTTTCTTTCTTTCTTTCTTTCTAGCTCTATGTTTTTCCACCTTCATCAATCCTCACCTATATCTTTGTCTATTAGTCCATCTATATGTCCGTCTGTCTGTCTTCTTCTTTCCTTCTTTCCATCTAGCTCTATGTTTCTCAACCTAGGTCAATCCTCCCCTATATCTCAGTATAATAGTCTATCCATATGTCAGTCTGTCGCTCTTATTCTTTATAAGAATAAGAGCGACTTTATAAGAATTATTTATTTATTTTGTATCCAGCTCTATGTATCTCGACCTATATCTATCTATGTATGTATCTACGTATACCTCTGTTTCCCCTGGTCAGCTGTGGTTCACGGTGTACCTGCTGCTCCGCTCTTGGTTCAGCTCGAGTCCTCAGCTTGCACCCCAACTGTCTGGGTTCAAATCCCACCCCGACCTGTCTGGGCTCAGCCCCATCACACCTGTCTCGGTTCAACTCACATCCTCACCTGCCCTCGGTTCGGCTCAATCCCCCTCCTGTCTGGGTTTAACTCACAGCCCCACATGTCTGGGTTCAGCTCCCGCCCCCTCCTGTCTCGCTCGTCTCCCATCCCCTTTCACGGCCGTGCACCTCATCAATACCGCTGCTTGCTTTCTTCCTCCTCGTCTCCTCCTCTACTCGCCGCAATCACTCTCCAAAACTCTGCACAAGTCCAAAAACAACCCGCGCCCTGACGCCTCGGATGAGAGGTGCTGTGTGATTTCCTTTTTTTTTTTTTTTTCTCTTCCCCGTGTCTCGTTGCAACAAACACCATCTTCTTTGCGCAACAACGCACGCTCAGACACGCATCCCGCATAGCGACGTTCGTTTTTTGCCGTCTTTTTTTTATGTCGTTAATTTACAACGGCGGTTAATTAACTTTGTGTTGCGGCGGAGGCGCAGGTGCACACGCTGGGGTGCTAATGTTGATTAATGTGCCTTTGAAAGATCAAAGAGACATCTCGCGCTACACCGGCTCCAGGCGAACGAGAGGCTTGAAAAGAACGGCAAGCATACGAGTACACCCACTCTCGGCGTGTTACATGCCCTAAACGTTTGATGGAGATGGCAGCGTGAAATTGGAAAAAGGACGTTTTTCCTTCTTGCTTTCTTTGAGTCCGGTTTCCTAAAGATGGAAGCTCCGGGCGATGGGCAGGGCCATGCTGAACTGCTCGCCACGCGCTTCTGGGTGTATTGCTTTTCAGGCCTTCGCTTCCTCCACTCACTCCTGTTGCACAAACGTTTGATTGACATGACCTGCTAACTCCAAACAGCAAGTGACAGGCGACTCATGCAATGAGTCGCCTGTCACTGGCGACTGCAGAGGTGAGCACAGCGCTGCACGCACACACACACACACACACACACACACACACACACACACACACACACACACACACACACGCAACTAGACCTACACCCAACCAGACTGTCACTGGCGACTGTCTCTATGGGTGTTTAACCCATTGAGACCCATTTGAGGCCTTTTTGGAATCCTGGCAACTGGCTACCCTCAGGATAGCTAGCGGTAGTTTACTCTACACGGCAATGGCACTACTGCCCCTGGTGGTCGAATGGAAGTGCTCTACAACACATCTCATCCTATGTTTTTAAACCTTTGTGCAATTCGAGTCGAGCGTAAAGCCTGGAGCTTAAAGCCTTTTTGTTTAATCCAAAAGAATAATAGTTTTTCGGTTTGGATTTCCTTCAAGGAAATGAATGAGAGCATGTTTCGACCCCTCTTCCAGCATCCGGTCGGAGATGAGCCTGGTGCACCAGAACATGGGCTACTGCCCCCAGTTCGACGGCATCGACGACCTGCTGACCGGCCGCGAGCACCTGCAGTTCTACGCCAGGCTGAGGGGGGTGCCGGAGAAGGAGGTTGCCATGGTAACTGCTGCACTGCATCTCAACCCCGTCCACCCACCCACCCACCCGGTCACCCATTCGCCCCCCACACAAAATCACTTCCTTGTTTATCTTCTTTTTTTCTTTTTTCTTTTTTTCCCTGTCTCTTCCTTTACAAATAAAAGCTCCGGTTCAATTAAAAAGACTACAAAACAACCAGCGACAAAGGAGCTACTTGCATAAACAAGACAGTAACGGGTCCCTCTTAGGACTGCTGTTGGTTTTTATACGCCTGTGTGTGTGTGTGTGTGTGTGTGTGTGTGTGTGTGTGTGTGTGTGTGTGTGTGTGTGTGTGTGTGTGTGTGTGTGTGTGTGTGTGTGTGTGTGTGTGTGTGTGTGTGTGCACGTGTCCATTACTCTCCTCCAGCAGCCGCTCCACCAGAGCACACATTAACTCCGGGGTCCGGATGCTCAGTGATAGATAACTCCGGCCAGTAGGGGAGCATATATAATGAATAAGAGGCCCCGGAGCCGGCAGCCGGAGCCTGTGGTTTATGCCTCTTCATTATTCAACCCGAGCCCCCCAGTGGTGTCTGAGGTTCGGGGTGGGGGAGGGGGACCCAGCGCACCACCTCACCAGAACCCCCTCACCGACCCAACCACCCGCCAAGCAAGCAGGCAAATGAGCCAAGGGATCAAATGATGGAGAAATGGCCTGGCGGCAGAAAACCACAGGCCTTGAACCCAGTACCAGCACTTTGATCACCCCCCCCTCCCCACCTCTCTCTTAAAGGTGATAAAGTTCTGGCGTGTGTGCACTGTTCCTTCCCACGGTACACACCACGGCTGTGTTTTCCCCTCTATCATGTGTTTGTATCTGTTGTTTGTTCAGAGTGGGGGGCGAGGGGTCCCAAACCTCCAGTGTACAACGGTAAACAAGCGTGCCGGCACTGGAACGGCTAATGATTGCGGATGAGTGAATGAAATGCATCAACATGGACGTGAATCAATGGATTCTGCCGGTGCTAAGTCTGTCCCGGTTGCAGGGAAGGGATTTGAGAGTGCGATTTGTCCCGGTAGTCCTGCGATGAAGGTCTTTACTGTGGTGGCAGCGGCCGGGCCTGGCCTTTGAAGCGGGCGGGCCGTGTAACACAATGGTTCCACAGGGGGGGGGGGGGGCAGTTCCTGAGCGTCGCACACACAATGCAAACACCGGCTCCAAAAGGTTTGTCTTTGAACCCTTCTCTTTTGTTGTGTCTCGGTTCTGTCTCGTTCCAAGGTGGCCGAGTGGGGAATCCAGAAGTTGGGGCTGGTGAAGTACTCCAACAAATCAGCCGGCACCTACAGCGGGGGGAACAAACGCAAGCTGTCCACCGCCATGGCTCTGATTGGCTGCCCTCCCGTCATCTTCCTGGTGAGATTTACAAAGCTTTATTGACAACAGAAAGATCCAAACTCAAATGCTAATGTTAGTGATGCTAGTGACGATGACTGTGATGGTGGTAATGGAGATGATGATGATGATGATGGTCGGCATGATGAGGAGGCCTGTGGTGGTCGAGATGAGGGTGTTGATGATAATGAAGATGGGGATAACGATGATGATGTTGATGATGAAGAAGAGGATGTCGTAGACGTGCTACCATTGTTGTTGGTGATACTGACGATGATTGTAATGATAAGTACGAGGACAAAATTGAAGATCATGGTGATAATGAAAATGACAATGATTAGAATGATGGTGATAACTATGATGATGCTTATCTGATCTTGGAGATGATGATGACACTGGCGACAACCTCCTGCAGCGTACCCTATGTGTGCCCACCAGCTTGAGGGCTGTTTGTGTTCTCCGTGTCTCCTCATGCATGAGTTCTGGGTCCGTTGAGAACACATGCTCGCCAGCACTGACCAGGTGGATGGTTTCCTCCGACAACAACAACAAAACCACTCAATTCCTGGGAAATTAGATCGGGGGGGCTTCTGATGTGACGCCTGCTTTTCCAAACTACCGGCGGAAAAGTCTAGTAGATTCAGCGACTTAATTGCTTGTAGAGGAGGAAGATGGTGTTTTTTGAAGGGGTTCAACGCTAGTCATATGCTATTTCACTGGCTCATCAAAGACCCAATCTGATCCTTGGGATGGGGGGGGGGGAGCCAGAGAGAGAGAGGAACGGGAGACAACACACAGGCCTGTAAACAAACATAAAGCCCTGCTCAGGGGTGTTTTCGCTGTCTTTTCTCGGTTGTGCGTTGGATCTCTACCGCCCGTTCTCTTCTGCAAAAGCTCTCTGATGAGAATACGATGATGTGAAGTGACGCAGGTTCCTCACAATATGCTGTATTCAAGGAGAAAAGCCCTGTGTTAAGGGAAGATCAATGTGTGTGTGTGAGCGTGTGTGTGTGTGTGTGTGAGTGTGCAGGTGTGTGTTTGTAGATCTATGTGTTTACATGTATGTATTTGTGTGTGTGTACATGTATGTGTGTTTACATGTGTGTACGTGTGTGTGTGTGAGTGTGTCAAGGTCACTCAGTGCCGCACTGACGGCTTTCACGCAAAGTGTAATTCAAGGCCTTTGCACAACGACCATGGCACCATTACCCGAGTGTCCTTGAGCAACACAATGGAGCTCTCTGTGGACGCGCGTCCAGGGAGACGGGGGGGAGGGGCCGACCTCATCCTCCGCCCGGACGCGGGAAAGACGTCCGCTCGCTTTAATGTCGAAAAGGAACAAAATGTCTCCCGGTCAACGTTATTCTCGTTTTATTTTGATTTCAGTTTGAAAATGTCCTTAATATGGATCAGAATGCTAAAATACAAAATGCCATCAAGTGATTAATTGCTGAATTTCAGCAAATCTTGAGTATATTTTGCCAAATTGTGATTGTTACCATACTCTACTCCCCTAACGCTGTTGAGTCACAGTGCCTCATTCGCTATATCCTAAGCCAATCCGAGGGCTTTTTCCCTTCCATAATCAGTATCTGCCTATTTGACCTGGGCATTTTTTTACGTTCAACACAAGATGAACCTTAAATATGACTCGGGCAATTATGCTATGAGGTCAACAATATACTATAATACATTTTTTCATAGTTACCCTGTTAGAGTTCAGCTTATTTCTAAAAGGAGGATTGTTGGAAATAACACCTGGTATCAGTAGGAGAGGCACTGGCCTGTTCCCAGACGAACAAATGTGAACACAGAGAGACACTAAAAAAGACCAACATTCTACGACCTCTAGCCCCCGACACTTTAACCTTCCCAAATCTCTGCGTTTCAAAAAGCCCCCCGTGCAAACCTGCGCTCAGCCTTCAGACCCGGAGCAATCAGAGGCCCCATTGAGTGTCAGTTTGGCTCCCACTTCAACACAGCGGGCCGCTGGGCAGCCAGGGTTGTCAGTGGCTCTGTTGTTGTTCTCAGGGGGTTCTGGGGGTGAACACTGCGGTGTACGAGCACTGGGACTCTGGGGCCCCGGTGAGCTGCCTCAGACACACTTTTTAACGTGTGGAGTCGTGTGTGCGGGGAGAGGGGGTGCATAAGGCATGGCGATAAAGACCCCTCCACACGTGCAGCACACATGCACACACACACGCTGGTGCGAGCACACGCACGCGCACGCGCAGACACACACACACGCACACACACATGCCCCTTGGGCGATGTGGAGTGCCGCCCAGGCATGAAGCTCACCCAGTCAATGGAGGCCTCTCACTCTCTAATCGGGCATAGACAGACTAGCCCCAAGGAGGTGTGTGTGTGTGTGTGTGTGTGTGTGTGTGTGTGTGTGTGTGTGTGTGTGTGTGTGTGTGTGTGTGTGTGTGTGTGTGTGTGTGTGTGTGTGTGTGTGTGTGTGTGTGTGTTTGTGGAAATCATGAGTCATTTGGCTGTGTGAATTGCCTTGCACATTGTGTGTGTGTGTGTGTGGCTGTGTTTGTGTCTGAAGGTGTGTGTACGTATGTGTGTGTCTGTGTCTTTGTGTCTGAGTGTGTGTGTGTCTGTGTGTTCTGAGTGTGTGTTGTGTGTGTGTGTCTTTGTGTCTGAGCGCTTGTGATGGTGTGTGCGTCTGTGTGTCTGGGGGAAGGTAAGGGGTGTGCTGATGTCATTTGGTTGTCAGTTAGCTTCTGAATATTTCTAATGAAAGAAGGCAAGCGGACGACCACGGCGACGGTGTGTGCAGACAAACACCGCTGATTGGGCTGAGAATACTTGTTTTGCGGTGTAATTAAGAAATAAAAACCGGAATGTTTTCCAGGGACTTTAAGGAACAGAATCACCCATTTGGCTTAAACGAGACATAATGAACCATATCAAACCCAAATACACCCCCACCCCCCCACCCCCAACCCAAAAAAGGGTTTATTTTTTGGAAAAGCTGAAATTGCAAGATCCCGTTGCAGTCGCCGTTGAGCTGGGATGTTGAGTTGAAGCGACGGGCGACGTTTCTTTTTAAAGCGTGTGTTGTCATGGTGACCGTAGGATGAGCCGACCACCGGAATGGACCCGAAGGCTCGCCGGTTCCTGTGGGACTGCATCCTCAGCATCCTCAAAGACGGCCGCTCGGTGATCCTCACATCACACAGGTACCAGACACAACGTTTTAGTTTCTCCTCCTTCGTGTGTGTGTGTGTGTGTGTGTGTGTGTGTGTGTGTGTGTGTGTGTGTGTGTGTGTGTGTGTGTGTGTGTGTGTGTGTGTGTGTGTGTGTGTGTGTGTGTGTGTGTGTAGACCGACGCTGCACATGCACTCATCATCGTACATTAGTTACGTTGAGTATAAAGCGCGTGCGGTCGACCTATGGTGAACCGACTGGTGTCATCGCTGTGTGTCGGGTTGTTTTTCCTCTGCCCTTCAGTCGTGTTGTTTTCCAGTGTCTGGTTTGAGGTCGTCCATTTTTTATGAGATACGCCATCTTTCTGTTTTCGTCGTCTTTCTCTCCCTCCCGGAGAAAAGTGAAGTGCCGCTATTAAAGTTTATGCGTCAACTCTCGATACCCTCACTTATTTCTCAATCAATTATTCAAGTTCGAACGAGAAAAAAAAAAAAAAAAAGGAAAGAAGCTCTTGTATCGCACTGCTTATATCCTTAAACCAATGACCCTTAAACCCCTGCGTTTGAGATGTGCGGGTATCATTTGTGGCACATTTTTCTCACGCGCTTCCTCGTCTAATTGAGTCTTGTTGTTCTCCTCCGTTCGGCTCGTGCTCACAACAGCATGTAAATAATTTATGTTTCTGTGTCATTTACTCCCTGAACCCGGGTACATGCATTATGCTATTTGTGTGCATCGCCCCCCCCCCCCCCCCCCCCTCATTGACAAATCACACGCATTTGTTGTTGTCGCCGGCTGAGTCGCATCCAATCGTCCGTGGCAACGACCAGGTGTTTGCGTTTGTCAAGTGGCGCATTCATCGCCCCTCTTTTTAATTTTTTTCTACAAAGTCATAATCCCGTAATGGCGCCATCGCTCAGCCGCCCGCTCCACAGAGTCTGGCCCCCGCCAGGCTATGACTCAACCAGTACCTCCGGGCCCCCAAACACGCACCGGCGATGGATGCTACGGACTGCAGAGGGGAGGGCCCACACCCCACGCCTGACCAAAGGCTTCTCCCGAACTTAACCTGTGTGAGAAATGACAGACGGTGACTTTGTTGCTGCGTCGCGGATGAGCTTGAAAGCGAGCCACACGTGAACCAGAAAGTCTTTTCCGTTTCTGTTGAAAAACGTGAATGAATTGTCCTTAATCTGAGTTTATCGCTGTGAAGGTACAAGTGTTTCTCTGCCACCGGAGCGTTCTAAACGGTGGCCATGATGCCTCAGACGACTCCCGACTCTCTCACTTATTGCTTCCCTTTATCTGCCAGACGTCTGGAGGCTTACAGAATCCCATGCCGGCAAGCGGGGATGAGAAACCTAGCCTTAAATTTAACTCTTTCATTCGTTTTCGAGAAGATTTTCCCCCACCGCCCCATCACATGGCAGGGAGACAGTTTAAAAGACAAAACTCCAACGATTCAAGTTTAGTCTGTCAGTGTCGATTGCGGTGCCTCCTCTGAACTCGCTCTGACGTTTTTTCCCAATTCGTCGTACCGCACATCAGACGGCGTGTGTCTCGCGCTTTTATTTTGTAAAGAGAAACAATGCCGTCTCTTCTTGTGTTTCGCCAGCATGGAGGAATGTGAAGCCCTGTGCACACGCATGGCCATCATGGTGAACGGCCGCTTCAAGTGCCTCGGGAGCATACAGCATCTGAAAAGCAGGTACGTGGTTCTGTTTATTGTCTCCTAGAGATAGGGGTTCGAGTGTAAACGAAATAACCACAGCCCCTTGGAAGATTCGTGCAAGTAGCGGCGGATAGGTGTTTGGCCCTGGAGGGTTTTCCCTCTCTCTCATATTGCGGGGTTATTGATACGGGCGAGCATATGGGCCATCTATGCTTTGCAGTACTTGCATTAAGGGGCTGATAAGGGGAAAGGGTTGTACTCGAGGGCGGTAGTCTGGGGAACACGAGGGATCAAACCCAGTCCCTTCCCACTGAGTGGAACGTCCTAGCGAGCGGATTATCCTGCACTCCTTATTTCTTCTGCTCTCTCGTACCGTTTCTTTAATTGGTATGGATATAGATTCATGAATACAAGCCCGCTGGAGGCTACTCTATATATACAGTGATATTATGGGAATACATGCAGCGGCATGAAAAACCAACCCACTGGACTCTGAATCCCCTCTTCATACTCGATGATTACTTGGCTGGTAAGACATGCTGCGTTTCTATCTTCCATTGCCCATTCATCTTATTTGAGACGTCTTGAGAATTGAGAGAGAGATAGGGAAAGGACTGTATATCTGAACTCAGGGTATTCCCACGGAGATGTGGGTCTATTGATAGCTGGACATTTATAGTATCCTATTAAATGCTTTGATGATTCGCGCTCAGAGGAGATGGGTTGCATATGTCTCTTTGTCCAATGTGATCCACTCCAGATACCAACATGGTCAAATAAAGCAGAAACACTTGTAGGAAGCCTTTCTTCATCTTGTTTGCATCTGAATACAGGCAGAGGGCGAAGAGTAGTCTGGTTGTTGTCTTGGCAATCTCCTGCCCTTTCAGTGTGTTTCTCAACACCGTCAACTCGGGGCAAAGCACCACGAGTCACTTTAGCACGTCAGCGGGTAGATTGTCTCGTTTAGGTCGCTGTCAAGATGCGTCGCTCCCTTGTGAGATACGAGGAAAAGTTTGTAGAGGGAAACACGCACTGCCTCGCAGAAACCCATCCGAAGCATTACTGGCTGCTGATTGGACGATAAAGAATATCCAATCAGACACCGTGGTTATCGACCGGCTTTTTCTGTCCATTTTAACAAATGAACTCTCCACACCGCTCCCGCCATGAAACCTGGGCACACACACACACACACACACACACACACACACACACACACACACACACACACACACACACACACACACACACACACACACACACACACACACACACGCCCCTACTTACTCCTACACACACAAAGAAACACACACACACCTACACACACAGAGACACACTTAGACACATCTACCCCCACACACACACACACACACACAGCCACACACACACACAGAAACTCCATACGGACTCTCTTAAAGATGAAGGGAGGGAGCTCCAGTAAGAGGCGCCGTAAGTCAAAATGTCAGCGGCGCGCTTCAGAAGCCTTTAAAGGCCCGGCGCAGAACCTCATCACAGAACACATTGTGCCCGGGTCCCCGTCGGCCCCGCCCCACATTGGGTTCCGCCGTTCCCCTGTGATGTTCCTCTGACATTTCCCAAGGATGGTGCTCCCGACCCCCACTGCCTCCCGTCTCTCTCTCTCTCTCTCTCTCTCTCTGATGTGGTCGGTTATTACCCCACACACACACATTGGACCCGCTCAAATGCATGTCCCAACACACACACCTAGGACAGCTTATAAAGAGATCAGTAAACTGAGTGCGATTGTCGGCACAGACACACACACACACACACACACACACGTGTTTAGAGGTTTGTGTGCTGGGGGGGGGGGGGGGGGGGGGGGGGGGGGGGGGTTTTCTTTTCTTCTTTACAGCCACTCCCTGGGCGTTAATCTCAAGGGTATCACCCATTAAGGTCGTTAATATACCAGACCGCAGAGCCGCCAACCGGGATGACAGATGGCGTGTCTGAGTGCGCGCGTGTGTGTGTGTGTGTGTGTGTGTGTGTGTGTGTGTGTGTGTGTGTGTGTGTGTGTGTGTGTGTGTGTGTGTGTGTGTGTGTGTGTGTGTGTGTGTGTGTGTGTGTGTGTGTGTGTGTGTGAGAATGCATATCTGTGTGGGCATGCATGTGGTGTATGAGCATGTATGCGTGTGTGCCAGAGCATGCATGCATGTTTGTGTGTGTGTGTGTGTGTGTGTGTGAGCATGCATGTGTGTGTGTGTATGTGAGAATACACATATGCATGTGGGGATGTAGAGCACATTTCCTACCCGGGCTGACGAGGCCATGTCCATCAGTAGAACCGGCCCGCAATGCTAGCCTAGCGAGCGCCAACCTGCCAGCCAGCTAACTAGCATAGTGAGTGGGTGTGTATACCCGCGTTTCCCTCGTTCTCCCCCGTTCTCCCCCGTTCTCCCCCGTTCTCCCCTGTTGTCCCCCGTTCTGCCTCATTTCAGATCTCACATGATCGGACACGATACACAGCGGAGTAACGTTATCTCTCGGCTCTCCCCACACAGTGAAGCATTTCTAATTAATCCCCCCCCCCCCCTCCCTCCCCCAAGCCCTATCACGTCTGCGCGGGGGTAATTAATGCTCCGTGAGGTGTGGGCCCCCCGCTAATGACTCGCAGGGTAATTAAGGAACCGTCTTTTCCTGTTTTCTCTCCCGTCCACATCCCACCGACACCACCACCCGTTATCCCCTCCCGCCACGTGGTTATGCCCCACATCCCCGCGGGCCTCCACACACACATCCATCTTACCTGCCCCCCCCCCCCCCCCGGCGTACCCCATGTTCCCCCCTACACTCCCTCGCACAGACGACCCGGTCGCTCCCATTGGCCCGATAGAGCTGGCCACGCATTTGGCCAGAGGCTAGCTCAGTGCTAGCTCGGAGCTAGCTTGGGGCTATCTCCGACGAGTCCAAATTAACGGCTGATGAGATGACGCAACGGTCGCTAACCGGCATGGTGGCGCCCTGGTTGCTTGTTTATTACACCTGACTCTTTCAGGGTCCTCTAGAGCTTTTAGTAATCTTCAGACCTAGACATCAGACCGCTTATTAGCAACCCTACGCACACACACACACGCATGCACGCACACACACACACACACACACATACACCTAAAGATACACACTCAAAGTTATTCAAACACACTCATGCTCAAAGATACACACAAACACACACATTCAAAGATACACGCACACGCACACACACAAAACGCACGGACCACTTTAGCTCAATGATGACCCTGGCTTTAATAAGCGCCCGCCTTCACGCGGCTGTAACCGCCCCGTCTTCGTTTATCAATCACGTCCCCAACGGCCCGAGCAGAACCGCACAGCGACGGCGGAGCCGCAGTGAGGTAGAGTCACGGCGGAGAGCAGAGAGCCTAGTAAATAACCGGGGAGGTTTGACAGTTTGGAGGCGGTGGCGGCCATTTTGGAGAAGCTCCTTCGTTATCCAGGCCTCGTGATTGTTCTGGCGGTTTAACGAGGCGCTCCCTTCCTCACATTATATTGGGCCGCTTCAGATCAGCGCCGCCGGCGTCGCCGCCTCCCGGATATTTATGAAAGTCTCGTAAGGAAAAGCGAAAGGAAAAATAAAAGCCGGAAGTGTGGGGGAGTGGAGGGAATGGGAAGAGGGAGGGGGAGGGGTATTTAAACAAGCCAGGAGAGAGAGAGAGAGGGAGGAAGGAATGGAAGCGGTGGTTGTAAAAGGGGCTTTAGTGCGTCTGCGTTGGCGTCGGTGAAGGCTCTCTGGTGCTAACTACAGCCAAATGAAGTGGTGGAACCAATAAACACAGCCTTCAAGCTGCCTCTTCCTCACCTCCTCTTCCTCCCCGCCGCGATTTGCAAAGGGCGTGCGCTGGCAGACAAAGGATGTTCTGTGTTTTTTTAATTCTTTCTTTCTAAATCTTTTTATTATAACTTTTTTGCAAACCGTTTATATTACGAGTCCCGTAATTGCCTCCATGCTTAGACCACAGTGTGCTACGAAAGTATGTTTTCAGAGTGTGTGTGTGTGTGTGCGTGAGCATGCATGTGTTTGCATCACCGCCTCTCAGTTGTATGGAGAATGCCAATAAACGCGGCAAAGTGCTCGCTCAGCATCAGCTCAGCATTAGCCGCTGCGTCCAGATCAGTTCAGTGCCTTTAAGCACGCATGTGTCTTCCAAAAGAGGCGGACGGCTTGGCTGAGATGCTCTTAACGGTTTACAACGCGTCCGTCATGTTGTAATCCGGAAAGTTAATTGGTCTTCCCCGCTGACGGACACGGATGTCACACGCCAGCACTCACGCACAGGTCATGTTGCCTTTTCCTTTGGCCACACGCCACTGGTGTATATTTATACACACAACGCCGAAAACAAACGTTAGGCACGATCTCTATTAAAGTACGCTGGCTCGCTCTCGAAACGTGTGTTGCGCTCACATCCTTTTTGGTTTGGCGGGTTGAAGTATAAATAGACAGCGACGCAACGCAACAGTTTCCATCACAGTGGAACTCATGTGACTCACCCTCCCACAAACCGCCGCCCCTCTGCCATCCGATTGGTCCGTCCCAGTCCGGCGTCCCGGTACATACACACTCAGGGTTGCATCTGCGAGGATGGAACGAGTTGCCCGGGAATTACACCGGGTACCGCTCTGAACCGATGACCTGCCGGCGTTCCCGTCCACACCTGCTCGTCTCGGAGCGGCGGGGTCGGACACACAGAGGTGGACCGCTGCGATCCTGACCTTACAGTCAGGACGCCTCCGCAGAGAGGGGGGAGGAGGGGGGAGGAGGAGGGGGGAGAGAGAGAAGAGGGAGAGAGAGGGAAGCTGTGTGGAGCGGGGAGGAGAGGAACAGGGCATGGGGGAGGGCAGAGAGGAGAAGAGGGTACAATATGGGAGAGGAGGAAGGAGGAGAGCTTTGTTGAGGAGAGGAGAGGTGGAGAAAATAGAGGAGGATACAATAAGGGAGCGGAGAGGGAGGAGGAACATACGGTAGAGGAAAGGTGAGGAAGAGAGAGAAAAGCTGTGAAGAGAGGAAGAGAGAGGCGAGGAGGGTACAATAAGGGAGCATAGAGGAATGGAGTAGGAGAGGAGGAGAAGGAGGAGAGAGGAGGAAGAGGAGGGCACCAAAAGAGTACAGGGAGGAAGAGACGCAGAGGGCCGGAACGGATTGGAGAGTATAATAAAAGGAAGATCAGAGTCACGGAGTGTAATTGATTGATAATTGATGTATTCTGATCCCGAAGAAAAGTGCAAGGGAAGATAAGGATTGCAGGAGAGGACACTGCGGCGACTCTCCGCAGTCAACCACCAGGGACGCAGGAGATTACTTCAAATCCGTCGTCGTAGTAACGTCCTTAATTGCCGTGGCCCTGTGATAAGGGAGTGATGTAATCAGGAATCAGAGGCATTGAGCAGCCTCCGAGGAAGTGGCCCGGCTCAGAAGATCAAGCTCAACGAGGAAAAGAGACAAAGCTAATGAATTGTCAGATAATTAGAGAAGCTAAATACGTTACCCAAATGAATCAGAAACGTTAAAAGTATTATGCATATCTTTTCAAAAAAAATTGGGGTCGAGCTTATTTGATTCAGCCTACCATAGACTAGTGCTCCCGGGACGAGAGAACAAAGAGAACCACGACAAACAGGACGGGCGACGGGAGTGTGTTGGGCTCTGCCTGCCGAGACGCCTGAAGCCCACGTGATGACATAAAAACGGGGGGGGGGGGGGGGGGTTTGGGCAAAGGTGCCCAAAGTAAAGATAAAACAAAACACATGAAGAGACGAAAGGCTAACGCTAATTGATTCACCTCCCCTTTTAGCGTCGGAGACAAGCAGCTGTTTGACAAGGAAGGTACGCCACCCCCCCCCCCTCTCCCCTCCCCCCCTCCCAACCCCGGGGCGCTTTGAAGCTAATGATGCCTGGCCTTATTGGATTTCTGGTTTGGAAACTTCACGCGTCCTCCGAGCGCAGACGCCGGCTCGGGCGGGGGGGGGCTCGGAAGACGCGTGAAGTTTCCAAACCAGAAATCCAGGTAGCTCAGAGAAGGCCGACACAATGGGATTAGCGTCGCCGTCGTCAGTTGAGGAATTAGCCCGACGAGCTAGCTCCCCGCCGCCGCCGCCGCCGCCATCTCCCATAAGTCTCCCCTCCTTATGTTCGGAGAGATTGCGTGCGTTTATCTCACTTTAAAAAGGCAGAAAGTGAAGCAACGAGGAGGGGGGGCGGGGCGGGGGGGGTTTAAGTCGCATGCAGTATTGATGATATCCATCTAATCCTGGGGTAAAGGTCTCCGCGGGGAGGCCAAATGGGCATAACTTTGTTCTATAAGTGAGGGATGGCGCCCCGGCGCACCGTGGGACTCCCCTCGGAGCCCTCTTACTCTGCAAGGGACGAAAACGTTTTCCGCGGGCCATTTAGCCACGCTGCCTGCCGCCCTCTTCCCTCATTGCCTCTTCCTTCTGCGTCTCCTGCCTCCTCTTCATCTGCTCCGAGGTTGTTTCTTGTTCTTGTCATACACATTGGCCACCTCCACTTCCTCCTCATCGTCATCACTCTCTTCCCCCTTTGCCCCCCTCTTCATCATTCACTTCCCTTTCCTCCTCGAATCCCCTCTTCCTCCTCCTCCTCCTCCTCCTCCTCCCACCTCCTCCTCCCACCTCCTCCTCCTCCTACCCTTCCTCCTCCTCCCCCCCCCATCTTCCTCCTCCTCCTCTTCTTCCTCCTCTCCCCCCCGTCTTCCTCCTCCTCCTCCTCCTCTTCCTCCTCCTCCTCTTCTTCCTCCTCCTCCTCTTCCCCCTCCTCCTCTTCCTCCCCTCCTCCTCCTCCCCCCCCCCCCCCTCTTCCTCCTCCTCCTCTTCTTCCTCCTCCTCCTCTTCCCCCTCCTTCCTCTTCCTCCCCCTCCTCCTCCTCCTCTCCCCTCCTCTTCCTCCCCTCCTCCTCTTCCTCCTCCTCCTCCTCCTCTTCCCCCTCCTCCTCTTCCTCCCCCTCCTCCTCCTCCTCTCCCCCCCTCTTCCTCCTCCTCCTCCTCCTCTTCCCCCTCCTCCTCTTCCTCCCCCTCCTCCACCTCCTCTCCCCCCCTCTTCCTCCCCCTCCTCCTCTTCCTCCTCCTCCTCCTCCTCCCACCTCCTCTTCCTCCTCCTCCTCTTCTTCCTCCTCCTCCTCTCCCCCCCTCTTCCTCCCCCTCCTCCTCTTCCTCCTCCCCCTCCCCCCTCCACTCCCTGAGGGCTTAAAGGAGAGGCCCCGTGTTTATCCACCACCTTATTTAATAGTCTTGGCGGGGGCCCCGCGCCTCGTCTCCCTCCTCGTGGAGCACACTGGGATCCGTCGACTCGCTAGCGTTCCACCGTTATGGGAAATTAATTACCCAGAAAACAACTGGGGTCGTAAGAGCGCTAATGACAAAATAACAAGGCAAGAGGGGGTCTTGTGTTGTGATCACGCGCAGTGACGAACGCACACAAGACGGGGGAGAAAACAGAGAGAAGCCTGCAGGTTAATTAGCGGTGGCGGGTGGTGGTAGCTCATTTTAATCAATGGTGCAGCGTTTATGGTCTGGGATGCATTTGTTTTAATGTTGCTGTTATTCTTTTGTTTGGCCAAACACAATAACTACATTCCCAAACTACCAAAGAACTGTTCAATATTTCTGACCAAAAAACCAAACCTGGAATTAAACGTTAGTATTAATGGTTCTGCAGATTTGCACCGCAGTTTCCGCTCAAAGTCAAATTTTAAGGCGGAGTGTGTTAAAATGATTTTTGTGTGGCCAGAAGTGCTCGAACGAGTCGCCGATAAATAAGAGCGATTGGGCGGCAATGGGCAGGGTGGCGACCACACAGGGAAACACAAGACCCGCAGCGGGGAGCACTCTGCTCTTGGCAGCGTCCGAGAACATTAGTCTCTCTCTGTCTTTCTCTCTCTCTGTCTTTCTCTCTCTCTCTCTCATTCCCTCTCTCTGTCTTTCTCGCTCTCTGTCTTTCTCTCTCTCTCTCTCTCTCTCCCCCTTTCTCTCTCTCTCTCTCTCTCTCTCTCCCCCTTCCTCTCTCTCTCTCAGCTGCGTCTACATCACTTCTGTGATGTGTTAAAGGAGTATTTAAACAGCCGGTGAAATGAAAGCCAATTATACAATCACACTTCCTTCATCTCTTTCATTCTTTCTCTCCTCAACTCGAGTATTCATTATTAATGTACCTCATAGTTGCTTTCTTCCACTGTTACGGTCACCCGTAGTTATTTTCAGCCATAGCTACCGTAACCCATAGGGTCTTTCATATAGAGTTTATGTAATCCATTGTTATGGTCACCCATTTTTACTTTCTCCATGGTTAATGCAACCCTTGGTTACTTTCATCCAAAGTTGACCTTCCAAAGTCCAGAGTTACCGTCGTCCCTAGTTACTGTAGCCCATAGTTACAGTCATCCAGAGTTACTGCTGTCCATAGGAACTGTAACCCGTAGTCACTGTAACCCAAAGTTACGGTTGTTCTTCCAGAGTTACAGCTGTCCATAGTTACTGTAACCCGTAGTTACGTTCATCCAAAGTCACTGTTGTCCATAGCAGCTGTTACTGTTCATAGCAACTGTTGTCCATAGTTAATGAAGATAAAACGTAGAGTATTATTATTATTATTAACCATGTGAAGTCTGAATGATTGTTGATAATATTCCTTGCATTCTGTGTTTTCCCGTGTGTGTGTGTGTGTGCGTGCGTGTGTGTGCGCGTGCGCTCCAGGTTCGGCGACGGCTACACGGTGGTGGTGCGTGTGGGGGGCTCGCCACCCGCCCTGGCCCCCGTGGAGCACTTCATCCAGGAGAGCTTCCCGGGCTGCGTGCTGAAGGAGAAGCACCACAACACGCTGCAGTACCAGCTGCCCTACCGCCAGGGGGCGCTGGCCGCCGTGTTCGGCCAGTTCACGCGGCGGCAGCAGCAGCTCGGCATCGAGGACTACTCGGTGTCCCAGACCACGCTGGACCAGGTGAGGGCGGGGCCTGAGGGGGGCGGGGCCTGAGGGGGAAGGGGCGGGACCAGGGGCTACCTCACCGCGCGACACGCGGTACAGCGATGGTCCAGTAATCGATATATTGTTAGACAGTCCCTATAACGATGCATCAGGATATATGTCTAACGATGATTACAAAATGACTGCTAAAAGGCAAAGTGCTGGATTTCGGCCTTTATTCACGGTCCAAACTGAGATTTTTAGTTACTCGGTTACAAACCAATAAAAATCTGGAGGATCCTATTGTCCCAAAGTGCTACTATGACGAGGGAAAGTCTTTGTCAAGCTTATCTTGGTTGGTTAATTTCCGTTGGCCTTATTTTATTAATTAAAATGTTGATATTTGGGGCAATATTTCCTGTCTTACTCTTCAAGAATAAAGCATTAAAATGCAACAAAAAAATAAATATATTATAATATATTTGGAATATAGAGCGACGATGTATCGTCATGTACTTTGTCCCACCCCTACCATCAAGTGCGCGCCCATAACAAGCTAGGCTGTACCTGGTCAAACTCGTTAACGTGCACGTTTGTATCTGTGCTCGCTTGATATCGAACGATTTATTCTTTTAGTTTTTCATTACTTTTGGATGTTTAAATTGGCCGAGGACCCAAGGAGGAACAGACATTGGTCCGAAGCCAGAATAGGATTAGATTGAGATTCTTTCTCGTAATTAAATTTCTTCGATTCTAATTAAGTTTTTGAAACTTGTTTCTCTCCTATGCCTTGGTCATCAGGTCTCAACAGATGGACGGGTGATTAGTTAAATCATTTTCAACAGAGAACAAGAAACACAATATATAACCCGGGCACGATGACAGAACGAAGAACAGAGTTTTGTGTCTTATCTTACGCTTCTTCCTCTTTGATTCTCTGCCTCGTGTGACAGATAACGCTTTCGTTATCAGCATTGAAGCGTCAAAAGTCCAAAACAAACCTCAAAGCCGTTTCATAACTATTATTGGTGCTAGCGGTTTAACCAGAGGGCCGTGTTCTGCGAGATATAGCAGATTCTCTGATTCTCACATTCTCCGATTCTGACGCTGGTTCTCGACGGCGTCGCACGGCGTTTCATTCCAGCGGTGCGGCTCGGCGGCAGAAACATTTCCCGAGACACTCGGCTCAATCTTCCAAGCGATAATTTGTTTGTGATGAGGAGTGCAAGGTATTTTTACCCCGCTGTTATTTTTTGCCACCGAGCTTATTAGAAGAAAAAAACACAAAGAAAACTCACGCGCACACACACACACACACATGCGCGCGTACACTTTGATGCTGTTCCCTTCACATGTGGAGGTGCAAAAATAAACCCAGCTCTGGCGGTTACCTCCCCTCCCCCCCCCCCCCCACGACGTGACACCAGCACAACTTTGAAATCAGACCGCTTAAAGCAGCGCCATCACCCACAGCATCACCAATGCAGTCAGCCACACCGTCAGCAACACCGTCACCATCACCAACACCAATACAGTCACCAACACCATCACCAACATACAGTCCCAAACACCATCACCAACATACAGTCACCAACACCATCACCAATACAGTCACCAACACCATCACCAATACAGTCCCCCACACCGTCACCAACACCAACAACATCAATAACACCATCACCAACACCGTCACCAACCACATCAATCGCACCATCCCCAACACCAGTCATCAGGCTCTCGATCGATGGTGGTTTTTCGATCTGGAGGCTGGTGGTCCGTTTTCAGCGCGGCTACGGCGGCCTTCGTCGCCCAGAGCCCCTCTTCTGTTCCCGGGGCTTCCTTTGATCAGCGCGGCCTGTGATCCACACTCTGCGCTGCCAGAGACGGGCCAGGGGAGGGGGAGTCAAGCGGGGGTGGCGGAGGGGGAGACGATCCACTGTAGGCTTAGAGACTGGGGATGTGTGAGCACTGTGTGAGCACTGTGGTCACACCGGACGCTGTCTTTATTTTGTTGCCTTTTTGAAAACTCTGTTTGTGTTTAGGTTTATGTGTGTGTGTGCGCGTGTGTTTGTGTGTGTGTGCGTGCATGTCTATTTCGTGTTAGTGTTAGTGTGTGTGTGTATGTGTGTGTGCGCGTGCGCGTGTGTTTGGTGTTAGCAAGTGTGTGTGTGTGTGTTCGTGTGTGTGCGCGTGCATGTCTGTTTCGTGTTAGTGTTAGTGTGTGTGCGTGTGCATGTGTGTGCGTGTGTGTGTGCGTGCATGTGTGTTTGGTGTCAGCGAGTGTGCGTGTGCATGTGAGTGTGTGTGTGTGTGAGTGTTTGTGTGTGTGTGCGTGTTCCTTTAAACAGCCCCAGGGATGTGCCGCAGTCAGGCAGGGGGGTCACTGTGTGAAGAGGGGTACCCTGAGTGTCTCTGGGCCCGCTGGCCCGGCTGCAGGGGAGAGTGGAGGCGGGGGGGGGAGAGTGGAGGGGGGGGGGAACACACCCACAGAGGGAGAGGGGTCACCAAAGGTGCCCCCTCCTACCAGGGTGTTGGGGAGAGAGAGATTCAAATCTACCACTTACTTATCCGATGGAGCAAGGTTAGAGAGAGGAGGCTGTGTGTGTGTGTGTGTGTGTGTGTGTGTGTGTGTGTGTGTGTGTGTGTGTGTGTGTGTGTGTGTGTGTGTGTGTGTGTGTGTGTGTGTGTGTGTGTGTGTGTGTACCAGTGACGGCCTTTGTGTGTGTGTGTTTGCGCGCCAGTGACGGCCTTTGTGTGTGTGTGCGTGTGTGTTTGTGCGCCAATGACGGCCTTTGTTTGTGTTTGTGTGTGTTTGCGCACCAGTGACCGACAGCATGTGTGTGTGTGTGTGTGTGTGTGTGTGTGTGTGTGTGTGTGTCATGAGGGCCTGCATGTGGGTTTGTGTGTGCTCCTCGTTCTCCATCCTTATCTCAAATAAGAAACAAACAGCCCCTTCATAATGAACGCCGCCCGGCCTCAGCTATCTCCTCCACGGAAATGTTTACGGAAGGCCGGACGAACTCTGTCTGAAGGACATCATACGTGTGTGTGTGTGTGTGTGTGTGTGTGTGTGTGTGTGTGTGTGTGTGTGTGTGTGTGTGTGTGTGTGTGTGTGTGTGTGTGTGTGTGTGTGTGTGTGTGGATATGTATTCACACACACACTCTCTCCACCTTGCAGTGGTCAATATTCACCAAATCAGACTTGGTTCATAAATCATACTTGCGTCCGGAAGGTCATCCCTTTAAGACATAGAAAGAGGGTTCACCTTTGTGTGTGTGTGTGTGTGTGTGTGTGTGTGTGTGTGTGTGTGTGTGTGTGTGTGTGTGTGTGTGTGTGTGTGTGTGTGTGTGTGTGTGTGTGTGTGTGTGTGTGTGTGTGATTTATAGAGAGCAGTGTTGACCTGCTCTGTGAGACTTGGACCACAATTAGTATTGATCGTGGCGGGTCGCCGTGCGAGGCGCGGTTGTCAGTCAGATGGGGCCCGACGTGCTAAGGTTGACTTCATTGGGTGCATTGTAAAGAAAATGGAGAGAAAGGGGGCCTGGTGGTCGGGGGGGGGGGGGGGGGGGGGGTTGCGTCTCAATCTAAACTACTCTGCTTGGTCTTAGTTTTCTTCTCTTTCTAAAGGCTCAGTTATGTTTCCACGTCGATGCAACGCACGACAGTGCAGATGCTTCGACGCAGTCGGGATCCTTTTTTGGTACTGCGGTTAGTTACTTGGGTTTGAGCGAGAGGACTGATCACAGCCCACGCTGCTGTGTCGCAATTTTATGGAGGCGCACGCCAGGCCCCTTGCGTTGCGTCGACGTTGAACCGTAGCCAAGCCTTGAGTCGACCGTTTTCTGCTCTTCCTCACGGGAAAACAAAATGGGAAAACGGGTTCATTGTTATTAACGGCGATAAGTCGATGTGTAAGTACGGTGCTTCTGTTTGTGGCGTACGTCGGTGGTTTGAAAACGCTGAAAGCTTTTGTCTCTTTGATAATGTTTACCGAGGTTTTGTGGACAATCAACCTCACTGTTCCTGAACCGAAAAGTAAAATGTTTTCTAAGTGTCGATCCGACTTATGTCTGACCGGTCTGCTTAGACTGTAAGAGGTCAGGTGAGGTTGCACAGTATAGCAAATACAATTCTAAAGGAAGAACCATCAATCTTTCTCATACAGCAGGGAAACCCCCACGCTCTTAGATGAACCAGTCACCCATTTACCCGAACAAACCTTTCAACAGCCAGGCCGAGTGACTCACATGTCGTTTGAGGATCAGACGCCCTGACACTGGGAGGGGGGGGGGGGGGGGGGGGGTATGTTGTCCATTGATTCAGACTTCTGTACGTGAACAAATGGCCGCCTGTAAGAGGTTCAACCCCCCTGGTGTCGTTGCCGTGCTTTAAGTTGTAATGCTTTTTTTTTAAGTTGTAATGCTTTTTTTTCACCCCCTACCCGATACGATGGCTTGACAACTCTAACCTTGACGAAGTTTAATCGATGCACCGATATCAAACATTTTAAAGCTACACACTTTCAAATTAAAAGTTACAACGCACTACTCTAATGTACTTTTCATCATCATCATCATCATCATCATCAGAGGGGATTTGGCCAACATTAACATTTACCGTTTATTAACGTACATTTACAAGAGAAGTTGCCGAGGGGATGCAAACCTATCAAAGAAAATCTGGGGAAAATGAAAAAAGACGTTTTTAGCCGAGAGTTTAGCCGACAAAGTGCCCCTTTCTCCATGCCAGGACATTATGCCCCTGTATCAAAA
>NC_079428.1:1401004-1413086 GCF_026213295.1 Gadus chalcogrammus | reverse complement strand
CCCCCCCCCCCCCCCCCCCCCCCCCCCCCCCCCCCCCCCCCCCCCCCCCCCCCCCCCCCCCCCCCCCCCCCCCCCCCCCCCCCCCCCCCCCCTCTCTCTCTCTCCAGAGCGTCCGCGGGTGTCTCTGCTCCAGAGGAGCCCCTCCTCCCCAGTGGTGTGCCATGCTACAGGCTTCTACCCTAACAGGGTGGTGGTGTTCTGGAAGAGAGACGGCCAGGAGCTCCATGAGCAGGTGGACCCCGGGGAGGTCCTCCCCAACCACGACGGGACCTTCCAGGTCAGCGTGGACCTGGACCTCACGGCCGTCCCACAGGAGGACTGGCGGAGGTACGAGTGTGTGGTCCAGCTGAAAGGCATCGAGGACATCTCCACCCCCCTGGACCACATCATGACCAACGGGGGTAAGACTGGTGTTGGAGGGGATGGAGGGGGGGAACACATGTCTCACCACCTCCACCTGACCTCATCCCAACCACTGCCAGGGGCCTCTACCCAGGCGCGTCGGTAGGCCGGGGCATTCGAGGCTATAGCCCCGGGTCTTTTGGGAAATAGCCCCGGATCACTGTGTCGTCAAAAGTAAAATAAAAAAACATAATAATGATGAAAATAGCCCCGTAGAGTTGACTTCTTTGTGGTTGCATTACCAGCAGACGCAGATGCAACATTGTAGCCAGTGAAAACCGGAAATTTCTGACGTGTCTATATATGGGCAGATTTAGAATTATTTGTCGCAAAATGTTGCAAATTCAACGTCAGGATTCTTTCTTCTCTGCACAGCGCATATCGTCGATATTGCTGTTTCGTGCTGCTAGCCTTTTATTGAGATCAGAGAGTGTTGAGAAGGACATTTATAAAACATCTTTGCTAAGATGGATATAAGAAGAGAGACCCGCAGTGAATTCAACCAGGTCCACTTGACATCGGGTAGGTGCATGACAGTGGTACCGTAAAACTTCAACAGCCCGGGATTTAATTTGCATCAATCACTGAACTTTCGGACAAAACTCTTGCTCAGCAAAGATGGGAAATACTATCAAATGTATTTTTGAAACCATTAGGAATATTACCGTACATGTTGACCAGGCAATCGAATAACGCCTGCACACACACACACACACACACACACACACACACACACACACACACACACACACACACACACACACACACACACACACACACACACACACACACACACACACACACACACACACACACACACGTTCCGGGGCCGCCGGGCTGATTACTGCGGGATATCAATATTGCGTTTATAAAAGTTCCTTGCAGCGCCGTCTTGCAGCCTGAGCTGTGCAACCGCAACCTCTCACTCACTCAACACACGCAACACTCACAAACTGTCAACGTAGGCATAAAAGTTAGTAGATTTGAGTATTCCTAGAGGGCCTGGGTCTACCTGGACACTGCTGAAGCTACTGGGTAAACACACAGCACTCCGGATTAGCTCAGTGCAGCAGAACACGGTGGATTGTGGGTAAATGAGTTCTATGAATAGGGCTAAGCTCAGATCATTCCCTGAGTGACCCTGAGCTCCAGAACAGGTTCTAGAGGAATAGTTACACTGAGGCTGTGTTAGTTTTGATTGTAGCATCACGTGACCATAGACATGTGCAGTTCAATGATGGAGGGATCATCTATTATTACACACCTGATTTTCTTTTCTTGATTTTCTTTCAGAGGACAATCACATCCTTGCTTTCATCCTCACTGGAGTTGCTGTTCTTGCTGTTGTTGCTGCTGCTGCTGTTGTTGGAGTCTTTCTGTACCAGAAGAGGAACGGTGAGTGAATCAAACTCTCCAGGAGGACTGACACCTGATCTCCACCTGCTCCTACTTCCTGTCCCCTTCCTGGACTCTGATTAGTTGTCTTCACACATTGGTGGTCTGGTTGTATAAACCTCCACCTCTGAATGATGAACCTCCTCCAATGCCGTGTCCATAGAGATGTTGTGGCATTAAGAATATGAAAGTCTAATGACATGAGGATATTCAGCACGGTTACAACACTAATCATTTCTCTTGATCCTTAGATTCAGACAAGCGTCACAAACCAGTTGGTGAGTAAAATGTGTTTTTACTGCAGTTCTGCTCTTATGATTAACGCCACTACCAGCATAGAGATCTTGGTGAATTGTCTAGCTCACTGGACTATACAGCTCTATAGATCTAGATACATCTAGCTCACTGGACTATACAGCTCTATAGATCTAGATACATCTAGCTCACTGGACTATACAACTCTGTAGATCTAGATACATCTAGCTCACTGGAGTACACCGCTCTATAGATCTAGATACATCTAGCTCACTGGACTATACAGCTCTGTAGATCTAGATACATCTAGCTCACTGGACTATTAGCTCTATAGATCTAGATACATCTAGCTCACTGGACTATACAGCTCTATAGATCTAGATACATCTAGCTCACTGGACTACATCGCTCTATAGATCTAGATACATCTAGCTCACTGGACTATAGAGCTCTATAGATCTAGATACATCTAGTTTACTGGGCTATACAGCTCTATAGATCTAGATACATCTAGCTCAGTCATGACTTCCCCTCCTCCCATTCTGCTACTTCCCAGGTTCTGTAACCAGCTCTGAGAACACTGAGGGGCAGAATCCGTCTCCTGAGGCCCAACCTCTGACCACAGTCAGTATTTGATCAATTTACAATACTTATTCTGAGTAACATATATTTACAGTTATATTTATCAGCAGCCTACTTCATCACAGCAATAGTAATACTAATATATTAACAGTACTTCATGACAGTAATAGATTAACATTCATATTTTAACAATACTTCATCACAGTAATATGTTAACAGTACATCATCACAGTGATAGTGTGTTTAATGTTTAATGCTGACTTGTGCTTCCTTGCTGTTTAGGTTCAAAGTTAAATCATGAAGAGGCTTCTCACGTTCACCTTCAGACACGTGCCGTCCATATGGGCAGGTGGGGCAGCAAACTACTTTCAAAAGCATCCTCCCAAAGAAAAGCGAGTGGTGTTGCTCCTGGGATTAACAGTGTTGAGTTTCTGCTAAAAATAAAAACCTTTGAGAGGTTAAAATTGGAAGACCGGATATAAACATTATCCAAAAAACGAAGGATAGGGGGAAAACGTACAAAATAACTTTGTGTGTGAACATGACAAGGAGTGATATGGACCACGAATGTGAAGCATGTATATATATATATATATATATATATATATATATAATGTATAAAGAAATATAATAATGTATCATACAGTATTATATATGTATATAATATATACATATTACAAAAACAAATTTTGGGTCTGGTCATACGCCAGTAGTTTCTGCCCCACTGAAATTTAGGATCACCGCACGCTACTGTTCAGCTTCCTAAACCAGGATGGAGTGCACTCAAGGTGAAATGTAACGTAAATTGCTCCCAGGTGAATCGTGACGTTCTCTAATGAAGGGAAATGTATGACACGTTAGATCTACCAACGATCAACCAGTTTACTGAAGTAGGTCAAGGGTGCAACTCATGAAGATATTTGTGTAATGTGGATGAGAATTTGTGGCCCAACTGACAGGAACATGAGAGGGGTGGGAAGCCTGCACTGTACTTCCTACAGCACTGCATGTACAGTTTACTCTAAGTTGATTGTCCTATGTTCACATTTCTAATTTTGTATGTATCGCAATGACATGGTCTGTCAACAAACTACAGTACAGACAGTAAAAGCGTAAATGTGAATCTTGTCCAGTCTCTTGCAATCAATCTCCCACATACACTAAGGGGTAACTTACAATTTACAATAATTGTCATCAGAACTTTTGCCATAGTTTACATCAGAACATCCCTCCAGAGTACACTGTTATATTGACAACATGACTAAGAAATGTGACTTTTCCGTCTTTTCCGTACACAATGACACAAGGACTTGTCATTCTGATGGCACTGACACGTTCATTGACACAGATATTTACTTTTGAGAGATGAACTAAGAATTTTGAGGAACTAAGGATTTTCGCATAATCCATGGTGTTTTGCTATTTGTACGAGTTGTTTTGAGCAATGCACTTACTGTTTTGCAAATGTTGAGGAAGATTCGAGAAATGTACTAAAGCCAGAGAAAAACGGTAAAGTCACAACCCATAGCCCAAGGGACCAGAACGCTCCAGGCAGGGCATCCACAGATGCCCAGCTAAGCCTCCAGGCGTGCCGATACAATTCCCCTCCTTTAGCTTCACAGATATCATACCGAACCTTCACCAATTAAAGTGAGTTACAAGCGATCCTGACTCAGCGACCTTTTCCCCAAAGAACAGAGCGGTACTCACCACAGGTCCACAGCCACCGTAGGCCAACCGCTCCGTGTCCCGCCGCACCGGCGCCTCGTCTCCAGGCGACCCGCCCGTGCCTCAAGTCCAGACTTTCCATTCCTGCTCTCCACTCAGTCTCAAACTCTGAGCCCCCCTCGCCCACTCAGCTGTTGATACTTAGCAGTGATGAGCCCCTCAACACCGCCCCCTCTGGGTGATGTCAGTACTGACGCTAACCCTAAGCACCCTGAAGCTAACCCTATTCCTAGTAGCACATGTGGACACCCTTACAGACTTGTTATAATATTACATATTTGGAGACTAATTCCTCACAAATAAACAGTCCAAAGTGTCCGGTGTGAGGAACGCAGAAGAGGGGTCCCCCCCCCAGGGACGGTTAGGGGGCTTTCCCGAACGCACCCATGGTGGTCAGGAGTGGGATGGGGGGTCCAATAGGCAGCCTATTGCGTTTAGCCCCAAACACAATTTGCCTCCATGACTTTTGTTGTCGGCCGAAAACAACACGACAGAAACCACCACGCCCGGACCACCACGGCGCGCGCCTCGTACACGCCAAAGGCGGCCCAGCGCTCGCTGAGCTGTAAGCCCCGCCCCCGGCCCCCGAACACCGGGCCCCCCATGGAGAAGGCCTCCGTCTACAGGGCCAGCTTCACGGCCCCACGGGGCCCCTGAGGGACGGCGCCGCCACCCCCCCCCCCCCGGGGTTCCCGTTCCACTCGGGGGACCCCGGGGGGCGCAGGATGTACAGGACGGCGCCCGCGGAGAGGGGCGTGGCCGGGGCGGGGCGCGGCCCGGACGAGGAGGCGTCGCCGTCGGGCGGAGGAGGAGGTCGAGGGGTCACGGTGGGGTCATGGAGGTCAGGCTCAGGGACCGTTGCTCTGCTCTTGCACAACTTGCACCAACTGTTAAAATAAGTTCAAAGAACGTATTTAAATACACTTTTTAATAAACCAGTCACTGCCAAAATAAGACAACTGATGTTTGACATTTATTGCTATACTTTTTTTTTGTGAACAGCGAGTCAGTGAGTGGGAGTCGAGTCTGGGAGAACGAACTATAGAGACGAACAAGAGAGAACTGAAACGTGGAATCAAGTCGGTTCGTTCTTGTTAAAGAGTCGTTCCTTCAAACTGATTCGGTCGCAAACGACCCATCACTGAGTGACATCACAAGTGGGCGTGTCCACCTAGACTTTTGCTGGATGCACCCCTTTAAGAAAACGCACATTCCAAGCCGCCATATTGGTAAATCCCATTTGCCCACCGTACAATCCCATTGCCCACTGTATAACCCACACACAACAACAATAGAGAGTGTTAAAGGAGATATCCCCTGCATGTATTTCCAACCAGACATGGAGTTCATATTTGTATATTTCTCCCACCTTTTCTGTTCCTCGTTTCTTTCAACTTCACTTGGCGGGCCACCAAAATCTTCTGCCAATACCTTTACTCATGATCACCTAAAGAAATTACAAAAAACATCAACGCCAAAACATAAACATGCGAGTACTTATTACTTACAAATGTACTTATTGTAAGTAGTTTTGGATAAAAGCGTCTGCTAAAGGCCCTAAATGTAATGCAAGTGATGAGTCTTTGAAGGAACCGATAGATCTTTGTATCTCTGAGGAACCGGTTCTCACCGGAGAGCAGATCCAGCGTCCAGCCGTGTTCCTTGGCGGCGGCCGAGCGGTCGTTAACGACGGCCTGGGCTTCCTCGGGGGTCTTGAAGCGGACGTGTCCTTCACTGTCTCCCTCCAGTGTGTCCACGCGGGCCACCGTAGATGTTTCACAGATGGCGTCCTGTTGAAATAAGAAAATACAGACACTGGGATGGATTCACCGTGCATGTGGCTGGAGCGAACATATATTGCAGTTCATTAAAAACGTATCTAAGAGTTGAGAATGATCAGTCATTACCAGGGCTGTAGTGGGCGGGGCACGCGGGGGGACGCCGGCCACACACTGTTTTCAGCATGTTACAAAAAAAATGAATATATTAAATAATATATATATTTGTTTTTACTATGGCAGCGCCGTCTGCTCAGTGTGTGGTGACTGCAGGCCCAGCCTCTCTGTAAAGTGGTGGTAGCGTGGCGATGTCAGGAGCTCTGGTTACTTTGGATTTGCTCCATCAATGTGTTGAGTGACATGACATGAGTGTTGGTCTAGTCCTGTTGGTAGGCCTATTATTTTTTAATACGTGGGGGAATGAGGAAGAAGCAGTATTATTAAACATGTTGATTTTTACAATTGAGATTAATTGAGATCATTGTGTTGTGTTGTGTTCCCCAGGTGGAGCAGGCAGGGTGAAGAGACAACACCATCACCATTCTCCTAAACTGCCAACACACTAAATGGCGTCCAATGAGTTTGAGCTGTAATGGTCTGTGTCCAAAAAGCGTCTTGTTCCAGCGTCTTGTTCCAGCGTCTGCTTTCCTTCTGTGCGGCCGCTCCCAGCTTCTGGTTGAAAACATCTCAACCTTTCAGAAACGCGCTGGTGTCACAAAGTTAAACTAACGAATCATATGAGAAGGGCAGACCAGTCTGCCCAGTATAGTTTGAAACTGGTATACAAACTTGGAATAAGAAGGCCTGTGTGCGAATCACAAGCTGTTTATAGAGCAGGAAGTTCTCTACGAATAGTCAAATCTCCTAAACTTTATGCCTCTTTTACTTAACCTTTGTGGAAAACGTCATCGGGTCAAGGAGAGATTAATAGGTGCTTCCTTTTGAACACAGGAAAAGACAGCACTGCGCGGGCACACACACACACACACACACACACACACACACACACACACACACACACACACACACACACACACACACACACACACACACACACACACACACACACACACGTTGTTTCCTGGTAAAAGAGGACCCAAAGTGTTTATATATCTTGTCAAATGAGTCTTAAAGGCACCCAGTGCAACTTTATGTAAACATTCAATGAAAAATAAACATTCAATTTCTAGTCTTTTTTACACGTAGTAAGTTTCAATAACTCCATACCATTACATATCGACATTCAAGGAGCAAAGATGAGACGTCGCTGTGTGGTGAGAACTGATAGAAAATCGTAAACAACAACAATCGCCGGTGGGGAGAAGCCATTTTTCCATTGACTTGAAGCCTGCTTTATTTATTGTAGGTTACAAAATATAAAGAAAATGGCGGCATTGTTGTTGTTATCGATTTTCTATCAGTTCTCACCACACAACGACGTCTCATCTTTGCTGCTTGAATGTCGGTATGTAATGGTATGGAGTTATTGAAACTTACTATGTGTAAAAAAGACTAGAAATTTAATGTTTATTTTTCATTGAATGTTTACATAAAGTTGCACTGGGTGCCTTTAAGACTCATTTGACAAGATATATACACACTTTGGGTCCTCTTTTACCAGGAAACAACGTAGGTGTGTGTGTGTGTGTGTGTGTGTGTGTGTGTGTGTGTGTGTGTGTGTGCAGTCCACCGCCCTGACTAGCGTTACTGTGACTAGAGTTCATATTTCTTATGATCTTCCTCCACAAGCGTCCTGATATCAGATGTCTTATGCTGACGGAAAAAATACACATACACATACACGCACACAGTCACACACACACAACTATCATTCTACGCACATACACCCGACACACATTTAGCTGAACTGTAAATATATAATGGATATACAATATATATAGCTAAACATAATGATGAACATAATGTATATCTAACCATTATATTTCGCTGGCCATTATTTATAAGTGAAGATGAACATGAAACTTGATCGCAGTTACAGTGCGCGTGCGTGTGCGTTTAAGTTAGTTTCACTTTAGGTTCTCCTGGTAACTAATGACGTCAAAGCCGTATTGAATTCCTATTGGTCCAGACCAGCCTCTCCCTCTCGCGCCGTCTCTTGTTCGCAGGTTTCCTGGTCAGTCCGTCTGATGCTGGAGTCGGATTCGCCTCTCTGTGGATAATCGCATCGTGCTATTCTTCTGATTACATCGATATGAAGGCGCTTATAGGGCTGCTGCTGTTGGTCTTTGGTCACGATGTGTCCTCAGGTAAGACTGATTACAGTTTTAAATTTTCAAAATGATCTTTCCAAAGTTTCGTTTCTGGTTGCTGAAGAGACGCTTAGATTCCCTAATTTGGTTGAAAAGCATTTGATTATCCTCTCTAATAAATTAAATAAATCCACAGCATGATTCATCTTTTACTGTGAATATTTAAACTAATATAAGAGCATTTATTTTGGGTTCAACTGTGAAAACGAAACCAGCGCACTGGATTGATGACGTAGTTCCTAAATGTAAAATCTATTGTCAGATCCAAACATTAAACTTCAGTTGGGAGGGAATCCAATGTGTACTTTAAGTCTACTAATGTGTACTTTAAGTGTACTCCTAAGTATTATATTAACACTCTTAACATTCTTATTATTAACTCGACGTCAACGTTCTTGGAGAATCCTCGCGCGCGCGCGCACACACACACACACACACACACACACACACACACACACACACACACACACACACACACACACACACACACACACACACACACACACACACACACACACACACACACACACACACACACACGCACCAATATAATTATTATCGTTGCTATCAATATATTATGGAATATAATAATTATTTTGTTATATTAATTATTATCATTCCAATGATAGCAATCTGAAGATAGTTAAAATGCCGTCATTGAATGCAGGAATTCACCAATATACTTACAATTATAAAAACATTGGAATAGTTATTTAAATAATCGTTTATTTTTATATAATGGATAGTATTAACCCGTCTCTCTGACTGTCTTGTACTGTATTAACCTGTCCGTCCGTCTACAGTGATGTACTGTATTAACCCAGTGTTTCCCCCAGTACTGTGTTGTTAAGGCGGCCGCATTAACAACAATAGGGCCCCACCTTGACTACCAATCAGGGGTGGACTGGGACAAAAATTCAGCCCTGGCATTTTCTGTCAAGACCAGCCCACTACATTATCAGCACTAGGGGTGGGACGAGACGAACGGGAAGAACCCTGTATGTACTTTATTAAAACGATTTAATCAAGTACATACATCCTGCTATTTGCACTGCAAATAGCAGTGCAAATTGCTATTTGTGTCTCTTGTGCTGTTGACAAGAAAGGTGTGAAACCTGAACAGGAAGTTAACGGACATCCTGTGGTCGCTGCATCTCCATCCCCCATATCTACATAGCTACAAAACGCTTGTTAAATATCCCACTTGATCCAACGCTAATTTCTCTCTTGCAGTCTTTAGTCTGTGAATGGGAAAATCTTTTTGTGTAAGCCCAGCATTAGTTAAAACCAGACTCGGACAATAATAACAAAATATCCTGACAAATAATCTGAATAGAAACATATTACAGACAGTAGCAGCTTTAGAGCTGAAACGCATTTGTTTAAACTGTGACTCAGTCATTGTGAAACCATAAATAGAGAATACATTTTTTTTATCTGTAGCTGCGAGAAAAAGTCTAAGGCATGAATTACTTACTCGTGGGAGTCGCGGACTCCCACGACTCCGGCCCAGGCCATGAGGTCCCGCCCAACCTGGTTTGTGTTGTGATTGACAGCACTGTCAGGGCTCTCTGAGCCTGCAGCCCATGATTGATTGACAATGACAAACATAGACCAATAATCTGTGCGATGCTGGCCACACACTGCTAGCCCTCTGTAGCCAATTGGCCGGCCTAATTGGAGGAAATTTAGAGAGAGAGAAAAAAACAAAACATAGCGGCCCAAACGGCCCACATTGGGTCAACGGCCCACCGGGACGATGCCCGGTATGCCAGATGGCCAGTCCACCCCTGCTACCAATGTATATAAAGAGAAAAAGACATTTACTTGGGGAAACACTGATTAACCTACCTAACTACAGTGATGTACTGTATTAACCTGTCTGTCTGTCTCTCTGTCTGTCTGTCTACCGTGATGTACTGTATTATCCTGTCTCTCTGTCTGTCTACAGTGATGCACTGTACTAACCTGTCTGTCTGTCTGTCTGTCTGTTTGTCCGTCTACAGTGGTGTACTGTATTAACCTGTCTGTCTGTCTCTCTGTCTGTCTGTCTACAGTGATGTATTAACCTGTCTGTCTGTCTGTCTACCGTGATGTACTGTATTAACCTGTCTGTCTCTCTATCTGTCTGTCTCCGTGATGTACTGTATTAACCTGTCAGTCTGTCTGTCTGTCTACAGTGATGTATTAACCTGTCTGTCTGTCTGTCTGTCTGTCTACAGCGATGTACTGTATTAACCTGTCTGTCTGTCTGTCTACAGTGATGTACTGTATTAACCTGTCTGTCTGTCTACGTGATGTACTGTATTAACCTGTCTGTCTGTCTGTCTGTCTGTCTGCCTGTCTACAGTGATCCACTCTCTGCAGTTTTTCTCCACGGCGTCGTCTGGACTCTCAACCTTCCCAGAGTATGTGGCTGTTGTGATGGTGGATGAGGTTCAGATTGAGTACTACGACAGCAACACCCAGAGAATCATAATCAAACAGGACTGGGCGGACCAAGCCAACAGAGAAGACCCCAACTCCCTGGAGAGGGACACTGAAATGAGAAAGGGTAACGAGCAGTTCTTCAAAGCCGGCATGGGGATTCTGAAGAAGCGCTTTAACCAGACAGGAGGTACGTTTATATCTAATGTCTGACCTCTCACATGGAGATGGACATCATTTAACCCCAGAATAAAGTTTAACCGTACTCCTACACACACACACACACACACACACACACACACACACACACACACACACACACACACACACACACACACACACACACACACACACACACACACACACGTAGGTTCTAAGTAGTGTAGTAGTACTCAGAGCATAAGGGCCAAAAAAGTTTTTCCCCCCAAGCAGTCAGACTCCTGGAAAAACACACTACCTCCAAACCATCCACACGCACACCACAACAACAGACTGGTTTTTAACCATCTATTGTATTTGCACAGCATTTGTCTATTGCACAATAACCCTGCTGCTATCACCGCTTGAACGCCCTACACTTCACACTTTATTACACCTCATTACTTTTTAGTATTATTGATGCTGCTACTTACTTATTTATTTTTATACTTATTTTATATTTTTTTACATCGTTTCTTTTCATATGGTTTCTCATCTTTATTTATTTTATCTTGTACTGTTGCTGCTATGTGAATGCTGAGGAACCAAGCCTAAGATTTTTTCTCTTGTGTACTGTACAATAAGATGTAATAAAAGTTATTCTGATTCTGATTCAGAGTAGCAGTATTCAGTGTAGTGTTACTCAGTGTAGTAGTACTCACTGAGTACTACTACACTGAGTAACACTACACTGAGTACTACTCAGTGTAGCAGTACTCAGTGTAGAAATACTCAGTGTAGAATTATGTGTTTATTACTTGAAGAGACCAAGGCATGCTATGTGTGATCTTTAGTGCCAAAATCCCGATTTTAAATAAATACTATATAATCACAGTATTCTACTACTAGATGTCCCATCTAAAATTATTCTAAAAGATTGTATTCAAAAGGACAAAATGGCCAACTCCAAAATACAAATACAGCTAAATGCACAAAATGTTACATGACATTTAGTTAAAGTAGTTAACGTCTTCTAATAAAATGCCCCTTCTTATAAAATGCCCCCGCAGTGATTAATAAAGTCACGTCTTCTTTAATCAAGGAAAC
>NC_079428.1:1386004-1396004 GCF_026213295.1 Gadus chalcogrammus | reverse complement strand
GCAGCCTACTTCTTCACAGCGATAGTAATACTAATATATGAACAGTACTTCATGACAGTAATAGATTAACATTAATATTTTAACGGTACTTCATCGCAGTAATATGTTAACAGTACATCATCACAGTGATAGTGTGTTTAATGTTTAATCCTGACTTGTGCTTCCTTGCTGTTTAGGTTCAAAGTTAAATCATGAAGAGGCTTCTCACGTTCAGCTTCCTAAACCAGGATGGAGTGCATCGCTGTTCATTTATAATCCTTACAATCAGGCTTGGGATTTCAGCTAACTGCAGAGTCTGCATTTGTTAAATTACAATATTCATACTTAACTCTATTTTGATAACAATCAATCTGTAAGAAGTGTCAATCAATTACATCTCTATTTGTGATAGATTTGATTAACTCTGCCGCTTCACGTTAAAACCTTTTAATTATGTTATATTGCTTAGTAATATTTAAGTTTCAAATAATGTTCAAAGATTCTGAATCAAGATTTTGGACAGTGAGATTTTGTCAAGTTTCAATACAATAATCGATTAATTTAATGTGTTTCATTAAAATATATTATTTGAGCCTTCTGGTAGCTTGAGAACTGCATCGTTATAGGCTACCACAATCGTGCTAGGCCGCTTTAGCCTTAAATCTCTTTGTTGTATTTTCTGTGTTCTTTGGGGAATTGGATAGTATACTTGGGTTATTCTGTCAATAAAATACATAAAAAATTTTTTAGCCTATATATATATTTAATATACTTATCGTTAGGACAAATATGAACTCATCTCATCTCATTTTCTTCCGCTTATCCGGGGTCGGGTCGCGGGGGGAGCAGCTCAAGCAGGGGGCCCCAGACTTCCCTTTCCCGGGCCACATTGACCAACTCTGACGGGGGGATCCCGAGGCGTTCCCAGGCCAGTGTTGAGATATAATCTCTCCACCTAGTCCTGGGTCTTCCCCGAGGTCTCCTCCCCACTGGACGTGCCTGAAACACCTCCCAAGGAAGGCGCCCAGTGGGCATCCTTACCAGATGCCCGAACCACCTCAGCTGACTCCTTTCTAAGTAAAGGAGCAGCGGCTCTAATCCGAGTTCCTCACGGATGGCTGAGCTTCTCACCCTATCCCTAAGGGAGACGCCAACCACCCTTCTGAGAAAACTCATCTCGGCCGCTTGTACCCGCGATCTCGTCCTTTCGGTCATCACCCAGCCCTCATGACCATAGGTGAGGATAGGAACGAAAATCGACCGGTAGATCGAGAGCTTTGCCTTGCGGCTCAGCTCTCTTTTGAACTAATTGATTTTAAAATAATATGAAGTTGAATTAAAAAATACAAAAAATAATTATGCTGAATTATTATCTAAAGTTAGAAAAATATGCGAAGCGATGTGTTACATATACGTTCACAAAAACATTGAATGGTAATTATGATTTTAGGTTATTTAGATAGGTATTTAGCCTTTCATTTATTCAGTATTTGATAATATCCTATGATATTCAATATGAACACAATTAGGCCTATACTAAATGTAGTTAGCTTCAACATCATGAAAACAGAGATATAATCTTTCTGCAGATCAAATAATCGAATTTACAAATCCTTATTCAGTTACCCGCCCAGCTATCGTGTAGGACCAAGATGGCTGCCGAGTGATTTAAGGTGCGTTCACAGTCCTGGTGATAACGCGACGGCTCGCCACTGATGACGCTCACGCCGACACGTGTTCCCGCCAGCAACCGATCACGTGCACTGCGTTGGGAACCTAAAAGATCTTAACAGCAGTTTTTTTTTTGCTAGATACAAAAAAAGTCAGAACTAATCAGAACTTAGTAGGATCAGTTTCAAGTTCGAAGGTCTTTATTTCCTTGTAGCCTACCAGCTACTATCCTTTTGCTTTTCTTTATGAGAAGCACATTGTATTGCCACTGTATGAAAGGCTACACATGCCCTCATCTAGAGATGGTTTACCAGTGCTCGATGCCAACAGACGGTTACGACGTCAATCAAAAGTATTGATATAATTGTTGATGAACAGAAGTAGAATCATAAGAGGGTCTTGAAGTGTCGTTCACGAGAACTTTCCGATGTCTCGAAAATGTTTTCCCCATAATTCCCAGCGATGTTAATGCAACATAAGGCCCAGGACTGATCTGACCGGTTTGGAGACAGTCTGCCTGGGCGACCTGATTGGCTGCCTGGGTCACATGGTATAATGAGTCTTTGGCTGTGGAAAGCCCCGGTAGCTGCAGCCTGGCTTCCCGCCAGAGACCAGGAGCACCACAACACCAACTGTACAAACTGCCAACACACGGCCTCCATCTTGTCTCCTGACGTCAAAAGAAACGCGGCTTTTGAATGGCGGCTTTGCTTTTTCAGCATGTTACAAAAAAAATATATATATATATATGTTTAAAAAAATGATATATATATTTGTTTTCACTATGGCAGCGCCGTCTGCTCAGGGTGTGGTGACTGCAGGCCCAGCCTCTCTGTGAAGTGGTGGTAGCGTGGCGATGTTAAGAGCTTTGGTTATTTTGGATTTACGCCATAAATGTGTGTGAAATGTGAGTGAAATGAGTGTTTGTCTAGACCTGTAGGTAGGCCTATTGTTTTAATATGTGGGGTAACGAGAAAGATGCAGTATTGTAAACATGTTGATTTTTACAATTGAAATTAGCTCCAGTTTCCATGTATGGCAAATTACACAGCTCAATTTTCTTCTGAATGTGCGTGCGTGTGTGCGTGCAGGCGGGATTCCTTTTTGATGACGTCATACATTTATTCATAGAATAAAGGAACCAAACCAAAAACAAAAACCCCAACACAAAGTCCTCTTCAGAGCAAGGAAAGACAGTATTCTAAAGGTTTCGCCACCACAAACCTCAGTAAACGAACATGATATTTAAATTCCAACTATACATACAACAACAACTTTGTTTACAGTAAACTCCAATAAGTAACATGCAATATGATCAATTGAAGATCATAACAAATTAATCAATTTAATTATTCTTTAGTTAATGAAATTAAGCTTATCATTTAATGTGCAAGGCATTGGCCATGCGCAGGGAGGGACGTAGTGAGAAATAAAATGAAAGTGTGGATACTGTTATCAGACTTTTGACTCAATTGAATTGTATAGATGCACTACCAGTCGCACCAATGAGTTATCACATGCAAGCTAACAGAAGGACTCATCTAACCCCGCATGAAATGCTTACAGGTCGACCCATGCCTTCACCTACATTTCAGGGCCCCATAAGGGGCTTCCATTAGAGCAATTAGAAACAGAATTAAGAGACTGCCACACATGAGTTTATATTCCAACAAGAGAAACACAAAGGTCCAGAGCCAGAGGAGCCAGATGCAGACACGCCCGGAGCCACCAACTACCCAGGACCAGACCCGGCCACGCCAGGAGCAACAGCCACACGATGCAATCAAATAGCAGCAGGGTTTGAATCAGTTCTGTTCTGAAGGTCCACCATTAACAACAATGTTGATTGGATCAATGATATATACTATAATCAACAACGGTTTGTCAATTTTACCACGGACGCAGTCAAAGGACTATCAGAACAATTAGATGAGCCTTGGACATGTTATTGGCAGAGCAAGGAGGGGTGTGTGGATGATAGGGACGACCTGTGGTACTTTTATCCCCAACAACACAGCTCCAGATGGGTTGGTGGCCAGGGCGCTGGCAGGGTTACAGTCTCTCAGACTAGAGATGGCAGAGAACTCCGTCATTAATGACGCTTTCACCGGACGATGGGGAACCTGTTTGCGGTGAGCGCTCCAGGAGCACCAGGTGCCATCCAAGCTCACATGGAGATCAAGTGTGAACCCGTGAACACAGACGAGGATCCACCAGAGGGGCCCGACCTGATCCGGCTGGACGGTTGGGAACATGTTCCTAACTTCTGGTACGGGCGAGTTGACGATTGGACGCCAGGAGGAGGCTCACATGTGGTCGTGCTAGTAACCTCTACATGTGAGCAGCGCCCTTGACAAGAAAGGAACGAACATTGGACTCATAAACGACAGGACCTGATGACAGCAAACAGGAGCAACGACTCCAACAATGTCCAAAACCCCAAACATACATACAGCGCACCAATACAAGAAGATCACCTGAATCATTCAAAATCTATGCATGTCTGAAGGGACTTTTTGAATCTAAAATGTATTCTTACGTCACTTATTTTTGTGGTGTTTCCTTTCAATGCATGCTGAAAGTGTAACACTTTGTGTCACACATAGTAACAATTATTTGATGTGTTTTCTATGATTGAACTGATATGTTTGCCTTTTTGAATCTATGATTGATGACGGACGACATAATTATTTTTTGACCACTGATTTAGTGATGATTGATTGACATGGTGATGTATGTCTACTGCTTTGTTGTTGAGTGAAGCTTGCAGCCCACTGTGTATTCCATGTGACTATACTTTTACATATTTTATACTTTTATATGGCTTGTAGAAAGGTCATCTGTGATGACCAAGGAGGGAATTGTGACATACATTCACACACTAACAGGCCACATACGTCCTTGGAGCCTAGGGAGGCGTCCGACTCATGCAAGGAGCCATTCATTCATGCATCAATTCTGGAGATACCAGCAGGCCAGGTGGCGCTCGAGGCCACAAAAAAAGTGTAGTTCCCGAACATAGCCACAAGAGGTCAGCACCAAGCCGCAAACCAAGTTGCAATGCCCACACATAGCCACAAGGGACCAACACCAAGTATTACAGTCACAACCCAAAGCCCAAGGGACCAGAACGCTCCAGGCAGGGCATCCACAGATGCCCAGCTAAGCCTCCAGGCGTGCCGATACAATTCCCCTCCTTTAGCTTCATAGATATCATACCGAACCTTCACCAATTAAAGTGAGTTACAAACGATCCTGACTCAGCGACCTTTTCCCAAAGAACAGAGCGGTACTCACCACAGGTCCTCAGCCGCCGTAGGCCAACCGCTCCGTGTCCCGCCGCACCGGCACCTCGTCTCCAGGCGACCAGACCGCGCCTTAAGTCCAGCCTTTCAACTCCACCGTGTACACACGAATACCAAAGGTCCTCTCCTCGAAGACGCCCAGCAGCGTTTGTCCATCGGGTTACTTTCACTCACCGAATCTCACCTGCTGACCCAGGGACTCTCCTCTCAGCCTCAAACTCTGAGCCCCCCTCGCCCACTCAGCTGCTGATACTTAGCAGTGATGAGCCCCTCAACACCGCCCCCACTGGGTGATGTCAGTACTGACGCTAACCCTAAGCACCCTGAAGCTAACCCTGTTCCTAGTAGCACATGTTGGTACCCTTACAGACTTGTTATAATATTACATATTTGGAGACTAATTCCTCACAAATAAACGGTCCAAACGCAGAAGAAGGGTCCCCCTCCCAGGGACGGTTAGGGGGCTTTCCCGAATGCACCCGAGGTGGTCAGGAGTGGGATGGGGGGTCCAATAGGCAGCCTATTGCGTTTAGCCCCAAATACAATTTGCCTCCATGGCTTTTGTTGTCGGCCGAAAACAACACGACAGAAACCACCACGCCCGGACCACCACGGCGCGCGCCTCGTACACGCCAAAGGCGGCCCAGCGCTCGCTGAGCTGTAAGCCCCGCCCCCGGCCCCTGAACACCGGGCCCCCCATGGAGAAGGCCTCCGTCTACAGGGCCAGCTTCACGGCCCCACGGGGCCCCGTGAGGGACGGCGCCGCCACCCCCCCCCCCCCCCGGGGTTCCCGTTCCACTCGGGTGACCCCGGGGGGCGCAGGATGTACAGGACGGCGCCCGCGGAGAGGGGCGTGGCCGGGGCGGGGCGCGGCCCGGACGAGGAGGCGTCGCCGTCGGGCGGAGGAGGAGGTCGAGGGGTCACGGTGGGGTCATGGAGGTCAGGCTCAGGGACCGTCGCTCTGCTGATGCAATAAGTAATGAACCAGCTTAGGGGGTCACTGCAGCTGCTGACCTTTGACCCCGTGTTTATACCTCCTCACACGACGGGGTGCAAAGGTCAAATAAAATGACGTTTCAACTGCACTGTGTTGTAGAAGAAAGAAAACAGTTTGTATTATAGACCACACTAATGAACATTGTCATTTGTTTTTTAAATTATTAACACCAAACTATTCAAATATTGTGTTTAAGCTGACATTAAGAATTCTTCTTAAAATGCACATAATGGCACAACTTGCACCAACTGTTTAAATAAGTTCAAAGAACGTATTTAAATACACTTTTTAATAAACCAGTCACTGCCAAAATAAGACAACTGATGTTTGACATTTATTGCTATACTTTTTTTTTGTGAACAGCGAGTCAGTGAGTGGGAGTCGAGTCTGGGAGAACGAACTATAGAGACGAACAAGAGAGAACTGAAACGTGGAATCAAGTCGGTTCGTTCTTGTTAAAGAGTCGTTCCTTCAAACTGATTCGGTCGCAAACGACCCATCACTAAGTGACATCACAAGTGGGCGTGTCCACCTAGACTTTTGCTGGATGTACCCCTTTAAGAAAACGCACATTCCAAGCCGCCATATTGGTGAATCCCATTTGCCCACCGTACAATCCCATTGCCCACTGTATAACCCACACACAACAACAATAGAGAGTGTTAAAGGAGATATCCCCTGCATGTATTTCCAACCAGACATGGAGTTCATATTTGTATTTTTCTCCCACCTTTTCTGTTCCTCGTTTCTTTCAACTTCACTTGGCGGTCCACCAAAATCTTCTGCCAATACCTTTACTCATGATCACCTAAAGAAATTACAAAAAACATCAACGCCAAAACATAAACATGCGAGTACTTATTACTTACAAATGTACTTATTGTAAGTAGTTTTGGATAAAAGCGTCTGCTAAATGCCCTAAATGTAATGCAAATGATGAGTCTTTGAAGGAACCAATAGATCTTTGTATCTCTGAGGAACCGGTTCTCACCGGAGAGCAGATCCAGCGTCCAGCCGTGTTCCTTGGTGGCGGCCGAGCGGTCGTTGACGACGGCCTGGGCTTCCTCGGGGGTCTTGAAGCGGATGTGTCCTTCACTGTCTCCCTCCAGTATGTCCACGTAGGCCACCGTAGATATTTTAGAGAGGGCGTCCTGTAGAAATAAGAAAAGAGAGACACTGGGATGGAATCACGGTGCATGTGGCTGGAGCGAACATTTATTGCAGTTCATTAAAAATATATCTAAAAATTGAGAATGATCAGTCAGTACCAGGGCTGTAGTGGGCGGGGCACACGGGGGGACGCCGTCCACACACTTTTTTCAGCATGTTACAAAAAAAAAGAATCTATAAAAAATATATATACATTTGTTTTCACTATGGCAGCGCCGTCTGCTCAGTGTGTGGTGACTGAAGGCCCAGCCTCTCTGTAAAGTGGTGGTAGCGTGGTGATGTCAGGAGCTCTGGTTACTTTGGATTTGCTCCATCAATGTGTTGAGAGTGACATGAGTGTTGGTCTAGTCCTGTTGGTAGGACTATTGTTTTCATACGTGGGGTAATGAGAAAGAGGCATGTTGATTTTTACAATTGAGATTAACTCCAGTTTCCATATTTGGCAAAAAACGACACTTCTTCTGAATGTGCGCGCGTGTGCGTGTGCGAATGAACACAGGATTCCTTTTTTTTCCTTTTTTTTGTCATACACAGTCCCCCTCCCCACTACACCACTGCTGCATGTGGCGTTTGATTTAATGACAACAAAAACATGCATTTGGTCATAGTTTATCAAGATAATTTTACAATGTTGTGTTGCGTTGTGGTGTAATGAACTGCGTTGTAAAGGTTAACAACAAACCTTTGACCCTGGCCCTAACTTTAAATTTGGTTGGTCATTGAAGTCAGATCATTGTGTTTCATTGTGTACTAAAGTTGAGATTATTGTGTCTTGTTCTAAAAGTCAGGTTGTTGTATTGTGGTGTGTTGTGTACTAAAGTGAGATCATCGTTGTGTTGTGTACTACAGTGAGATCATCATTGTGTTGTACAAAGTGAGATCATCGTTGTGTTGTGTGGTTGTGTACTAAAGTGGGATCATCGTTGTGTTGTGTTGTTGTGTACTAAAGTGAGATCATCATTGTGTTGTGTTATGTTCTCCAGGTGGAGCAGGGTGAAGAAACAACACCATCACCAGCTACATTCTCCTAAACTGCCAACACACTAAATGGCGTCCAATGAGTTTGACCTGTAATGGTCTGTGTCCAAAGAGCGTCTTGTTCCAGCGTCTTGTTCCAGCGTCTGCTTTCCTTCTGTGCGGCCGCTCCCAGCTTCTGGTTGAAAACATCTCAACCTTTCAAAAACGCGCTGGTGTCACAAAGTTAAACTAACGAATCATATGAGATGGGCAGACCAGTCCGCCCAGTATAGTTTGAAACTGGTATACAAACTTGGAATACGAAGGCCTGTGTGCGAATCACAAGCTGTTTATAGAGCAGGAAGTTCTCTACGAATAGTCAAATCTCCTAAACTTTATGCCTCCTTTACTTAACCTTTGTGGAAAACGTCATCGGGTCAAGGAGAGATTAATAGGTGCTTCCTTTTGAACACAGGAAAAGACAGCACTGCGCGGGCACACACACACACACACACACACACACACACACACACACACACACACACACACACACACACACACACACACACACACACACACACACACACACACACACACACACACACACGCTCCACATCTACGTTGTTTCCTGGTAAAAGAGGACCCCAAGTGTGTATATATCTTGTCAAATGAGTCTTAAGCAGTAATTGATAAATGTTCAGGCGCAGTAAACCGATATCCCGCCCGCGTCGCCTCGTCTGAACCCACGCGGAGGAGATTCACTTCTCTTTCAGAAGACCACGTGATTTATTTGATATCACTACTGCTGACCTAGAAAATAAACAAACTACATTTATAGACAATTAGTCAATACATATTAATGAGACGCCTACATGGTTGGGTTCTCCAATGACATGCGAATTTGAAGCGTTCATGAGCGATAACATCCCACAAAATAATATCTCATAAAGCCGCCCCAGTGTAACATGAGCCACTATGGCTCAGATTAGATAAGCCCTCCCACTTTATGACTCAGATGAGATAACCCCTCCCACTTTATGACTCAGAGGAGGTAAGCCCTCCTACTTTATGATTCAAAGGAGGTAAGCCGTCCCACTTTACGACTCAGAGGAGATAACCCCTCGCCCTGTCACTCTTCATCCACAGGCCGTGACTGCCCTCTAGTGGATGAAATGAGAGCAGAGGAAGACGGGGTGGGGTGGGCCTACAACTGGTGACCACAAGTATGAATAAATGTTGCTGTTTAAGATAATGCTTTATAATGCCACTGTTACTGATAGTTACTGATGTTATTATCCAGATTTTGCTGTTTCGGGTGGATAATTCTCTATGTAATCTAAATCTACAGTTGGTTTGTAAAATAACCAATGTACAGTTACGAACACATTACAGTTATACCTAAAGCAGTTGTTGCTGTTTTAGGTGGATATTGTGATTGCACCAAACAATTAAATAAATGAAGTATTGTAAAACTTTGTGTTGAATGAAAAGTTGTTTTATTTGCACACTAACAGTTAACGTTAAAACATACAGACGCAGGCGTATTGCCTCCAAATGTATGCTGGGTAATAAATGTTTTAATCGCATAGCTGCCCACAAAATCGATGCGTCCTCATCAATCACTTGTCAACAGTGCAGAATTCGGCAAACCACCCTGAGCACTGAGCTGAGTTGACTTGACCTGTGAGACTGGACTCTGACTCCCTGCTGTGAGACTGGACTCAGACTCCCTGCTGTGAGACTGGACTCAGACTCCCTGCTGTGAGACTGGACTCTGACTCCCTGCTGTGAGACTGGACTGTCTCTGACTATCTGCTGTGAGACTGTTCTAGACTTGACCAACTTGACACTTGAATGCTGGGAGACTCGGGTCTCTTTCTCTGGAGACAAAAAGGAAAGATGCGGTCGGATTCCACAACTG
>NC_079428.1:1291004-1383504 GCF_026213295.1 Gadus chalcogrammus | reverse complement strand
GTCTGTCTACCGTGATGTACTGTATTAACCTGTCTGTCCGTCTCTCTGTCTGTCTGTCTACAGTGATGTATTAACCTGTCTGTCTGTCTGTCTACAGTGATGTACTGTATTAACCTGTCTGTCTGTCTCTCTACAGTGATTCACTCTCGGCGGTTATTCACCACGGGGTCGTCTGGACTCTCAACCTTCCCAGAGTTTGTGACTGTTGAGATGGTGGATGAGGTTCAGGTTGAGTACTACGACAGCAACACCCAAAGACTCATACCCAAACAGGACTGGGTGGACCAGGCCAACAGAGAAGTCCCAGACTACCTGGAGAGGGAAACTGAAAGGAGAAAGGGAGCCCAGCAGGTCTTCAAAGCCGGCATTGGGACTCTGAAGAGGCGCTTTAACCAGACAGGAGGTACGTTTATATCTAATGTCTGACCTCTCACATGGAGATATCCATCATTTAACCCCAGAATGAAGTTGAACCATACCCCTAAACACACACACACACACACACACACACACACACACACACACACACACACACACACACACACACACACACACACACACACACACACACACACACACACACACACACACGTAGGTTCTAAGCAGTGTAGTAGAGTAGTACTCACTGAGTACTACTACACTGAGTACTACTCAGTGTAGAAGCACTCAGTGTAGAATTATGTGTTTATACTTGAAGAGACCAAAGCCTGTTATATGTGATCTTTAGTGTCCAAAATCAAAAATCATAAATCATAAATATAATCACAGTATTCTACTGCTAGATGTCTTATCTAAATTAATGAAAATTATTCTAAAATATTGTATTCAAAAGGACAAAATGGCCAACTCCAAAATACAAATACAATTAAATGCACAGAAAATTTTACATGACATTTAGTTAAAGTAGTTAACGTCTACTAATATTGTATAATGCCCCCGCAGTGATAAATAAAGTCACATCTTCTTTAATTAAGGAAACGTTTCCGGGTCCACCCGCGAAACGGTCTACCGGCTGCATCACCGACATGTAACCAGCAGGTGGTGCTGCTGTGCTGCCGTGTTTCTAAACAGAATATTTGTTGCACTCCGTTGGTTCTTCATTCCCCAATGCAAACACACGCACACACATATGTCCGAATGTATTGAATGACCAGGTCACAGTAGCCTGTCTTCAGTCCTCCTGATTCAGCGGGGTCCCTGTCCCTGCCCTCAGCTCCTCTGAACAGCGATGCTCCTTTCAGTGCAGCAGTTTCCTGGTGCCGTACGTTTTCATCCAGATCAGTAACGCGTCTTCCTACAGTTCAGCAGACATGTCTTTAACCCTGGAGGTGATTGGGACTGTCTGGTGATCCGTTAAAGATAACCTCTGAACTGCTGAGGGAAGCCTCCTCTATATATCCACGGGTAGGGGGTGTAGGGTGGTGTAGGGGCTGTAGGGTGGTGTAGGGTGGTGTAGGGGGGTGTAGGGTGGTGTAGGGTGGTGTAGGGGCTGTAGGGTGGTGTAGGGGCTGTAGGGTGGAGTAGGGGCTGTAGGGTGGTGTAGAGTGGAGTAGGGGCTGTAGGGTGGTGTAGGGGCTATAGGGTGGTTCAGGGTGGTGTAGGGTGGTGTAGGGTGGTGTAGGGGCTGTAGGGTGGTGTAGGGACTCTAGAGTGGTGTAGGGGGTGTAGGGTGGTGTAGGGTGGTGTAGGGGCTGTAGGGTGGTGTAGGGGGTGTAGGGTGGTGTAGGGGGGTGTAGGGGTTGTAGGGTGGAGTAGGGGGTGTAGGGTGGAGTAGGGGCTGTAGGGTGGTGTAGGGTGGTGTAGGGGGTGTAGGGTGGTGTAGGGTGGTGTAGGGGCTGTAGGGTGGTGTAGGGTGTGTAGGGGCTGTAGGGTGGTGTAGGGTGGTGTAGGGTGTGTAGGGTGGTGTAGGGTGGTGTAGGGGCTGTAGGGTGGTGTAGGGGCTGTAGGGTGGTGTAGGGGCTGTAGGGTGGTGTAGGGGCTGTAGGGTGGTGTAGGGGTGTGTAGGGGGGTGTAGGGTGGTGTAGGGGGGTGTAGGGTGGTGTAGGGTGGTGTAGGGGGGTGTAGGGGCTGTAGGGTGGTGTAGGGGTGTGTAGGGGCTGTAGGGGGTATAGGGTGGAGGGGCTTTAGGGTGGTGTAGGTTGGAGTAGGGCGGTGTAGTTTGAGACTCGTTAATTAGTCCAGTATCATTTTAAACTAATTATTATCCTGTTAACCATTCTACATTATCCAGGTGAGTGGTGACTCCATCACATAAAGACGTGTGTTCTGAAGAGGCTCCTGTTTGTAGTCCTTGGTCTCACGTCCTTTAGTGATTAATGATTCTCTCTCTCTCTCTCTCTCTCTCTCTCTCTCTCTCTCTCTCTCTCTCTCTCTCTCTCTCTCTCTCTCTCTCTCTCTCTCTCTCTCTCTCTCTCTCTCTCTCTCTCTCTCTCTCTCTCTCTCTCTCTCTCTCTCTCTCTCTCTCTCTCTCTCTCTCTCTCTCTCTCTCTCTCTCTCTCTCTCTCTCTCTCTCAGGTGTCCACGTATACCAGAGGATGAATGGTTGTGAGTGGGATGATGAGGATGGTACCACTGAGGGTTATCAGCAGTATGGTTATGATGGAGAGGACTTCCTATCGATGGACCTGAAGACCCTGACCTGGGTCGCTCCAGTGCATCAGGCTCTCACCACCAAACACAGATGGGAACATAATAGAGCTTTAATGGAAAAGTTGAAGCACTACTACACCAAGGAGTGTGTTGATTGGCTGAAGAAGTACCTGGCCTATGGGAAGAGCACTCTGCAGAGAACAGGTAGAGTCACATGACCTGGTGGGCGTTGACAGACTCATGTCTCTGAGTCCCTGTTCTCTCTCTCCCTCCCTCCCCCCCTCTCCCAACCCCTCTATCCCTCCCCCCCCCCTCCCACCCCCTCTCCCTCTCCGTCAGCATAAGACATCTGATATATAATAAACAAACAAGACTAACATGACAAGAACACGTGCTTTACATTATAAAATTCTCTCCCTCTCTCTCTCGCTCTACTCTCTCGCTCTACCCCCTCTCTCTCTCTCTCTCTCTCTCTCGCTCTCTCTCTCTCTCTCTCTCTCTCTCTCTCCCTCCCCCCCCCCTCTCTCTCTCGCTCTACCCCCCCTCTCTCTCTCGCTCTCTCTCTCTCTCTCTCGCTCACTCCCCCCCCTCACTCTCTCTCTCTCTCCCCCCCATCTCTCTCCAGAGCGTCCGCGGGTGTCTCTGCTCCAGAGGAGCCCCTCCTCCCCAGTGGTGTGCCATGCTACAGGCTTCTACCCTGACAGGGTGGTGGTGTTCTGGAGGAGAGACGGCCAGGAGCTCCATGAGCAGGTGGACCCCGGGGAGGTCCTCCCCAACCACGACGGGACCTTCCAGGTCAGCGTGGACCTGGACCTCACGGCCGTCCCACAGGAGGACTGGAGGAGGTACGAGTGTGTGGTCCAGCTGAAAGGCATCGAGGACATCTCTACCCCCCTGGACCCCGCCCACATCAGGACCAACCGGGGTAAGACTGGTGTTGGAGGGGATGGAGGTGGGGAACACATGTCTCACCACCTCCACCTGACCTCATCACAACCACTGCCAGGGGCCTCCACCCAGGCGCGTCGGTAGACCGGGGCATTCGAGGCTATAGCCCCGGGTCTTTTGGGAAATAGCCCCGGATCACTGTGTCGTCAAAAGTAAAATAAAAAAACATAATAATGATGAAAATAGCCCCGTAGAGTTTACTTCTTTGTGGTTGCATTACCAGCAGACGCAGATGCAACATTGTAGCCAGTGAAAACCGGAAATTTCTGACGTGTCTATATATGGGCAGATTTAGAATTATTTGTCGCAAAATGTTGCAAATTCAACGTCAGGATTCTTTCTTCTCTGCACAGCGCATATCGTCGATATTGCTGTTTCGTGCTGCTAGCCTTTTATTGAGATCAGAGAGTGTTGAGAAGGACATTTATAAAACATCTTTGCTAAGATGGATATAAGAAGAGAGACCCGCAGTGAATTCAACCAGGTCCACTTGACATCGGGTAGGTGCATGACAGTGGTACCGTAAAACTTCAACAGCCCGGGATTTAATTTGCATCAATCACTGAACTTTCGGACAAAACTCTTGCTCAGCAAAGATGGGAAATACTATCAAATGTATTTTTGAAACCATTAGGAATATTACCGTACATGTTGACCAGGCAATCGAATAACGCCTGCACACACACACACACACACACACACACACACACACACACACACACACACACACACACACACACACACACACACACACACACACACACACACACACACACACACACACACACACACACACACACACACACGTTCCGGGGCCGCCGGGCTGATTACTGCGGGATATCAATATTGCGTTTATAAAAGTTCCTTGCAGCGCCGTCTTGCAGCCTGAGCTGTGCAACCGCAACCTCTCACTCACTCAACACACGCAACACTCACAAACTGTCAACGTAGGCATAAAAGTTAGTAGATTTGAGTATTCCTAGAGGGCCTGGGTCTACCTGGACACTGCTGAAGCTACTGGGTAAACACACAGCACTCCGGATTAGCTCAGTGCAGCAGAACACGGTGGATTGTGGGTAAATGAGTTCTATGAATAGGGCTAAGCTCAGATCATTCCCTGAGTGACCCTGAGCTCCAGAACAGGTTCTAGAGGAATAGTTACACTGAGGCTGTGTTAGTTTTGATTGTAGCATCACGTGACCATAGACATGTGCAGTTCAATGATGGAGGGATCATCTATTATTACACACCTGATTTTCTTTTCTTGATTTTCTTTCAGAGGACAATCACATCCTTGCTTTCATCCTCACTGGAGTTGCTGTTCTTGCTGTTGTTGCTGCTGCTGCTGTTGTTGGAGTCTTTCTGTACCAGAAGAGGAACGGTGAGTGAATCAAACTCTCCAGGAGGACTGACACCTGATCTCCACCTGCTCCTACTTCCTGTCCCCTTCCTGGACTCTGATTAGTTGTCTTCACACATTGGTGGTCTGGTTGTATAAACCTCCACCTCTGAATGATGAACCTCCTCCAATGCCGTGTCCATAGAGATGTTGTGGCATTAAGAATATGAAAGTCTAATGACATGAGGATATTCAGCACGGTTACAACACTAATCATTTCTCTTGATCCTTAGATTCAGACAAGCGTCACAAACCAGTTGGTGAGTAAAATGTGTTTTTACTGCAGTTCTGCTCTTATGATTAACGCCACTACCAGCATAGAGATCTTGGTGAATTGTCTAGCTCACTGGACTATACAGCTCTATAGATCTAGATACATCTAGCTCACTGGACTATACAGCTCTATAGATCTAGATACATCTAGCTCACTGGACTATACAACTCTGTAGATCTAGATACATCTAGCTCACTGGAGTACACCGCTCTATAGATCTAGATACATCTAGCTCACTGGACTATACAGCTCTGTAGATCTAGATACATCTAGCTCACTGGACTATTAGCTCTATAGATCTAGATACATCTAGCTCACTGGACTATACAGCTCTATAGATCTAGATACATCTAGCTCACTGGACTACATCGCTCTATAGATCTAGATACATCTAGCTCACTGGACTATAGAGCTCTATAGATCTAGATACATCTAGTTTACTGGGCTATACAGCTCTATAGATCTAGATACATCTAGCTCAGTCATGACTTCCCCTCCTCCCATTCTGCTACTTCCCAGGTTCTGTAACCAGCTCTGAGAACACTGAGGGGCAGAATCCGTCTCCTGAGGCCCAACCTCTGACCACAGTCAGTATTTGATCAATTTACAATACTTATTCTGAGTAACATATATTTACAGTTATATTTATCAGCAGCCTACTTCATCACAGCAATAGTAATACTAATATATTAACAGTACTTCATGACAGTAATAGATTAACATTCATATTTTAACAATACTTCATCACAGTAATATGTTAACAGTACATCATCACAGTGATAGTGTGTTTAATGTTTAATGCTGACTTGTGCTTCCTTGCTGTTTAGGTTCAAAGTTAAATCATGAAGAGGCTTCTCACGTTCACCTTCAGACACGTGCCGTCCATATGGGCAGGTGGGGCAGCAAACTACTTTCAAAAGCATCCTCCCAAAGAAAAGCGAGTGGTGTTGCTCCTGGGATTAACAGTGTTGAGTTTCTGCTAAAAATAAAAACCTTTGAGAGGTTAAAATTGGAAGACCGGATATAAACATTATCCAAAAAACGAAGGATAGGGGGAAAACGTACAAAATAACTTTGTGTGTGAACATGACAAGGAGTGATATGGACCACGAATGTGAAGCATGTATATATATATATATATATATATATATATATATATATATATATATATATATATATAATGTATAAAGAAATATAATAATGTATCATACAGTATTATATATGTATATAATATATACATATTACAAAAACAAATTTTGGGTCTGGTCATACGCCAGTAGTTTCTGCCCCACTGAAATTTAGGATCACCGCACGCTACTGTTCAGCTTCCTAAACCAGGATGGAGTGCACTCAAGGTGAAATGTAACGTAAATTGCTCCCAGGTGAATCGTGACGTTCTCTAATGAAGGGAAATGTATGACACGTTAGATCTACCAACGATCAACCAGTTTACTGAAGTAGGTCAAGGGTGCAACTCATGAAGATATTTGTGTAATGTGGATGAGAATTTGTGGCCCAACTGACAGGAACATGAGAGGGGTGGGAAGCCTGCACTGTACTTCCTACAGCACTGCATGTACAGTTTACTCTAAGTTGATTGTCCTATGTTCACATTTCTAATTTTGTATGTATCGCAATGACATGGTCTGTCAACAAACTACAGTACAGACAGTAAAAGCGTAAATGTGAATCTTGTCCAGTCTCTTGCAATCAATCTCCCACATACACTAAGGGGTAACTTACAATTTACAATAATTGTCATCAGAACTTTTGCCATAGTTTACATCAGAACATCCCTCCAGAGTACACTGTTATATTGACAACATGACTAAGAAATGTGACTTTTCCGTCTTTTCCGTACACAATGACACAAGGACTTGTCATTCTGATGGCACTGACACGTTCATTGACACAGATATTTACTTTTGAGAGATGAACTAAGAATTTTGAGGAACTAAGGATTTTCGCATAATCCATGGTGTTTTGCTATTTGTACGAGTTGTTTTGAGCAATGCACTTACTGTTTTGCAAATGTTGAGGAAGATTCGAGAAATGTACTAAAGCCAGAGAAAAACGGTAAAGTCACAACCCATAGCCCAAGGGACCAGAACGCTCCAGGCAGGGCATCCACAGATGCCCAGCTAAGCCTCCAGGCGTGCCGATACAATTCCCCTCCTTTAGCTTCACAGATATCATACCGAACCTTCACCAATTAAAGTGAGTTACAAGCGATCCTGACTCAGCGACCTTTTCCCCAAAGAACAGAGCGGTACTCACCACAGGTCCACAGCCACCGTAGGCCAACCGCTCCGTGTCCCGCCGCACCGGCGCCTCGTCTCCAGGCGACCCGCCCGTGCCTCAAGTCCAGACTTTCCATTCCTGCTCTCCACTCAGTCTCAAACTCTGAGCCCCCCTCGCCCACTCAGCTGTTGATACTTAGCAGTGATGAGCCCCTCAACACCGCCCCCTCTGGGTGATGTCAGTACTGACGCTAACCCTAAGCACCCTGAAGCTAACCCTATTCCTAGTAGCACATGTGGACACCCTTACAGACTTGTTATAATATTACATATTTGGAGACTAATTCCTCACAAATAAACAGTCCAAAGTGTCCGGTGTGAGGAACGCAGAAGAGGGGTCCCCCCCCCAGGGACGGTTAGGGGGCTTTCCCGAACGCACCCGAGGTGGTTCGGAGTGGGATGGGGGGTCCAATAGGCAGCCTATTGCGTTTAGCCCCAAACACAATTTGCCTCCATGACTTTTGTTGTCGGCCGAAAACAACACGACAGAAACCACCACGCCCGGACCACCACGGCGCGCGCCTCGTACACGCCAAAGGCGGCCCAGCGCTCGCTGAGCTGTAAGCCCCGCCCCCGGCCCCCGAACACCGGGCCCCCCATGGAGAAGGACTCCGTCTACAGGGCCAGCTTCACGGCCCCACGGGGCCCCGTGAGGGACGGCACCGCCACCCCCCCCCCCCCCGGGGTTCCCGTTCCACTCGGGTGACCCCGGGGGGCGCAGGATGTACAGGACGGCGCCCGCGGAGAGGGGCGTGGCCGGGGCGGGGCGCGGCCCGGACGAGGAGGCGTCGCCGTCGGGCGGAGGAGGAGGTCGAGGGGTCACGGTGGGGTCATGGAGGTCAGGCTCAGGGACCGTCGCTCTGCTGATGCAACAAGTAATGAACCAGCTTAGGGGGTCACTGCAGCTGCTGACCTTTGACCCCGTGTTTATACCTCCTCACACGACGGGGTGCAAAGGTCAAATAAAATGACGTTTCAACTGCACTGTGTTGTAGAAGAAAGAAAACAGTTTGTATTATAGACAACACTAATGAACATTGTCATTTGTTTTTTAAATTATTAACACCAAACTATTCAAATATTGTGTTTAAGCTGACATTAAGAATTATTCTTAAAATGCACATAATGGCACAACTTGCACTAACTGTTAAAATAAGTTCAAAGAACGTATTTTAACATACACTTTTTAATAAACCAGTCACTGCCAAAATAAGACAACTGATGTTTGACATTTATTGCTATACTTTTTTTTTGTGAACAGCGAGTCAGTGAGTGGGAGTCGAGTCTGGGAGAACGAAATATAGAGACGAACAAGAGAGAACTGAAACGTGGAATCAAGTCGGTTCGTTCTTGTTAAAGAGTCGTTCCTTCAAACTGATTCGGTCGCAAACGACCCATCACTGAGTGACATCACAAGTGGGCGTGTCCACCTAGACTTTTGCTGGATGCACCCCTTTAAGAAAACGCACATTCCAAGCCGCCATATTGGTAAATCCCATTTGCCCACCGTACAATCCCATTGCCCACTGTATAACCCACACACAACAACAATAGAGAGTGTTAAAGGAGATATCCCCTGCATGTATTTCCAACCAGACATGGAGTTCATATTTGTATATTTCTCCCACCTTTTCTGTTCCTCGTTTCTTTCAACTTCACTTGGCGGGCCACCAAAATCTTCTGCCAATACCTTTACTCATGATCACCTAAAGAAATTACAAAAAACATCAACGCCAAAACATAAACATGCGAGTACTTATTACTTACAAATGTACTTATTGTAAGTAGTTTTGGATAAAAGCGTCTGCTAAAGGCCCTAAATGTAATGCAAGTGATGAGTCTTTGAAGGAACCGATAGATCTTTGTATCTCTGAGGAACCGGTTCTCACCGGAGAGCAGATCCAGCGTCCAGCCGTGTTCCTTGGCGGCGGCCGAGCGGTCGTTAACGACGGCCTGGGCTTCCTCGGGGGTCTTGAAGCGGACGTGTCCTTCACTGTCTCCCTCCAGTGTGTCCACGCGGGCCACCGTAGATGTTTCACAGATGGCGTCCTGTTGAAATAAGAAAATACAGACACTGGGATGGATTCACCGTGCATGTGGCTGGAGCGAACATATATTGCAGTTCATTAAAAACGTATCTAAGAGTTGAGAATGATCAGTCATTACCAGGGCTGTAGTGGGCGGGGCATGCGGGGGGACGCCGGCCACACACTGTTTTCAGCATGTTACAAAAAAAATGAATATATTAAATAATATATATATTTGTTTTTACTATGGCAGCGCCGTCTGCTCAGTGTGTGGTGACTGCAGGCCCAGCCTCTCTGTAAAGTGGTGGTAGCGTGGCGATGTCAGGAGCTCTGGTTACTTTGGATTTGCTCCATCAATGTGTTGAGTGACATGACATGAGTGTTGGTCTAGTCCTGTTGGTAGGCCTATTATTTTTTAATACGTGGGGGAATGAGGAAGAAGCAGTATTATTAAACATGTTGATTTTTACAATTGAGATTAATTGAGATCATTGTGTTGTGTTGTGTTCCCCAGGTGGAGCAGGCAGGGTGAAGAGACAACACCATCACCATTCTCCTAAACTGCCAACACACTAAATGGCGTCCAATGAGTTTGAGCTGTAATGGTCTGTGTCCAAAAAGCGTCTTGTTCCAGCGTCTTGTTCCAGCGTCTGCTTTCCTTCTGTGCGGCCGCTCCCAGCTTCTGGTTGAAAACATCTCAACCTTTCAAAAACGCGCTGGTGTCACAAAGTTAAACTAACGAATCATATGAGAAGGGCAGACCAGTCTGCCCAGTATAGTTTGAAACTGGTATACAAACTTGGAATACGAAGGCCTGTGTGCGAATCACAAGCTGTTTATAGAGCAGGAAGTTCTCTACGAATAGTCAAATCTCCTAAACTTTATGCCTCTTTTACTTAACCTTTGTGGAAAACGTCATCGGGTCAAGGAGAGATTAATAGGTGCTTCCTTTTGAACACAGGAAAAGACAGCACTGCGCGGGCACACACACACACACACACACACACACACACACACACACACACACACACACACACACACACACACACACACACACACACACACACACACACACACACACACACACACACACACACACACACACACACACACGTTGTTTCCTGGTAAAAGAGGACCCAAAGTGTTTATATATCTTGTCAAATGAGTCTTAAAGGCACCCAGTGCAACTTTATGTAAACATTCAATGAAAAATAAACATTCAATTTCTAGTCTTTTTTACACGTAGTAAGTTTCAATAACTCCATACCATTACATATCGACATTCAAGGAGCAAAGATGAGACGTCGCTGTGTGGTGAGAACTGATAGAAAATCGTAAACAACAACAATCGCCGGTGGGGAGAAGCCATTTTTCCATTGACTTGAAGCCTGCTTTATTTATTGTAGGTTACAAAATATAAAGAAAATGGCGGCATTGTTGTTGTTATCGATTTTCTATCAGTTCTCACCACACAACGACGTCTCATCTTTGCTGCTTGAATGTCGGTATGTAATGGTATGGAGTTATTGAAACTTACTATGTGTAAAAAAGACTAGAAATTTAATGTTTATTTTTCATTGAATGTTTACATAAAGTTGCACTGGGTGCCTTTAAGACTCATTTGACAAGATATATACACACTTTGGGTCCTCTTTTACCAGGAAACAACGTAGGTGTGTGTGTGTGTGTGTGTGTGTGTGTGTGTGTGTGTGTGTGTGTGTGTGTGTGTGTGTGTGTGTGTGTGTGTGTGTGTGTGTGTGTGTGTGTGTGTGTGTGTGTGTGTGTGTGTGTGTGTGTGTGTGCAGTCCACCGCCCTGACTAGCGTTACTGTGACTAGAGTTCATATTTCTTATGATCTTCCTCCACAAGCGTCCTGATATCAGATGTCTTATGCTGACGGAAAAAATACACATACACATACACGCACACAGTCACACACACACAACTATCATTCTACGCACATACACCCGACACACATTTAGCTGAACTGTAAATATATAATGGATATACAATATATATAGCTAAACATAATGATGAACATAATGTATATCTAACCATTATATTTCGCTGGCCATTATTTATAAGTGAAGATGAACATGAAACTTGATCGCAGTTACAGTGCGCGTGCGTGTGCGTTTAAGTTAGTTTCACTTTAGGTTCTCCTGGTAACTAATGACGTCAAAGCCGTATTGAATTCCTATTGGTCCAGACCAGCCTCTCCCTCTCGCGCCGTCTCTTGTTCGCAGGTTTCCTGGTCAGTCCGTCTGATGCTGGAGTCGGATTCGCCTCTCTGTGGATAATCGCATCGTGCTATTCTTCTGATTACATCGATATGAAGGCGCTTATAGGGCTGCTGCTGTTGGTCTTTGGTCACGATGTGTCCTCAGGTAAGACTGATTACAGTTTTAAATTTTCAAAATGATCTTTCCAAAGTTTCGTTTCTGGTTGCTGAAGAGACGCTTAGATTCCCTAATTTGGTTGAAAAGCATTTGATTATCCTCTCTAATAAATTAAATAAATCCACAGCATGATTCATCTTTTACTGTGAATATTTAAACTAATATAAGAGCATTTATTTTGGGTTCAACTGTGAAAACGAAACCAGCGCACTGGATTGATGACGTAGTTCCTAAATGTAAAATCTATTGTCAGATCCAAACATTAAACTTCAGTTGGGAGGGAATCCAATGTGTACTTTAAGTCTACTAATGTGTACTTTAAGTGTACTCCTAAGTATTATATTAACACTCTTAACATTCTTATTATTAACTCGACGTCAACGTTCTTGGAGAATCCTCGCGCGCGCGCGCACACACACACACACACACACACACACACACACACACACACACACACACACACACACACACACACACACACACACACACACACACACACACACACACACACACACACACACACACACACACACACACACACACACACACACGCACCAATATAATTATTATCGTTGCTATCAATATATTATGGAATATAATAATTATTTTGTTATATTAATTATTATCATTCCAATGATAGCAATCTGAAGATAGTTAAAATGCCGTCATTGAATGCAGGAATTCACCAATATACTTACAATTATAAAAACATTGGAATAGTTATTTAAATAATCGTTTATTTTTATATAATGGATAGTATTAACCCGTCTCTCTGACTGTCTTGTACTGTATTAACCTGTCCGTCCGTCTACAGTGATGTACTGTATTAACCCAGTGTTTCCCCCAGTACTGTGTTGTTAAGGCGGCCGCATTAACAACAATAGGGCCCCACCTTGACTACCAATCAGGGGTGGACTGGGACAAAAATTCAGCCCTGGCATTTTCTGTCAAGACCAGCCCACTACATTATCAGCACTAGGGGTGGGACGAGACGAACGGGAAGAACCCTGTATGTACTTTATTAAAACGATTTAATCAAGTACATACATCCTGCTATTTGCACTGCAAATAGCAGTGCAAATTGCTATTTGTGTCTCTTGTGCTGTTGACAAGAAAGGTGTGAAACCTGAACAGGAAGTTAACGGACATCCTGTGGTCGCTGCATCTCCATCCCCCATATCTACATAGCTACAAAACGCTTGTTAAATATCCCACTTGATCCAACGCTAATTTCTCTCTTGCAGTCTTTAGTCTGTGAATGGGAAAATCTTTTTGTGTAAGCCCAGCATTAGTTAAAACCAGACTCGGACAATAATAACAAAATATCCTGACAAATAATCTGAATAGAAACATATTACAGACAGTAGCAGCTTTAGAGCTGAAACGCATTTGTTTAAACTGTGACTCAGTCATTGTGAAACCATAAATAGAGAATACATTTTTTTTATCTGTAGCTGCGAGAAAAAGTCTAAGGCATGAATTACTTACTCGTGGGAGTCGCGGACTCCCACGACTCCGGCCCAGGCCATGAGGTCCCGCCCAACCTGGTTTGTGTTGTGATTGACAGCACTGTCAGGGCTCTCTGAGCCTGCAGCCCATGATTGATTGACAATGACAAACATAGACCAATAATCTGTGCGATGCTGGCCACACACTGCTAGCCCTCTGTAGCCAATTGGCCGGCCTAATTGGAGGAAATTTAGAGAGAGAGAAAAAAACAAAACATAGCGGCCCAAACGGCCCACATTGGGTCAACGGCCCACCGGGACGATGCCCGGTATGCCAGATGGCCAGTCCACCCCTGCTACCAATGTATATAAAGAGAAAAAGACATTTACTTGGGGAAACACTGATTAACCTACCTAACTACAGTGATGTACTGTATTAACCTGTCTGTCTGTCTCTCTGTCTGTCTGTCTACCGTGATGTACTGTATTATCCTGTCTCTCTGTCTGTCTACAGTGATGCACTGTACTAACCTGTCTGTCTGTCTGTTTGTCCGTCTACAGTGGTGTACTGTATTAACCTGTCTGTCTGTCTCTCTGTCTGTCTGTCTACAGTGATGTATTAACCTGTCTGTCTGTCTGTCTACCGTGATGTACTGTATTAACCTGTCTGTCTCTCTATCTGTCTGTCTCCGTGATGTACTGTATTAACCTGTCAGTCTGTCTGTCGGTCTACAGTGATGTATTAACCTGTCTGTCTGTCTGTCTGTCTACAGCGATGTACTGTATTAACCTGTCTGTCTGTCTGTCTACAGTGATGTACTGTATTAACCTGTCTGTCTGTCTACGTGATGTACTGTATTAACCTGTCTGTCTGTCTGTCTGTCTGTCTGCCTGTCTACAGTGATTCACTCTCTGCATTTTTTCACCACGGCGTCGTCTGGACTCTCAACCTTCCCAGAGTTTGTGATGGTTTCGATGGTGGATGAGGTTCAGATTGAGTACTATGACAGCAACACCCAGAGAATCATACCCAAACAGGACTGGGCGGACCAGGCCAACAGAGAAGACCCCAACTCCCTGGAGAGGGACACTGAAAACAGAAAGGGTATCCAGCAGGTCTTCAAAGCCGGCATGGGGATTCTGAAGAGGCGCTTTAACCAGACAGGAGGTAAGTTTATATCTAATGTCTGACCTCTCACATGGAGATGGACATCATTTAACCCCAGAATAAAGTTGAACCGTACTCCTAAACACACACACACACACACACACACACACACACACACACACACACACACACACACACACACACACACACACACACACACACACACACACACACACACACACACACACACACACACACACACACAGGTTCTAAGCAGTGTAGTAGTACTCAGAGCATAAGGGCCAAAAAAGTTTTTCCCCCCAAGCAGTCAGACTCCTGGAAAAACACACTACCTCCAAACCATCCACACGCACACCACAACAACAGACTGGTTTTTAACCATCTATTGTATTTGCACAGCATTTGTCTATTGCACAATAACCCTGCTGCTATCACCGCTTGAACGCCCTACACTTCACACTTTATTACACCTCATTACTTTTTAGTATTATTGATGCTGCTACTTACTTATTTATTTTTATACTTATTTTATATTTTTTTACATCGTTTCTTTTCATATGGTTTCTCATCTTTATTTATTTTATCTTGTACTGTTGCTGCTATGTGAATGCTGAGGAACCAAGCCTAAGATTTTTTCTCTTGTGTACTGTACAATAAGATGTAATAAAAGTTATTCTGATTCTGATTCAGAGTAGCAGTATTCAGTGTAGTGTTACTCAGTGTAGTAGTACTCACTGAGTACTACTACACTGAGTAACACTACACTGAGTACTACTCAGTGTAGCAGTACTCAGTGTAGAAATACTCAGTGTAGAATTATGTGTTTATTACTTGAAGAGACCAAGGCCTGCTATGTGTGATCTTTAGTGCCAAAATCCCGATTTTAAATAAATACTATATAATCACAGTATTCTACTCCTAGATGTCCCATCTAAAATTATTCTAAAAGATTGTATTCAAAAGGACAAAATGGCCAACTCCAAAATACAAATACAGCTAAATGCACAAAATGTTACATGACATTTAGTTAAAGTAGTTAACGTCTTCTAATAAAATGCCCCTTCTTATAAAATGCCCCCGCAGTGATTAATAAAGTCACGTCTTCTTTAATCAAGGAAACGTTTCGCGGGTTTACCCGCGAAACGGTCTACCGGTTGCATTACCGGCATGTAACCAGCAGGTGGTGGTGCTGTGCTGTGCTGCCGTGTTTCTAATCAGATTATTTGTTGCACTCCGTTGGTTCTTCATTCCCCAATGCGAACTCACACACACACACACACACACACACGTCCAGAAGTACGTGTGTATATATATATATATATATATATATATATATATATATATATATATATACATACATACATACATACATACATACATACATACATACACACACACACAAGCATCTCATCTGTGTTCAAATGTATTGAATGACCAGGGCACAGTAGCCTGTCTTCAGTCTTCCTGATTCAGCGGGGTCCCTGTCCCTGCCCTCAGCTCCTCTGAACAGCGATGCTCCTTTCAGGGCAGCAGTTTCCTGGTGCCGTACGTTTTCATCCAGATCAGTAACGCGTCTTCCTACAGTTCAGCAGACATGTCTTTAACCCTGGAGGTGATTGGGACTGTTTGGTGATCCGTTAATGATAACCTCTGAACTGCTGAGGGAAGCCTCCTCTATATATCCGGGGGTGTAGGGTGGAGTAGGGGGTGTGAGGTGGTTTAGGGTGGTGTAGGGGGTGTAGGGTGGTGTAGGGGCTGTAGGGTGGTGTAGGGGCTGTAGGGTGGTGTAGTGTGGTGTAGGGGGTGTAGGGTGGTGTGGGTGGTGTAGGGTGGTGTAGGGGGGGTGTAGGGTGTGTAGGGTGGTGTAGGGGGGTGTAGGGGATGTAGGGTGGTGTAGGGGGTGTAGGGGCTGTAGGGTGGTGTAGGGGGGTGTAGGGTGGTGTAGGGGGTGTAGGGGCGTGTAGGGTGGTGTAGGGTGGTGTAGGGTGGTGTAGGGGCTGTAGGGTGGTGGAGGGGGGTGTAGGGGTTGTAGGGGGTGTAGGGTGGTGTAGGGGGTGTAGGGTGGTGTAGGGGGTGTAGGGTGGTGTAGGGGGTGTAGGGTGGTGTAGGGGCTGTAGGGTGGTGTAGGGGCTGTAGGGTGGTGTAGGGGCTGTAAGGTGGTGTAGGGGGGTGTAGGGTGGAGTAGGGGGTGTAGGGTGGTGTAGGGGCTGTAGGGTGGTGTAGGGGCTGTAGGGTGGTGTAGGGTGGTGTAGGGGCTGTAGGGTGGTGGAGGGGGGTGTAGGGGGGTGTAGGGGGTGTAGGGTGGTGTAGTGCAGTGGAGGTTGGTGTAGTTTGAGACTCATTAATTAGTCCAGTATCATTTTAAACTAATTATTATCCTGTTAACCATTCTACATTATCCAGGTGAGTGGTGACTCCATCACATAAAGACGTGTGCTCTGAAGAGGCTCCTGTTTGTAGTCTTTGTGGTCTCATGTCCTTTAGAGTTTCACCTGCTCTCTCTCTCTCTCTCTCTCTCTCTCTCTCTCTCTCTCTCTCTCTCTCTCTCTCTCTCTCTCTCTCTCTCTCTCTCTCTCTCTCTCTCTCTCTCTCTCTCTCTCTCTCTCTCTCTCTCTCTCTCTCTCTCTCTCTCTCTCTCTCTCTCTCTCTCTCTCTCTCTCTCTCTCTCTCTCTCTCAGGTGCCCACATTATTCAGAGGATGGATGGTTGTGAGTGGGATGATGAGGATGGTACTACTGAGGGTTATGACCAGCATGGTTATGATGGAGAGGACTTCATATCGTGGGACCTGAAGACCCTGACCTGGGTCGCTCCAGTGCATCAGGCTCTCACCACCAAACACAAATGGGAACAGGATAGAGCTTATATGGAACAGCAGAAGCACTACTACACCAAGGTGTGTGTTGATGAGCTGAAGAAGCACCTGGCCTACGGGAAGAGCACTCTGCAGAGAACAGGTAGAGTCACATGACCTGGTGGGCGTTGACAGACTCATGTCTCTGAGTCCCTGTTCTCTCTCTCCCTCCCTCCCCCCCTCTCCCAACCCCTCTATCCCTCCCCCCCCCTCCCACCCCCTCTCCCTCTCCGTCAGCATAAGACATCTGATATATAATAAACAAACAAGACTAACATGACAAGAACACGTGCTTTACATTATAAAATTCTCTCTCTCTCTACTCTCTCTCTCTCCCCCCCCCCCCCCCCTCTCTCTCTCTCCAGAGCGTCCGCGGGTGTCTCTGCTCCAGAGGAGCCCCTCCTCCCCAGTGGTGTGCCATGCTACAGGCTTCTACCCTGACAGGGTGGTGGTGTTCTGGAGGAGAGACGGCCAGGAGCTCCATGAGCAGGTGGACCCCGGGGAGGTCCTCCCAACCACGACGGGACCTTCCAGGTCAGTGTGGACCTGGACCTCACGGCCGTCCCACAGGAGGACTGGGGGAGGTACGAGTGTGTGGTCCAGCTGAAAGGCATCGAGGACATCTCCACCCCCCTGGAACCCGCCCACATCAGGACCAACGGGGGTAAGACTGGCGTTGGAGGGGATGGAGGGGGGGAACACATGTCTCACCCCCTCCACCTGACCTCATCACAACCACTGCCAGGGGCCTCTACCCAGGCGCGTCGGTAGACCGGGGCATTCGAGGCTATAGCCCCGGGTCTTTTGGGAATAGCCCCGGATCGCTGTGCCGTCAAATATAAAATAAAAAAACATAATAATGATGAAAATAGCCCCGTAGAGTTTACTTCTTTGTGGTTGCATTACCAGCAGACGCAGATGCAACATTGTAGCCAGTGAAAACCGGAAATTTCTGACGTGTCCATATATGGGCAGATTTAGAATTATTTGTTGCAAAATGTTGCAAATTCAACGTCAGGATTCTTTCTACTCTGCACAGCGCATATCGTCGATATTGCTGTTTCGTGCTGCTAAGGATTAAATTGACAAATATGAACTAATTGATTTTAAAATAATATGAAGTTGAATTAAAAAATACAAAAAATAATTATGCTGAATTATTATCTAAAGTTAGAAAAATATGAGAAGCGATGTGTTACATATACGTTCACAAAAACATTGAATGGCAATTATGATTTTAGGTTATTTAGATAGGTATTTAGCCTTTCATTTATTCAGTATTTGATAATATCCCATGATTATAAGTTATATATATTTTTTTATAACTTATAATTTTTATAACATTTTATTTCGGGACTAATCAGATTATTCCTGTTAGTCGGGGATGTTATTGCATCGCGCATTAACTCCACAATAAGTTGAATACCCTAACATTTCGTCTCGCAGGCATTTTAAGATTCTTTGTGAATAGGTCTTACTGAGTTAGGAGTCCTCTTGAGGACTTTTAAGCTCTCCTAGACTTAGGTGCTACTTTTAGTCCTAAAATACTTTGTGAATTGCTCTTAGTGAAAAAAGTTAGGTGTCCTAAATTTAAGAGTGACACGCCCATTATTTTTAGGAGTTACTCCTAAATTCGCCAGTTAGGACCTACTTTTAGCCCTAAGATCCTTTGTGAATACAGCCCCTGATTTTCTTTTCTTGATTTTCTTTCAGAGGGCAGTCACATCCTTGCTTTCATCCTCACTGGAGTTGCTGTTCTTGCTGTTGTTGTTGCTGCTGTTGTTGTTGGAGTCTTTCTGTACCGGAAGTGGAACGGTGAGTGAATCAAACTCTCCAGGAGGACTGACACCTGGGGCCGTATTCACAAAGCATTTTATCTTACCGCTAGGAGTGCTCCTAACTCGCGCTAAAACATTTTACGTAGGAGTTTTTTCTTAAAAGTTATTCACAAAGCCGCTGAGACCTACTCTTACTAAGGATAAATCACAAAGAGTGAACTAAGAGTGACGCGCCGTTGCTATGGATTACGTCAATTCTCGTGCACGAGTTTAGAAGCGGTCAGTTCGGTGATTGGTTGTTCAGACGAGCCCACTGAATCACCGAAAAACAAGGAAATAGCCTAGGCTAGAAATGAATTCCTATTAAGTAGTTATAGTGCAGTTAGCAGAATACACGCATGATGACAATTTTGTGCAGACTACGATAATGACGTTGTAGCCTGCACATTCAAGAGAGAGAGAAAGCAAACAATAAAATACGTAAAATCTAAAAGAAAATAAATGTTACGAACTACCCAAGTGTTGACTGATTTGTGCCAAGGTGTTTACCTAAAATGTGTTTTCAAAGTGATCCCTAAATGCCTGTCCACTCGGTTCCACACGGCCAAATTCCTTGTAATGTTGATCGCCATCATCATCATCATCATCATCATCATCATCATCATCATCGTCTGGCTGTGGAATGTTCCTCCGCTTGCAAAGGTTGTGTAGAATGGCACATACGGTGATTACTGTGCTTGCCCGTGAGGCGTATTTCGCCGTGGAGGACATGAAACCGACGTTTCATCTGCCCAATTCCTCTCTCCACAACATTTCGTGTATGTTTGTGTGCTCGCAAAGAGCCAATACGATGTGTTTTACGCATAGGACTAAGCGTAATCTGCGTAATCACTTACATGTTACACTTTAACTGTGCTCCCGGTTGTGGATTAAGGTAGGGTGTCTAGAGCCACGTCTTGCATGGATAGTCACTGTCACCCAGCAAGTGACACCCAACTGGTACATCTCAAAAAGCTGCCTCAGACCGCTCACCATTAAAATGCGCGAATCATGGGTAGCTGAAGATCCAGGCCACTTTGCAACAACATCCAGTAGGCTATGTTAAAAGTAAAAGTTGCATCAAAAACAACCTGCGTGTTGATGGAATGCACTTTCTTCCAATTGACGAACACGTCCTCGTCTTTTGATGGCGCAATTATTTTAATTTTTTATAAGTTATATATATTTTTTTATAACTTATAATTTTTATAACATTTTATTTCGGGACTAATCGGATTATTCCTGTTAGTCGGGGATGTTATTGCATCGCGCATTAACTCCACAATAAGTTGAATACCCTAACATTTCATCTCGCAGGCATTTTAAGATTCTTTGTGAATAGGTCTTACTGAGTTAGGAGTCCTCTTGAGGACTTTTAAGCTCTCCTAGACTTAGGTGCTACTTTTAGTCCTAAAATACTTTGTGAATTGCTCTTAGTGAAAAAAGTTAGGAGTCCTAAATTTAAGAGTGACACGCCCATTATTTTTAGGAGTTACTCCTAAATTCGCCAGTTAGGACCTACTTTTAGCCCTAAGATCCTTTGTGAATACGGCCCCTGATCTCCACCTGCTCCTACTTCCTGTCCCCTTCCTGGACTCTGATTGGTTGTCTTCACACATTGGTGGTCTGGTTGTATAAACCTCCACCTCTGAATGATGAACCACCTCCTCCAATGCCGTGTCCATAGAGATGTTGTGGCATTAAGAATATGAAAGTCTAATAACATGAGGATATTCACCACGGTTACAACACTAATCATTTCTCTTGATCCTTAGATTCAGACAAGCGTCACAAACCAGTTGGTGAGTAAAATGTGTTTTTACTGCAGTTCTGCTCTTATGATTAACGCCACTACCAACATAGAGATCTTGGTGACTTGTCTAGCTCACTGGACTATACAGCTCTATAGATCTAGATACATCTAGCTCACTGGTCCATACAGCTCTGTGTATCTAGATACATCTAGCTCACTGGACTATACAGCTCTATAGATCTAGATACATCTAGCTCACTGGACTATACAGCTCTATAGATCTAGATACATCTAGCTCACTGGACTACACCGCTCTATAGATCTAGAAACATCTAGCTCACTGGACTATACAGCTCTATAGATCTAGATACATCTTGCTCACTGGACTACACCGCTCTATAGATCTAGATACATCTAGCTCACTGGACTGCAGCTCTATAGATCTAGATACATCTAGCTCACTGGACTATACAGCTCTATAGAGCTAGGTACATCTAGGTCAGTCATTCACCTCCTCCCATTCTGCTACTTCCCAGGTTCTGACACCAGCTCTGAGAACACTGAGGGGCAGAAGCTGGCTCCTGAGGCCCAACCTCTGACCACAGTCAGTATTTCATCAATTTACAATACTTATTCTGAGTAATATATTTACAGTTATATTTATTAGCAGCCTACTTCTTCACAGCGATAGTAATACTAATATATGAACAGTACTTCATGACAGTAATAGATTAACATTCATATTTTAACGGTACTTCATCGCAGTAATATGTTAACAGTACATCATCACAGTGATAGTGTGTTTAATGTTTAATCCTGACTTGTGCTTCCTTGCTGTTTAGGTTCAAAGTTAAATCATGAAGAGGCTTCTCACGTTCACCTTCCTAAACCAGGATGGAGTGGATCGCTGTTCATTTATAATCCTTACTATCAGGCTTGGGATTTCAGCTAACTGCAGAGTCTGCATTTGCTAAATTACAATATTCATACTTGACTCTATTTTGATAACAATCATCAATCTGTAAGAAGTGTAAATCAATTACATCTCTATTTGTGATAGATTTGATTAACTCTGCTGCTTCACGTTAAAACCTTTTAATTATGTTAGATTGTTTAATAATATTTAAGTTTCAAATAATGTTCAAAGATTCTGAATCAAGATTTTGGACAGTGAGATTTTGTCAAGTTTCAATACAATAATCGATTAATTTAATTTGTTTCATTAAAATATATCATTTGAGCCTTCTGCTAGCTTGAGAACTGCATCGTTATAGGCTACCACAATCGTGCTATGCCGCTTTAGCCTTAATTCTCTTTGTTGTATTTTCTGTGTTCTTTGGGGAATTGGATAGTATACTTGGGTTATTCTGTCAATAAAATACATAAAAATTGTTTTAGCCTATATATATATTTAATATACTTATCGTTAGGTAAGGTATACATACTTTGTTTAGAGGTTATGTTTATTATTAAAGGTTGTTAGGTTATAGGTAAATCCTAAGGATTAAATTGACAAATATGAACTAATTGATTTTAAAATAATATGAAGTTGAATTAAAAAATACAAAAAATAATTATGCTGAATTATTATCTAAAGTTAGAAAAATATGAGAAGCGATGTGTTACATATACGTTCACAAAAACATTGAATGGCAATTATGATTTTAGGTTATTTAGATAGGTATTTAGCCTTTCATTTATTCAGTATTTGATAATATCCCATGATATTCAATAAGAACACAATTAGGCCTATACTAAATGTAGTTAGCTTCAACATCATGAAAACAGAGATATAATCTTTCTGCAGATCAAATAATAGAATTTATAAATCCTTATTCAGTTCCCCGCCCAGCTATCTTGTAGGACCAAGATGGCTGCCGAGTGATTTAAGGTGCGTTCGCGGTCCTGGTGATAACGCGTCGGCTCGCCACTGATGAAGCTCACGCTGACACGTGTTCCCGCCAGCGACCGATCACGTGCACTGCGTTGGGAACCTAAAAGATCTCAACAGCAGGGTTTTTTTGTCAGATACAAAAAAAGTCAGAACTAATCAGAACTTAGTAGGATCAGTTTCAAGTTCGAAGGTCTTTATTTCCTTGTAGCCTACAAGCTACTATCCTTTTGCTTTTCTTTATGAGAAGCACATTGTATTGCCACTGTATTAAAGGCTACACATGCCCTTATCTAGAGATAATTTACCAGTGCTCGATGCCAACAGACGGTTACGACGTCAATAGTAGTGATATGATGGTTGATTAGGCTATTTTATATTAAGTAAAACGTTCATGTTCCGCCATGGTCATATGCGTCACTAGTAAACCATATGTCACCAACTGGGCAACTCTGTTATCAAAATCTGGCCCCAGTTGCCGAACAGAAGTAGAATCATAAGAGGGTCTTGAAGTGTCGTTAACGAGAACTTTCCGACGTCGCGAAAATGTTTTCCCCATAATTCCCAGCGATGTTAATGCAACATAAGGCCCAGGACTGATCTGACTGGTTTGGAGACAGGCTGCCAGGGCGACCTGATTGGCTGCCTGGGTCACATGGTGTGCTGAGTGTTGGCTGTGGAAAGCCCCGGTAGCTGCAGCACCACAACACCAACTGTACAAACTGCCACAACACCGGCCTCCATCTTGTCTCCAAACATCAAAAGAACCGCCGAATGGCGGCTGTGGTCCCATAGCAGGTGCGTAGTAGTGTGGGGGGGGGGGGGGGGGGACGGACCGTCTGCTCAGTGTGTGGTGACAACAGGCCTAGCCTCTCTGTAAAGTGGTGGTAGGTCGGCGATGTTAACAACTTTGGTTATTTTGGATTTGCGCCATAAATGTGTTGAGTGACATGATTGTTGGTCTAGACCTGTAGGTAGGCCTATTGTTTTAATATGTGGGGTAATGAGAAAGAAGCAGTATTATTAAACATGTTGATTTTTACAATTGAGATTAGCTCCAGTTTCCATATTTGGCAAGCAACACAGATCAATCTTCTTCTGAATGTGTGCGTGCCTGTGCTCGTGCAGGCTGGATTCCTTTTTGATGACGTCATAAATGTATTCATTGATTAAAGGAACCAAACCAAAACTATATCCGCCACCACAAGCCTCACAAAACAAACATAATATTTAAATTCCAACTACAACAAATATGTTTACAGTAATCTAAAATAAGTGATATGCAGTATGATCAATTGAAGATCATAACCGATGAAATTATTTAATTATTCTTTATTTAATCAAACTAAGTTTATCATTTAATCTGCATTGCATTGGCCATGCACAAGGAGGAAAGTAGTGAAAATAAATCAAACTTTTGACTCAATTGACTTGTGTAGATGCACTACCAGTAGCACTATCGAGTTATCACATGCAAGGTAACAGAATGACTCATCTAACCCCACATGAAAGGCTTACAGGTCGACCCATGCCTTCACCTACATTTCAGGGCCCCATAAGGGGCTTCCATTAGAGCAATTAGAAACAGAACTAAGAAACTTCCATACATCAGTTTATATTCCAACAAGAGAAACACAAAGGTCCAGAGCCAGAGGAGCCAGATGCAGACACGCCCGGAGCCACCAACTACCCAGGACCAGACCCGGCTGCGCCAGGAGCAACAGCCACACCATGCAATCAAATAGCGGCAGGGTTTGAATCAGTTCGGTTTGAAGGTCCGCCATTAACAGAAATGTTGAATGGATCAATTATAGATAATATAATCAACAACGGTTTGTCAATTTTACCACGGATGCAGTCAAAGGACTATCAGAACAATTAGATGAGCCTTGGACATGTAATTGGCAGAGCAAGGAGGTGTGTGTGGATGATAGGGACGACCTGTGGTACTTTTATCCCCAACAACACAGCTCCAGATGGGTTGGTGGCCAGGGCGCAGGCAGGGTTACAGTCCCTCAGATTAGAGATGGCAGAGAACTCGGGCATTAATGACGCTTTCACCGGACGATGGGGAACCTGTTTGTGGTGAGCGCTCCAGGAGCACCAGGTGCCATCCAAGCTCACATGGAGATCAAGTGTGAACCCGTGAACACAGACGAGGATCCACCAGAGGGGCCCGAGCTGATCCGGTTGGACGGTTGGGAACATGTTCCTAACGTCTGGTACGGGCGAGTTGACGATTGGACGCCAGGAGGAGGCTCACATGTGGTCGTGCTAGTAACCTCTACATGTGAGCAGCGCCCTTGACAAGAAAGGGACGAACATTGGACTCATAAACTACAGGACCTGATGACAGCAAACAGGAGCAACTACAGGAATGTCCAAAACCCCAAACATACATACAGCGCACCAATACAAGAAGATCACCTGAATCATTCAAAATCTATGCATGTCTGAAGGGACTTTTTGAATCTAAAATGTATTCTTACGTCACTTATTTTTGTGGTGTTTCCTTTCAATGCATGCTGAAAGTGTAACACTTTGTGTCACACATAGTAACAATTATTTGATGTGTTTTCTATGATTGAACTGATATGTTTGCCTTTTTGAATCTATGATTGATGACGGACGACATAATTCTTTTTTGACCACTGATTTAGTGATGATTGATTGACATGGTGATGTATGTCTACTGCTTTGTTGTTGAGTGAGGCTTGCAGCCCACTGTGTATTCCATGTGACTATACTTTTATACATTTTATACTTTTATATAGCTTGTAGAATGGACATCTGTGATGACCAAGGAGGGAATTGTGACATACATTCACACACTCATACTAACAGGCCACATACGTCCTTGGAGCCTAGAGAGGCGTCCGACTCATGCAAGGAGCCATTCATTCATGCATCAATTCTGGAGATACCAGCAGGCCAGGTGACGCTCGAGGCCACAAAAAAAGTGTAATTCCCGCACATAGCCAGAAAAGGGTCAGCACCAAGCCACAAACCAAGTTGCAATGCCCACACATAGCCACAAGGGACCAACTCCAAGTATTACAGTCACAACCCAAAGCCCAAGGGACCAGAACGCTCCAGGCAGGGCATCCACAGATGCCCAGCTAAGCCTCCAGGCGTGCCGATACAATTCCCCTCCTTTAGCTTCACAGATATCATACCAAACCTTCACCAATTAAAGTGAGTTACAAACGATCCTGACTCAGCGACCTTTTCCCCAAAGAACAGAGCGGTACTCACCACAGGTCCACAGCCACCGTAGGCCAACCGCTCCGTGTCCCGCCGCACCGGCGCCTCGTCTCCAGGCGACCAGCCCGCGCCTTAAGTCCAGCCTTTCAACTCCACCGTGTACACACGAATACCAAAGGTCCTCTCCTCGAAGACGCCCAGCAGCGTTGGTCCATCGGGTTACTTTAACTCACCGAATCTCACCTGCTGACCCAGGGACTCTCCTCTCAGCCTCAAACTCTGAGCCCCCCTTGCCCACTCAGCTGCTGATACTTAGCAGTGATGAGCCCCTCAACACCGCCCCCTCTGGGTGAAGTCAGTACTGACGCTAACCCTAAGCACCCTGAAGCTAACCCTGTTCCTAGTAGTAGCACATGTTGGTACCCTTACAGACTTGTTATAATATTACATATTTGGAGACTAATTCCTCACAAACAAACAGTCCGAAGTGTCCAGTGTGAGGAAAGCAGAAGAGGGGTCCCCCTCCCAGAGACAGTTAGGGGGCTTTCCCGAATGCACCCGAGGTGGTTCGGAGTGGGATGGGGGGTCCAATAGGCAGCCAATTGCGTTTAGCCCCCAAATACAATATGCCTTAATGACTTTTGTTGTAGGCCGAAAACAACACGAACAAAACAAAACATCACTATCCAACGAATGTATTCCCTCCACGGTGAATGCTGATACCAGTTCACCAGGAGGGGATTCACCCGTCGACTTCTACGTGCACTCAAACTTCTCCGGTGGACATATGAGAAAAATAAAACTCAGAAAGTCATACATTCTCCGATCAACTCACGTCCATTTAATGACGTACAAAGACAAGTTATAGGCGTAAGTGTGCATCTTACGTCGGATGAAACTAGTGTTTGATTTTGGGTGCAATAATGTCACTCGACTTCAGGCTCAGGGAACGTCTCTCCACTGATGCAATAAATCATAAATCAGCTGCAGCAGCACTGCAGCTGTTGACCTTTGACCCCGTTTTAACGCCTCTTCACACGTGGTGGAAAGGTCACCGTTTGAGAAAATAAAATGACGTTTCAACTGCATTGTATTGTGGTAGGAAGAGTTTGTGTTAAAGACTACACTACTGAACATTGTGATGTGTTATTTAAATTATTAACACCAAACTATTCAAATATTGTATTTAAGCTGATATTAAGAATTATTCTTAAAATGCAGTCACAATTTGCACTAACTGTTCAAATAAGTTTAAAGATGATGTTTGATGTTTATTGCTATAAAAAAAAAAAATCACTTTTCAACAATGAATGTGGTGCTCTCTCTCAGCCTTGTACCTTATATATACACAACATGTACGACCCTGAAAAGATGACTCACAAAAAGTTCACATTAATGTATCAAATTGTGTTTTTAAATTAGCTTTGGCTTTCCGCCGATTACCAAAATAAAACTTGTTAAAAACAAAGTGGATGAAATACGACACAACTTTGCGCGGGCCATGATGATCTTCTCCGCCTTCGAGATGAGATGCGTGAGAGAATAACAGGAAGTGACACGTTAGACACCGGTGTGGAAAAAAGGTAAACCTTTGTGTTGAACTATGAAACGATGTTACAAGAACATGCCTAACATGTCAAGTATTTAAAAGCACAGGTACTAATATAAGATGCCGTGAACAGGTAAAGGGGTGACATTCACCCACCAGGTGTGAGTGAGATTAGCCATTACAAGCCGTCCCTTTTCCTGTGTTTTAGGCCCACAGAGAGACCAGCCTGTCCCTCTCGCGCCGTCTCTTGTTCGCAGGTTTCCTGGTCAGTCCGTCTGATGCTGGAGTCGGATTCGCCTCTCTGTGGATAATCGCATCGTGCTATTCTTCTGATTACATCGATATGAAGGCACTAATAGGGCTGCTGCTGTTGGTCTTTGGTCACGATGTGTCCTCAGGTGAGACTGATTACAGTTTTAAATTTTCGAATGATCTTTCTAAAGTTTCGTTTCCGCTTTGATTCCCTAATTTGGTTGAAAAGCATTTGATTATCCTCTCTAATTAATTCATGATTAATCTTTTACTGTGAATATTTAAACTAATATAAGAGCATTTATTTTGGGTTCAACTGTGAAAACGAAACCAGCGCACTGGATTGATGACGTCGTTCCGAAATGTAAAATCTATTATCAGATCCAAACATTAGACTTCAGTTAGGAGGGAATCCAATGTGTACTTTAAGTCTACTGATGTGTACTTTAAGTGTACTCCTAAGTATTATATTAACACTCTTAACAATCTTATTATTAACTCGACGTCAACGTTCTTGGAGAATCATCACGCGCGCGCACGCACACGGACACGCACACGCAACAATATAATTATTATCGTTGCTATCAATACATTATGAAATATAATAATTATTTTGTTATATTAATTATTATCATTCCAATGATAGCAATCTGAAGATAGTTAAAATGCCGTCATTGAATACAGAAATTCACCAATATACTTACAATTATAAAAACATTGGAATAGTTATTTAAATAATCGTTTATTATTATATAATGGATAGTATTAACCTGTCTCTCTGACTGTCCTGTATTAACCTGTCCGTCCGTCTACAGTGATGTACTGTATATTAACCCAGTGTTTCCCCCAGTAGCCTACTGTGTTGTTAAGGCGGCCGCACTAACAACAATAGGGCCCCGCCTCGACTACCAATGTATATAAATATATATTTTTTTTTATAAATATTTTTTAATTATTATGCATTAACAAAGTAGAAAACTCTCGTAGGGAAAGAAAACATACTTCCATCAGGTGTAAAAAATAAAGATCAATAATGCATCAGTAATACTGAACAATGGTCGTGCCATAAAGCTTTTTGAATGGAATTGAAATGGAGACCCCCCTCCCCCCCCCCCCCGCTCCTTGACCACCTTGACTAAGACTTTTACTGGGGGAAACACTGATTAACCTACCTAACTAGTGATGTACTGTATTAACCTGTCTGTCTGTCTCCCTGTCTGTCTGTATACCGTGATGTATTAACCTGTCTGTCTGTCTACAGTGATGTACTGTATTAACCTGTCCGTCTGTCTCTCTGTCTGTCTGTATACCGTGATGTATTAACCTGTCTGTCTGTCTGTCTACAGTGATTCACTCTCTGCAGTTTTTCTCCACTGCGTCGTCTGGACTCTCAACCTTCCCAGAGTATGTGGAAGTTGTGATGGTGGATGAGGTTCCGGTTGAGTACTACGACAGCAACACCCAGAGAATCATAACCAAACAGGACTGGGTGGACAGGCTAACAGAGACAAAGTCCCAGACTACCTGGAGAGGGCAACTGAAAACAGAAAGGGTAACGAGCAGGTCTTCAAAGCCAACATGGGGATTCTGAAGAAGCGCTTTAACCAGACAGGAGGTACGTTTATATCTAATGTCTGATCTCTCACATGGAGATAGCCATCATTTAACCCCCGAATAAAGTTTAATTAGTCCAGTATCATTTTATTGGTCGTCTTGAAAAAAAACATAAGGGGTAACACTGTCGTTTTTATTGGTCGTCTTGAAAAAAACATAAGGGGTAACACTGTCGTTTTTTATTGGTCGTCTTGAAAAAAAACATAAGGGGTAACACTGTCGTTTTTTATTGGTCGTCTTGAAAAAAAAACATAAGGGGTAACACTGTCGTTTTTTATTGGTCGTCTTGAAAAAAAACATAAGGGGTAACACTGTCGGTTTTTATTGGTCGTCTTGAAAGAAAACATAAGGGGTAACACTGTCGTTTTTTATTGGTCGTCATGAAAAACGACAAATAAAAAACTCGTTTTTTATTGGTCGTCATGAAAAAAAAACATAAGGGGTAACACTGTCGTTTTTTATTGGTCGTCTTGAAAAAAAACATAAGGGGTAACACTGTCGTTTTTATTGGTCGTCATGAAAAAAACATAAGGGGTAACACTGTCGTTTTTTATGGGTCGTCTTGAAAAAAAACATAAGGGGTAACACTGTCGTTTTTTATTGGTCGTCTTGAAAAAAAACAAGGGGTAACACTGTCGTTTTTTATTGGTCGTCTTGAAAAAAAAGATAAGGGGTAACACTGTCGTTTTTTATTGGTCGTCTTGAAAAAAAACATAAGGGGTAACACTGTCGTTTTTTATTGGTCGTCTTGAAAAAAAACATAAGGGGTAACACTGTCGTTTTTATTGGTCGTCTTGAAAAAAAACATAAGGGGTAACACTGTCGTTTTTTATTGGTCGTCTTGAAAAAAAACATAAGGGGTAACACTGTCGTTTTTTATTGGTCGTCTTGAAAAAAAACATAAGGGGTAACACTGTCGTTTTTTATTGGTCGTCTTGAAAAAAAACATAAGGGGTAAAACTGTCGTTTTTTATTGGTCGTCTTGAAAAAAAACATAAGGGGTAACACTGTCGTTTTTTTATTGGTCGTCTTGAAAAAAAACATAAGGGGTAACACTGTCGTTTTTTATTGGTCGTCTTGAAAAAAAAACATAAGGGGTAACACTGTCGTTTTTTATTGGTCGGCTTGAAAAAAAACATAAGGGGTAACACTGTCGTTTTTTATTGGTCGTCTTGAAAAAAAAAATAAGGGGTAACACTGTCGTTTTTTATTGGTCGTCATGAAAAAAACATAAGGGGTAACACTGTCGTTTTTTATGGGTCGTCTTGAAAAAAAACATAAGGGGTAACACTGTCGTTTTTTATTGGTCGTCTTGAAAAAAAACAAGGGGTAACACTGTCGTTTTTTATTGGTCGTCTTGAAAAAAAACATAAGGGGTAACACTGTCGTTTTTTATTGGTCGTCTTGAAAAAAAACATAAGGGGTAACACTGTCGTTTTTTATTGGTCGTCTTGAAAAAAAACATAAGGGGTAAAACTGTCGTTTTTTATTGGTCGTCTTGAAAAAAAACATAAGGGGTAACACTGTCGTTTTTTATTGGTCGTCTTGAAAAAAAACATAAGGGGTAACACTGTCGTTTTTTATTGGTCGTCTTGAAAAAAAACATAAGGGGTAACACTGTCGTTTTTTATTGGTCGTCTTGAAAAAAAAACATAAGGGGTAACACTGTCGGTTTTTATTGGTCGTCTTGAAAGAAAACATAAGGGGTAACACTGTCGTTTTTTATTGGTCGTCATGAAAAAAGACAAATAAAAAACTCGTTTTTTATTGGTCGTCATGAAAAAAAACATAAGGGGTAACACTGTCGTTTTTTATTGGTCGTCTTGAAAAAAAACATAAGGGGTAACACTGTCGTTTTTTATTGGTCGTCATGAAAAAAACATAAGGGGTAACACTGTCGTTTTTTATGGGTCGTCTTGAAAAAAAACATAAGGGGTAACACTGTCGTTTTTTATTGGTCGTCTTGAAAAAAAACAAGGGGTAACACTGTCGTTTTTTATTGGTCGTCTTGAAAAAAAACATAAGGGGTAACACTGTCGTTTTTTATTGGTCGTCTTGAAAAAAAACATAAGGGGTAACACTGTCGTTTTTTATTGGTCGTCTTGAAAAAAAACATAAGGGGTAACACTGTCGTTTTTTATTGGTCGTCTTGAAAAAAAACATAAGGGGTAACACTGTCGTTTTTTATTGGTCGTCTTGAAAAAAAAAAATAAGGGGTAAAACTGTCGTTTTTTATTGGTCGTCTTGAAAAAAAAACATAAGGGGTAACACTGTCGTTTTTTATTGGTCGTCTTGAAAAAAAACATAAGGGGTAACACTGTCGTTTTTTATTGGTCGTCTTGAAAAAAAACATAAGGGGTAACACTGTCGTTTTTTATTGGTCGTCTTGAAAAAAAACATAAGGGGTAACACTGTCGGTTTTTATTGGTCGTCTTGAAAGAAAACATAAGGGGTAACACTGTCGTTTTTTATTGGTCGTCATGAAAAACGACCAATAAAAAACTCGTTTTTTATTGGTCGTCATGAAAAAAAACATAAGGGGTAACACTGTCGTTTTTTATTGGTCGTCTTGAAAAAAAACATAAGGGGTAACACTGTCGTTTTTTATTGGTCGTCATGAAAAAAAACATAAGGGGTAACACTGTCGTTTTTTATTGGTCGTCATGAAAAAAAATATAAGGGGTAACACTGTCGTTTTTTATTGGTCGTCATGAAAAAAAACATAAGGGGTAACACTGTCGTTTTTATTGGTCGTCATGAAAAAAAACATAAGGGGTAACACTGTTGTTTTTAATTGGTTGTCATGAAAAAAAACATAAGGGGTATCACTGTCGTTTTTAATTGGTCGTCATGAAAAAAAACATAAGGGGTAACACTGTCGTTTTTTATTGGTCGTCATGAAAAAAACATAAGGGGTAACACTGTCGTTTTTAATTGGTCGTCATGAAAAAAACATAAGGGGTAACACTGTCGTTTTTTATTGGTCGTCATGAAAAAAAACATAAGGGGTAAGTTCAATAAAAGGTAAGTTCAATAAAGTTCATAAAATGTCATTGACAACTATAACTTTCGACCATATCATAGTAAGTGTCTCGGTGGCGCATGTGAGAGAGCTGTTGGATATCAGTTCTGGAGACCTGGGTTCGAGTCCCACCTGACACACTCTCACCTGGAACTCCCTGACACACTCTCACCTGGAACTCCCTGACACATTCTCACCTGGAATCCAGGTGGGTGTTCAACATTTTTGTAGTAAAGTAAAGGAGAAACTTTTATCAAAACGTCCCCTCCGGGTGTTTGAGCTGTTGAGGATCTGTTCTGGAGTCATCGGTCTGACTCCTACGGGGGGGGGGTCTTATGGGAACGACTCTCTGCTGATTGGGTCCATTCTCTCACACATTCATTTCGAATGACTGTCTGTGGGAATGGATGGCTGTGAATGAGTGCACTCATTCACAGTCATCCACTCACACAGACAGTCATTCCCACTCGCCCATTCATTCCCAATGACTGTCAGTGTGAATGGATGGCTGTGAATTAACTGATTCACAGACACATCCATTCACAGAGACAGTCATTCATACGCATCCAATCACCAGAGAGTGATTCTCACAAAACCCCCAATTGCAGGAATCGAACCGGTGTCTCCAGAACAGATCCTCAACAGCTCTATCACCTGCGCCACAGAGACACCGACTTAGAAAGGGAGAAAGTTCATTGTTGACCCTACAATACACATGACATTGTTGGAAAAGGTTTCCAATCCAAGGTGAGTGTTCCTGCCGGGATTTGAACCCAGGTCATATACACGACTCAATAACCGAACACATACAGCTCTATCCATTGCGCCACTGAGCAACTAGTCCAGACATAATCGGAGTTCATATTTGACTTGACATTTCACATGAAGTAATGTCGCGTGAAATTGAATGTCAATTATAACCTCCAACCACTCAATAGTAAGTGTCTCGGTGGCGCATGTGAGAGAGCTGTTGGGTAACAGTCGTGGAGACCGGGGTTCAACTCCCACCTGACACACTCTCACCTGGAACACGCAGACACCTCCCACCTGCGATCCAGGTGGGAGTACAACATTTTGGGTAAACTATCAGAGCAACGTTTATCAAAACGTCCCCTCCTCTCGGTGTTTGAGCTGTTGAGGATCTGTTCTGGAGTCATCGGTCTGACTCCTACGGGGGGGGTCTTATGGGAACGACTCTCTGCTGATTGGGTCCATTCACTCACACATTCATTTCGAATGACTGTCTGTGGGAATGGATGGCTGTGAATGAGTGCACTCATTCACAGTCATCCACTCTCCCAGACAGTCATTCCCACTCGCCCATTCATTCCCAATGACTGTCAGTGTGATTGGATGGCTGTGAATTAACTGATTCACAGACACATCCATTCACAGAGACAGTCATTCACACGCATCCAATCACCAGAGAGTGATTCTCACAAAACCCCCAATTGCAGGAATCGAACCGGTGTCTCCAGAACAGATCCTCAACAGCTCTATCACCTGCGCCACAGAGACACCGACTTAGAAAGGGAGAAAGTTCATTGTTGACCCTACAATACACATGACATTGTTGGAAAAAGACTCCAATCCAAGGTGAGTGTTCCTGACAGGATTTGAACCCAGGTCATATTCACGACTCAAGAACAGAACACATACAGCTCTATCCACTGCCCCACTGAGCAACTGGTTCAGACTTAATCAGAGTTCATAATTGACTTAACGATTCACGTCGCGTGAAATTGAATGTCAATTATAACCTCCAACCACTTAATGAAAAGTGTCTCAGTGGTGTAGTTGTTAGAGCAGGTCACCCTCATTCTGGAGACATGGGTTCAAGTCTCTTCAACCACGCTCTCTTCTGAAACCTGATATATTTTGTATACAACAAAGTAATATAAATTATAATCCTTATACCAACCCAAAGAACACCAACAGCTTTACCAACTGAGCAGCTGTGTGTGATTGTGACGCAGATTAACAAACTCAAGGAGCTAGGCAATTAGTGGCTTTCTCCTATAATAGGAACATCTCTTGACTCGTATTATTAGAAAACTTGTAAGAAAAAAGGAACAAGACTTAATTTCACAAGGCTAAATAATGATCAATAAAATCGAAATATTGACCAGAATATGACATTATACCACACCTTTCCTGATAGGCTACTGTCCAACTAATGAAATGACACAAACTAAAAATGCGCTACCCTAAAATATTTTTTTTAATAGAAAACATTTAAATAACTGAATTTACTGGTTTGATTAATTCAGAACTCTGCTTACTGATTAAATGTTTGTACTTGCGTGATTCTTGCACTTGTTGGGTCATATCTTCATGTTGAATGAGTTTATGAACTTATGACATTGCTTTTGATAAAAGCGTCAGTGAAATAAATGTAATAAAAAAATATTTTTATTGTAATAAAATGTAATAAAAAAGGTTTTTCCAGCTTTAAATGTGATCTTTAAATTCTTAGTTAGGCATAGATTGTCCCTACTTTAGATGAGCTCACATAAAAATACATAGAGTGAATGACAGTGATGACTCCTTTTTAATTTCACTGTGTGTAAAATGTTATTTTTGCAAACATGTGACCAATAAGACTTTGAATTGAAGTGGTGATATTATGTCACCAGGTGTGTGTGCTTAGCCTCGTCATGGCTAATCACACTGACGCCCGGTGGTAATATCAACCCTTTAACAATTGCTTTCTAGCAAGCTGAACAAAACATGAACTGCAGCAATATTCGGTGTTCATAAAGAACTAACATATTAAATTGTAAATCATTAACAAACCTTATAAATAATAGTATGAATCATCTCAATAATCATTTATAAAGGATTATACATTTCTCACCACTTCTCTATGGTTTCATAGAGATATGCTTCTCTGTACTCCATTTCCCAGCATGCTCTGCTCCTCCCAGAGTCACCCAGTGTGTTTGTCTCTCAGGGCTGACCTTTGACCAGTGCCATAATGGGTGCCAAGCTATTGAAGGACTTCAATATCGGGGTGAAATCGACTTCAGTCAAATGATGGGCGGATAAAAAGGCTCAGGTCACAACTGATCACAAACGGCTGCTCCAAATACAAGGGTTGAACTGTGTACGTGCGTCAGATCATTGGCTGAGGAGGACTGAAGAACCACAGCAAGACCGAGGAAACATTGTTTATTTTCCTCCAATACAAAAAAAGAAATCACAAAAGGTGTGGGGGCAAAGGCCTTTCAGATGCGTTTACAAAAACATACAACAATTCGTCTGCCTCTCAAAATTCATAACATTGAAAGAAGCTAATTTATAGTGTTGTTCCCATTGGTAATATTGAAAAAGGTACACATTTTAATTTGGCTTTGTGTGCAATGCATTGGGATTCTCTATGTGCATATTTGTGTGTATGCATGTATTGTGTGTAAATTACTGCGACAATACAGCAAACGTGATATCATACTTTTTATTTTGAGTTTGTGGGTGTGTTGGTTTTATTTTCAAATCAATTGTAAATTGAACAAAAAAGTGTGATGAACAGTCTTTTGAATCCTAATTAATTGCTACTCTTTCTTTATCACTTGAGGCCAACTACTGAGTAAATATAATAATAAAGCAAAGCTAAGCGTTGTTTTTTTACATCTGATCTAAAGTCTGCTTCTAGTGCACATGCCTGGCCTGTAGCCAGAGACAATAGCCTAACTAGAAAGTATCCACAGTTTCATTAATAGATTGTTTTCCCATTTCGGGCCACAAAAACATCCATGTTTAAATAGATTGTAATGTGTTCTAAACGCACAGACACACACGCACAGACACACACACACTCACACTCAACCCATCAACACGGCAACAAACACACAAGCAATATAACACTCACACCCCCACACACACAAACACAGACACACACACGCACACACAACCGACCCACCAACCCACCCAAACACACACTCCTGGAAGTTGCTGTACTTGTAGACGGCGCGCCCGGTGTGCGCGGGCACATCCCCCATGGTGGCGATGTCCAGGTACTGGCTGGGGAACAGGAAGAGGTCCACGCGGAAGCCCTGAGCTACACAGTCCTTGGACAGCTGAAAGATCAGCATTCCTTGATAGGCTAAATGAATACGCAAGGAGCGTTTGAGGATAATGATAATGATAGAGATACAAATGAAATGGGATAATTATAAGATGAGATGTAAACATGTTTAAAAATAACTTAATAAGTAATTAAGCACATAAGTCAAATATAAAATAGAACAGATATGTTGAATCAGTGCATAACCTCGACCAGCTTGAAAGAAACTGAGAGTAGAAGCAGTGACCCCGAGCCTCACCTTCTCCTTGTCCGTGCTGACCAGCTTCTTATCGTCTCGGTTCTTCAACTTCCCAGGAGCCTCAGCGGTCGGGATGGAGGCGTGGAAGATGAAGAGCTTCCTGCTGCACTCAGCCGCCTGGAGAGAGAGAGAAAAGGAAGAGAGAGACAGACAGACAGACAGACAGACAGACAGACAGACAGACAGACAGACAGACAGACATGTGGACCACCGAAATGAGCACAACGTTTTTTATTCTGTATCATTTTTCCCCAACTGAAACCTGCAAGTGAACCTCAGCTCCGAGTCGTTCCTCGACAATGACATCATGTCGTTCAGTTGTAAGAAAAATAGAATAATGTTCTAAAATAGGTACAAGATTTCCCTTGATGTTTACAAATATACATCAAGAAAGGCTGCATGTTGAAATCCCCACCCTGTACAGAGATGTATTTATATATAACCATGTGTTTTCATATGAAATGAACATTAAACAGAACAGATAGGTGCAATAAAAATACACACATGCAGAAGGTATTCATGTTATTTATGTTGAATCAATATATGTTCTACTAAAACTCAGAAAAAGCTAAAGTTTGTAAGAAACCAAACCGTTTGTAAATCCTTCAAGATTTCAGCGAGATAAGAGTATTAGCGTTTGTGCAGATCACTGATTGACGTCCGCTACAACAGATTCCACCAGAAAGCTACGACGCTGAAGTTGGCATCCGATTCGCAGCATCCGATTCGGCTTGAAAACCACTTAGAATCTTCAAATCGGTCCTGATTGAAAACCACTACACCTAGACTCTTCAAATCTGGACTACATTATCACAGTGAGGCTATACATTATGTAAAACATAGTTTCATATTTGTGAAACCTTTACCCTATTTGTGAAAATGCAATACAGGCTTATTTGAATGTTTTTTAGGGGTCCAGACCGCATTGCATTTTCACAAATAGGTTAAAGGTTTCACAAATCTGAAACTATGTTTTACATAATGTATAGCCTCACTGTGATAATTTAGTCCAGATTTGAAGAGTCTAGGTGTAGTGGTTTTTAATCAGGATCAGTTCTAATGCGGTCTGGACCCCTAAAAAGCATTAAAATGTGCCTTTATTGCATTTTCACAAATAGGGTAAAGGTTTCACAAATCTGAAACTATGTTTTACATAATGTATAGCCTCACTGTGATAATTTAGTCTAGATTTGAAGAGTCTAGGTGTAGTGGTTTTCAATCAGGACCCGTTCTGATGCAGTCTGGACCCCTAAAAAGCATTAAAATGAGCCTGTATTGCATTTTCACAAATAGAAAAAAGGTTTCAATAATCTGTAACTATGTTTATTATAATGTATAGCCTCACTGTGATAATTTAGTCCAGATTTGAAGAGTCTAGGTGTAGTGGTTTTCAATCAGGACCGATTTAAAGTGGACCAGCTGCTGAATCGGATGCTGCGAATCGGATGCCAACTTCAGCGTCGTCAGAAAGCTTTACTGTGGTAAGATAGCGGCCTATGGTGACGTTCTAGACGCCGCCGTAGGGCATCTAGTTAATATCTATATCTATGGTGACAACAAACCTTGCGCGACTGAAGTACTCTGGCGTGACGGAAGTGATTTATTTTTTTAACTTTTTTTTACTCGTTTTATCTATACATATTATGTGTTTCAATACAGTTTTCTGTTCAAAGATCTCAACTGAAGGTCACCTTGTATGTTTTTGCGTTCCTGGCCACACCAAATATATACTGCGTGCAGTTCCCGTTTTGTCCACCAGACGGCAGGGGTTGACTGTGATTATTGGCGTTCGGGAATGTTTTTAATTTATAACTTTAGTTTATGAATAAAATCAATACTTTGAAAACAGAGGCGTTGCTGTTGTATTTTCGTCTTTAATGTGTAGTTATCTGTTTTTAGAGCTTAACCGAAGTTCACCTCGTATGTTATCTCCTGGCCACAAAAAATATACTGCCCGCAGTTCTCGTTTTGTCCATCAGAGGGCAGGCGTTGACTGACTGTGAAACAAAGCGTCTGTTGGAATGTCTTTTAAGTTGTAACATTATTCCATTAACGAAGTCAAAATCTTAACTTGCTGTTTGTTTCATTTAATTACATAAATTGAATTTTATGAAACACCAATCTCGAAACGTATGGTATGACAACGAGCTACCTATGGGGACGATATATCCGGGGCACCGGTGGAGCCGCATATTCGGGGCTTGAATTCCTCATCCGTCGGCGTGTCATTGTTTACAGTCCGACAAGCAACTTTAAACGCCATATTCAAACTCAAATTGAGGTTCAAATAAGCAACACAGAAGAGTTACTGCGGTGTCGAAACACTAATCTTTAAAAGTGTGACCTGGTCCTAGGGTGAGGAGAGGGGTCGGGAATGAACAGAGAGAGTTGGATGGTCACCTGTTTTGGAGAAGAAGTTGATGAGCGAGTTCGTCTCGCAGCTCTTGAACAGCTCCATCAGCTGGGGAGCTGCAGTTCAGACTGAGGTTGTGGACGCGCAGACGCCTCTGGCCCCCGGCGGTGGTGTAGAGCAAGGCACACTGGGTAATACGGACAGACGGACACGGCTTTACAACAACAGCGGAGGACACGATTGTTATAAACGAAGCGCTGGTGATGCATCGTGTCTGATGATTTAAAATACAACGATGTGGTGCTGCTGTGTAGCTCCACTGGGAGGCAGGCGTTGACCGACTGTAAATATTGGATTGTGGGAATATTTTTTAAATGTATTACTTTGTTGCATTAATAAAGTCCAAAAAGAAGTAGTGTCGCTGTTGTATCGTCACCTGTAATATGTAGTCCATCAATTCCTTTGTTTTATCCACTTAATCCAGATTTAAAAGAGTGCGCAAATTAAAAAATGATTCCCCAGCTGATCCAAGCCTCCGGTACAGAGTCCTCCTTTGCCTGGAATAGCGCCCCCACTGGAGAAGTACATGTTTTACAAGTCTCTCTTTCTCCACACTCACACCTGCCATCTGGGTGTTTGCCAATCAGAGCCAGCCCACTCCTCAGCCCACAGTGTCCAAGCCTCAGTCTTGTGATTGCTACATCATCTTTTCTTATGCACCTAAAAGTGCACCTATCTTTATTTACATTTCCCTGTATTGTAAAGTACGCCCTTCCCTTCCTTCTCCCAAGAATTTTGCCACCTTTCTTTTAGAGCCCTGTTTATTTTTTCCTTGTACTCGGGTGCCCCATATTGCAAATTAATTTGCACTGTTTCCTCCTTCACCGCCTTCTTTGCGTCCTCATCCGCCTCCTCGTTCCCTTTCACACCCACATGAGCCGGCACCCAGAGAAACCCCACCTCCCTCCCCGCCTTGTAAACTCTGAACACAGACTGTAGTATTTCCACAATTAAATCCGGTCTGGACTTGGATTTTCCTTCTTTTATTGAAATGAAAGCTGCAGCTGAATCACTACATACTATTGAATACCCCTGTTTATTATCCTGCACCCATCGTAAGGCCCATAAGACTGCCACCATCTCTGCTGTGAATACTGACAGATGATCTGAGACTCTATACCCTATTCTGTACCCGATGTCAGGAATGCTAATACCCACTGCTACTTTACCACTCTCATGCTCCTTTGACCCATCAGTGTAAATGAGTAGATGGTCTCCCCATACTTGTTGCTGCCAGACTTCTATCTCTTCTATCCAATAGGCAGCCAATTGGCGTTTAGCCCCCAAAGACAATTAGCCTCAATGGCTTTTGTTGTTGGCCGAAAACACGACAGAAAAATAATTTATTCGTTTTCGATCACACTTAGTCAATTAGCCTAATTAGAGAGTTCAATACCAGATAGAAGAAACAGCCTAGTGATGCCACTGTTCATCACTATCCAACGAATGTGTTCCCTCCACGGTGAATGCTGATACCAGTTCACCAGGAAGGGATTCACCCGTCGACTTCTACGTGCACTCAAACTTCTCCGGTGGACATATGAGAAAAATAAAACTCAGAAAGTCATGCGTTCTTGGATCACTCGCGTCCATTTAATGACGTACAAAGACAAGTTATAGGCGTAAGTGTGCATCTTACGTCGGATGAAACTAGTGTTTGAATTTGGGTGCAATAATGTCACTCGACTTCAGGCTCAGGGAACGTCTCTCCACTGATGCAATAAATAATAGATCAGCTTAGCAGTTCACTGCTGCTGTTGACCTTTGCCCCTGTGTTAACAGCTCTTCACGCAACGTGGTGGAAAGGTCACCGTTTGAGAAAATAAAATGACGTTTCAACTGCATTGTATTGTGGTAGGAAGAGTTTGTGTTAAAGAACACAATACTGAACATTGTGATGTGTTATTTAAATTATTAACACCAAACTATTCAAATATAGTATTTAAGCTGACATTAACAATTATTCTTAAAATGCAGTCACAATTTGCACTAACTGTTCAAATAAGTTTAAAGAACGTATTTAAAAACACTTAATAAACCAGACACTGCCAAAATAATACATCTGATGTTTGATGTTTATTGTTATAAAAAAAAAAATCACTTTTCAACAACCATGAATTTGGTGCTCTCTCAACAAAGGCAGCCTTGAACCTTATATATACACAACATGTACGACCCTGAAAACATGAGTCACAAAAAGCTCACATTAATATATCAAATTGTGTTTTTAAATTAGCTTTGGCTTTCCGCCGATTACCAAAATAAAACTTGTTAAAAACAAAGTGGATGAAATACGACACACTGCGTCAGACATCCTGGAAGTGGATGTGCTTGTTGGCCTCCTTGGCGCGGGCCATGATGATCTTCTCCGCCTTCGAGATGAGCTGCGTGAGAGAATATCAGGAAGTGACACGTTAGACACCGGTGTGGAAAAAAGGCAAACATTTGTCTATGAAACGATGTTACAAGAACATGCCTAACATGTCAAGTATTTAAAAGCACAGGTATTAATATAAGATACCGTGAACAGGTAAAGGGGTGACATTCACCCACCAGGTGTGAGTGAGATTAGCCATTACAAGCCGTTTGAAAAATCGTCCCTTTTCCTGCGTTTTAGGCCCCGTCCAACCGGAAACGATTTTTTTGTGAAAACGCATACGTCTTTTGTGTTTGGGCCGACACTCCGGACGGAGTTCCGTCTAATTTGTTGTGCTTGATTTGGTTTGTATCATTTTTGTAGCTTTAAATACAGACCCTTGGTAAATTGAATTACTAACTGTACATTAAAAAGTATTTTCTGCTCAGTCGAAAAGGTTTAGGTCCAGGTCTCTCATTGGTGGAGAACCAGAGCCACATAGTGGCCTTGAATATATACTACTGCGTTTCTACTGCTAGATGCGTTTCGCAATGAGTCCGTCTTTACGGAGCTATTCCTGAAACGCATCAAAAGAAAACGGAGGGAAAAGGTAGTTTTGGCCAGTGGGGGCGGGGCCTTAGTGACATCACGAGGGGGCGTGTCCACCTAGATGTATGCTGGATAACGGCTTGTAATGGCTGATCACACTCCTAAACGGTGGCATAATATCACCCCTTTAAGGAGATAATGTAAAATGTTTCAGGTACCAAGATGCCAGCCCTGATTCGTTTCATTGAACAGATCACATGACTGAAATCTTCTCGCACAAAGACAATCCCATTGCCCAACGTATAATTAACCCCGCACACACATAACGAAGAATAGAGATAGTGTTAAGGAGATATCACCTGCATGCATTTCCAACCAGACATAGATTTTTCTCTCCAGAATTGTAAGAACCCACCTTCTCTGTGCCTCGTTTCTTTTCCCTCGGACGGTTCAACTTCACTTGGCGGTCCACCAAAATCTTCTGCCAATACCTTTGCTCATGATCACCTAAAGAAATAATGAAAAAGAGCCAGTCATCAATGACAACACTCCACCAAAACAAACATGCGAGCGATGAGACTTTGAAGGAACCGATAAGATCTTTGTATCTCTGAGGAACCGGTTCTCACCGGAGAGCAGATCCAGCGTCCAGCCGTGTTCCTTGGCGACGGCCGAGCGGTCCTTGACGACGGCCTGGGCTTCCTCGGGGGTCTTGAAGCGGACGTGTCCTTCACTGTCTCCCTCCAGTATGTCCACGTAGGCCACCGTAGATATTTTAGAGAGGGCGTCCTGTAGAAATAAGAAAAGACAGACACTGGTATGGAATCACCGTGCAGTTAATGCAGTTCATTAAAAATATATACATCATAAATGAAAATGATAAGTCATTACATTGAACATTGTTCCTCATTGTACGCCCTGTTGAAAGCCTTACAGACTGGTTATAATATTACATATTTGGAGGCTATGGAGACTTGGGAGACTTCCTTGCCAATAGACAGTCAAAAGTGTCAAGTGTAAGCTCAGTAAAATAAATAAACTCTACCTTGATGATCTTTCTGCCTGGTAGCGGTTTGGCATCGGTAATCTTCAGGATGACTCCACTGGTGAACTGGGGTCCAGTGATCTCCTTCTCCATCTTCTCTATCTTCTCAATCTTCTCTAATGGACCCACCTTCTTCTCCGCTAAAGCCACTTTCTTTCCAGCTAGATGAGGAAATGCATTTATTTATTTTCAGTCGTTATCCAACAATCAGTCAAGACCCCTACTTTGAGATGCTTTAGATGGAGGCAGTCTCTTTTGGGGGGAAACTCACGTTGCTCCTGGTGGTCGATCTTAGTGATGCACTTCTTCAGCGAGGCCATGCTCCGCTTCTGCAAGGCCAGGTACTCCTGCTTCAGACCCAGCCAGTCCTTCCTTCACGCGGCGAACCACGAACAAACAGACAAACAACAACAGACCGATGACAAGGGGTTGAGGCGACACACGGCCCCCACTGAATTCATCCGAACATCGCTCGTTCACCACGAGAACCTTCCCGCCGCTACGTCCTAAAGAGATCTCTACCCGGAGCGCTTACTTGGAGAGGACGCGAAGCGGGATGACCTCGTCGCCCATCTTCTCTTTCTTCTTCTTCCGCTTCCTCTTGGCTTTCAGCGGCGAGCCGTCGCCCTTCCCCCCCCCCTCCGCCTTGACCTCCGCCCCGCCCTCAGCGGGCTCCGCTGTGAGAGGACACACAAGACGTTTGCTCCAATAACACTGTGATGTTGATGCACGATGCATCCACCGGACATGTGTCAGATCAGCCACACAGAGCAGGTCTTGGATTGTTGGTGTCACTTTAGCACAAAGCCGTTTCAACATGACCTGGAATGCACGCCTCTCACAATCGGCATGAAACTTTGAATAAAAAGACGTGTTTCAAGGCTTGATATCAGTGATCTCTTCTCAACAGGGGCGGTGCGGGGAAAAGACACATTATGTTGGCTCATCACAAGATTAACGACACACACACACACACACACACACACACACACACACACACACACACACACACACACACACACACACACACACACACACACACACACACACACACACACACACACACACACACACACACACACACACACGTTAATTGCACTATCCTCTTTACTGCTGCAACACTGCATATTTCCCCACTTCGGGACTACTAAAGGATTATCTTAAATTATCATATCCCTCTCCCAGCCCGCCCACCTTTCACGTCCATCTGGCTGACCCCCGCCCGCTCCTCCTCCTCCTCGCCGGTCTTCCTCAGCTTGGCCGGCTTCTCCTCCTCAACCTCCGCTTCCTGCTCCCCTGCTCCCGCCTGGGACCGCCGCCTCTTCTTGTCGGACTGTTCCGGAGCGCTCTCCTTCCGGGCGGGGTCTTCCGGAGCGCTCTCCTTCCGGGCGGGGTCTTCCGGAGCGCTCTCCTTCCGGGCGCGGTCTTCCGGAGCGCTCTCCTTCCGGGCGCGGTCTTCCGGAGCGCTCTCCATCCGGGCGGGGTCTTCCGGAGCGCTCTCCTTCCGGGCGGGGTCTTCCGGAGCGCTCTCCTTCCGTGCGCGGTCTTCCGGAGCGCTCTCCTTCCGGGCGCGGTCTTCCGGCGCCTCGCCTTCCGACCGCTTCCTCTTCCCCTTGGGGGGCTGCGGCTCCATCTCCTCCTCCTTCAGCTTCTCCTTCAGCACCCCGGGTTCCTCCACCCGTGCGGCCGCCACCTCCTTCTCCTTCCTTTTCTTCTTCTTCTTCTGCTTCTTCTTCTCCTCTTCCTCCCCTGCAAGAGACGCCCACAAAGCAGAAAGGGAGAAGGGGTGAGTTGGATCGCAGCGGGTCGGTTTGCGAGTCATTGGGGGCCGTGGAGGTCCGGGTGGGGGGGGGGGGGGGGGTACCTGGGAGGGGCCGCGGGTCGTCCGCCTGGATGACGACGCCCTTTTTGTTTCTGATCTTGGGGAACATGCCCGTCTTTCTGGGGGCGTCCTCGGGGGGATTGTTCAGGAGCTGCGTCAGATGGAAAAACACACCACGTGATCGGGACTCAGGAGACAAGGCCCAGTGAGGTCACAGTCCTACAATTCTTCATTTAGCCAGCGATCTTAGAGGTTCTTTCCCTGCATTACCTGATTTAAGTTCATTTATTCCAGGCTTTATTAGACCACATATTCAAGCTAATATCAGAACCTCATTGGACCTGAATAGCTTATTGTACACAAAGAGTGCTCAACACAACACCAGATATCTGGGCGGCAGTAGGTCAGGAGGTAGAGCGGGTCGGCTGGTAACCTGAAGGTCGCTGGTTCGATCCCCGGCTCCTCCTAGCCGAGTGTCGAGGTGTCCCTGAGCGAGGACCTTCACCCTGACTGCTCCCGACGCGCTGGCTATCGCCCTGCATGGCTGACTCCGCCGTCGTTGTGTGAATGTGTTCGTGAACGGTGAATGTGAGGCAATGTTGTAAAGCGCTTTGAGTGGCCAATAGGTTAGAAAAGCGCGAAATAAATGCAGGCCATTTACATTTACCTCAAGGCCCATTCAGGTTACCGTTCTACAGTCTCAGCCCCAGAGTTTCCCTGGCCGTGATCACAGCCCGGCCACAGTCTTTACGTAACAGCCATTCCCATTTCTCCCGTGTCGAGACCCCGGGGGTTCTACCTCGATGGCTTTCTGCGCCTCCTCCTCTTTGTCAAACTCCACGAAGGCAAAGCCCTTGGGGTCCTTGGTGCTCTGGTACCGCGGGATGCTGATGTACACCACCTTTCCGCATTTGGCGAACACCTTCTCGACCCAGTCGTGAGTCACGCTCTTCGGCAGAAGTTCCTGGAAGAAAAAAGAAAAAGGAAAACATAGCTTTCGATATGTTTATAGAATCGTCGCATCACGTGTCCCTCTATCGAATACAGACATTGTTTAATCATGGTTCCTACAGCTTCATGAAAGTTACAGACTTTTTTAATGCCATTTGAAAGGAAATTTAAGACCAACGACACAATCAACACTAGTGGAAAAATGTATTTGAACATATTTCCACTATCAGTAGGCTTTCTGGACAGAAACAAAAATGACCTCTTGCGCACCTGAACGACGTGCATCTGCTCTGAGAGTCACGTCCGCAAAACAAATGTTTTGTTGGTTCCGCTCTCGTGATTGCGCAACATTACTGCTATTAATTTATATACAAAATAAATGTTACCTATTCCTTTTTAGATTTCAGACTAATTGCAATCTTAAAATCCTACTTACCATGTGTAAACATGGTAAGTATTGTGTTGTACAATGCCATGTGATTGCAGTGTCAACGACACGTTAAGCATAAGTAAGCATGCTTCTTAATACAGTGTGGGCTGCAGGTGAGATTGTTATGTGCAGAATACAAACGCCTCTACCACATAGACGGTGCAGCCGTCAACGTTCTTGTCCGTGTCCCTGATGGGCTGTTGCCGTCTTAATTTATTCCCCTCTAGGTTGACCTAAAAAAGAACAACAAGTGAAACAGAAAAGCATGGCTGAATAAACACGTTAGGTCACACGTGGTGGATGTCGCGTTATCCATCGATTCCCAACAATCATTTCCCTACTTTCTGCATCTACTTTAAGTACCTCGACGATGGTGGAGTTCTTTAGCGCCCGGGCGATGAGCTTGGTGTCCATCGTCAGCTTTTTCATTCGGTTGAACGTCGTCAACACAGAAATATCCACATCTGACGAACACGACACATTTAGTACTTATTGCACGACCCTCAGCATAAGTAGTAGAAGCAGAACTTAGAACTTAGTTGAAATGATCCTAGCTATCTTTGTTGTGTACGGGGAATGGGTTAACCTAGTGATGTTAGTGCTCGGCACATGTTTCTATGAAAGAACCTACTACTTACTGTACCGACAGCAATATATTGATATATATCGCTCGTGGCCGAGATTAATTTGGCAGTCTCTCGGTATAAGAAAGACTTACGCCAGCCATTTCAAATCATATCAAATATTTTTTCATCAACAGAAACGCATCCTCAAATATGCGTCGCTTACAAGACAGGACTCTCAAGCCAATCAACCTCAGGCTGAGAACCCCTGTACACCTGTACCCCTGTACCCCTGAGAGGTGTTCGCCTCCGACAAGGACTCACATCCGTCCGCCGAGTCAGTGATGAGCTGCTGGATGAAGCGGTCCTTGCCCAGATTGACGTCCCCGAACCAGAACTCCACCTGCTTCTTGATGTCGGCCAGCAGCTGTTTGACCCGAGGCCTCTTCTTCTTCTCACTCTCCTTGGTCTTTCCCTCGGGGTCGGCGTGCTTCGCCTGCCCGGGGGCGGGCCTCCGTTCCGTGTCAATCATCTGGGGGTGGATGTGGGGCTACAGTGATGACAGTGACATTTCGTCTCGTTCTGGCTACAGAATCACTCATATCAAGGCGGTCTGTCAGTGGGTCCATTCGGCTGGTCCAAGAGGATTGCTCTGACATTTACTTGCACAGCACATTGTATTGGAGACTGATCTAGCTCTTAAAGATTAATTACTGGGTTGAGGTTGGACCACTTAACAAAATTCACTTGCACACTGAACCTTGGATTGGATTTTTTTTTTTGGTGTTATTTCATTGATTGTAATAGTTGCAGCAACTAGTTATGAACTGAGGAAATTACAACGACATGATGCGACCAGAACATTCAAAAATCCAAAACATACAATTCTAACTGCTTGCAAACGCAAAATTGTTGCATTAAAAAATATATACATATATATTGATGAATTTGAGCGTTAAGTCGGCGTTGTGTGAGAGTCAAACGCAACATTTAAACACACAACACAAATCAAGTCGGGTCAACAGTGCATAGCAAAAACGGCGTCTTTCTAATTCTGCCCGATGAGCACTTACCGATAAACAGAGTATCGATCCTCTAGAAGACGAAAGAGTTCATGCCGATCAGAAGACGCCAAAACACAACAACATGGACCGCCTACCAGAGCGGCATTGCAGCGGCGCGCATTATATACCTCATGGCGGGAGAACCGCCCCTGTGGCCAATGTTGCCAGATTGGGCGGGAAATCTGGCCCAATCTGGCAACTGTCTGTGGCGGTGCCGCCCCGGCGCACATGAGCGACGTCATACTGAGCGGTCCCGCCTCCTGTGACGGTGGAGTGTTTGGACGGTTCCATCTCTTTAAATGTGCCTAAGTACAAAAGTACAAACAGGACAGCGGACAAAAGTGAATAAATAAAGTTAATACTAATGTAAATTATAAAGCACACAACGAATTCTTTTTAAAGAGTGGGCGGGAGGCCACATCTGGCCGGTTAGGTCAGTTGGTTAGAGCGTGGTGCTAATAACGCCAAGGTCGCGGGTTCGATACCCGTACTGGCCAATAGTTATTTTGACAGGAAAACTGCAGCTTGTGAATCGGAGTTGTGCACAAAGTGAATGCTAGGGGTAAAATGTACATCTCATCCACGAAGCAATGACATGCTGTATCTTGCATCACCAGTAGATGGAGACAGACATGCTGATCTGAGCCAAGGCCAGGGCTTATTATGGTCCCACCTTCAACGCAATGCAACGCAAGGGTGTTACGGACCCGTTGGTACCGTGAGCGGTAGTGATTACGCACACACACACGCACACACGCACGCACACGCACACGCACACACACACACACACACACACACACACACACACACACACACACACACACACACACACACACACACACACACACGTACGTTTGCACAGTGGTGTGCATGTTTACAATGTTTATTTCAATTAGAATCCATGTGTATGAAAACTTTTCACTTGCTTTCAGCTATATTAAGCACTTCTTTACGTCTTAAAATGTGTCGCTTTATTGAAACATATTTTCATCATCACTTTGCACCACAGCATGCACCGCCGTTTCAACAGGAAATTAATTTTTTATAGTTTATATATAATTAGAATATGGGACAGCTTCTTCTTTCGCAACAAACCACAGACACCGAATACCCGTAGTGCAAGTCAAAGAGGCCCCTAGCTTGTTGTTTAGACCTTTAAAAGGTTCTGAACATTAGTGCGCGGTCAGAAAGTGTACAGTTTAAAGTGTTTTTGATGGTCTTTGGATTACTTATTATTTTGCCAGCCTAATTATTAGTGTTATTATTATTATATATATTTCTAAGTCACTCACACATTGATATGGCCTGCATACAGGATGACTTTTATGAAACGTGAAACGTAAAAACAATAATATAAACAACAATGACGATGAGGTGGGTGTCGATGAAAAAAATGTAGTGTTGTGCCAGCAGCATCCTAATGTAACCGCATTCCTGTCTGTGCCCTGCCACATGCACACGCAGCATTGATGAGTCAGAACACCACCCACATGACCATCGTGGCTGCTGGGGCTTTCTATCAAACCCACTCATAAGCAGACTGAGTGACAACCCTCATTTCCCTTTTCTGGGGAAACTGTCTCTGCTCGGCGACCCATAAGGCGGGTAACGTCACGACAGCCTCCCCCTGGCGGGCGGGCGCTGTCCCCCTGCCTCTTCACCAGCTCAGAACGCCCTCAAACGTCTCCAGCCTCTTCCTCACGTCCTCCTCCGTGCACTGCTCGACGCGGCTCTTCACCAGGCGCCCCAGGTCCCTGTAGAAGGCGTGCGCCCAGCCCGTCTCCAGGTAGTGCGTGGAGATCTTGCACACCTTGTGCAGCACGGTGAGGAGCTTCTCGTCGCTGCTCACCGAGCACCTCGCGAGCACCCAGTCGCCCCACGCCGCCCACACCGCGTCCTCCGAGAAGTCCACCGTCAGGCTGGCCCCGCCGCAGTCGCTGGGCGCGCTCAGCGACCGGACCTCCGTGTCCGTCACGTCGTTCCATATGGCGCTGTGTGTGTGTGTGTGTGTGTGTGTGTGTGTGTGTGTGTGTGTGTGTGTGTGTGTGTGTGTGTGTGTGTGTGTGTGTGTGTGTGGATGTGTCATTGTTTGTGTGAGAGAGAGCGAGTGAGCGAGAGAGCGAGAGAGAGGGGGAGAGAGAGAGAGAGAGAGAGAGAGAGAGAGAGAGAGAGAGAGAGAGAGAGGGAGAGAGGGAGAGAGAGAGAGAGAGAGAGAGAGAGAGAGAGAGAGAGAGAGAAAAGAGTGAGTGAGTGAGTGAGTGAGTGAGTGAGTGAGTGAGTGAGTGAGTGAGTGAGTGAGTGAGTGAGTGAGTGCGTGTGTGCGTGCGTACGTGCGTGCGCGTGTGTGTGTGAGAGGGGGAGGTGTAGAGGTCAGCATTTTGTCATTTGGACAGAAAACATCACAGACATTTCTTTAAATTTGATAAACGAAAAAAATGGACCAAATCGACACAAGTGACATCAGCGCATCAGGCGTCACGCAAAGATTCGACAACAAAACACAAAAAAGACAGAAGACAGATTATGATTCTCCTTGTTGTTGTCGATTTGAAATCACATGGTTGAACTCACACAACTTTACTCAGGGGGTGTGGAGTCAGGTCACTGAGTGACAGCAGACCTCGGCAGGTCACTCTGTTTCCTTCCATCCTACGATAGAGTAAACATCGGCCACATCGGATGATAGAATAAGATACTGGAGCAACTAATACAATCAGCGATTAGAAGATATAGGGTTCACGTTCCAATATGTAGACTGAAATCCCTGTAGGACTAAGGCCTATATGTTGGTTAACCTTAATTCCTAACCCGTAACCAGAGTTTACCTACAACAAACAACGGGTAAAGATATACATTTTACATAGCTTGTACATTGTACATTGATTGTAATCCTCTAAAACCAAGTCAGATTATTTCAAGTGATGTTTTAGTTTTGATTGCTAAATGCAGTCCAAATGAAGGGCTGACCTTTAAGATCTTCATTAAAACGTGTGGTATCCATTCAATTAAAATGTGTTACAATTTTGAAAGTCATCATAATTTGAGGATAGCATTTCTTTCCAAAAAACATAGAAGAAAAACCTTGTATCATGACAAACCCGTCTTACCATAATTCTTTGAGTACTTTCTTCTGTCGTATTGCATTGGATAGGACCAGTAGTTCCTCATCACCAATATCTGTCCATCCAATTCTAAAACGCGGCAATGGAAATGAAATCCCAGTAAGACTTGTCTACTAATGTGGTAATTTACACAGAATCATGTTTGCCTGGAGTACACTTAAGCTAATAACATAACAGTGCAAACCACTGTGCAACACTTTAACAGTTGACTACATTTGTTGTACAAAATGTTGTATGTAGTGTTGAGTTTTAAGCCCTGTAAAAGAAGGATAAAGTAATAAAGATTAATCGTTTTTGGTAAATGGAAAGGAAGGAAGTAGTTGAGGAACTGAAAAAGGTGGTAGAGTTTATCCACGTTTAAAAAGGTATTTTATGAGCCATAGTTATCGGAATTGTTTCTATTCTGAAGAATTACCACAGGAAAAGTAGTTTAGAGAAGTTGAAAGAAGAGGGAAAGTTGAAACACATGAGAATGTTAAGCTCTAGTGTGCCAACCTGGAAATCAGAAGGCCCATGGATTGCAGTCTGCAATAATGCGGACCAATCAAATGTTTAAAAGACTGAAGACTAGCTTCAGAGTGTGCTGAGAAAAGCTTCTGAAGGATGTGTTCACATTCATCTGAATTCAATTCACTACAATGCTTTGTTTTCACAAGATATTTCAAGTGTTTTACCATGTAAAGATAATTTCCAACACAAAGCACACAAGAGTAGTGGTGACCACATTACCCAAGATGGGTGAAACAGTCCGACTGTTGCAACACTTCAGCAATGACTTGAATCGTGTCCATATCAAGAGGATTTTCCCCAACCCTGAAGAATGAATCATTTGAGTATTTGTCGCGGTTATTCAAGAATCCCCTCAAATTGAGGAACAATGTAAACGGACCAAAATAAACAGAATGTAAATTAAATGACTTAAAATAAATATCCGTCAAACTGTCTGAAAGCACTTTTGTTTGTATTATACCTGAGAACTCACCAGAGTTGCTTGCATTTGAGCAAGTGAGGCATGAGATCCCTCAATGCCTCGTAACTTACGTCCGTCCCCGTCAGATCCAGCTCTGAGAGATCCCCCGCAGTGGCATTCAGGAAGTACTTGATGGCGTTGTAATCCATCGGGGAGAGGGCTTCATCACTGACATTCAGTCGCAGGGCCTGTGCTCTCACTTCCTGCCCCAGGGAAGGATCCTGCTGCTCGAAAAGGCAATGCAAACTGTTCAAGATGTGCGTGCCGTTTTCGCACAGGTGGTTGAGGTTGCTGACCGTCCTTTGGCGATAGGCCTCAGCTTTGCCCTCGTCACAAGACAACCCCACTTGCCTCGCCAAAAGCTTGGTATTGCGTTCGGAGAGGATCCCAGAGAGGAAGCGGCTGAACAGATCCAAGTGACCCTTAAGTGTGTCCTCAGCGGCGCTGCTGTCCTGCTGTAAGACATCAGGCAGAGGTTGGTCCGTCATGGCACAATAAACTGCGGCAAAAAACTCCTGAACCGTGAGGTGTGCGAAGGAGTAAACGTCTTCAGTGCAGCCGGGCTCCTGTGCCACCATCTTGTCCAGGAAGGTACTGGCCAGGGGACAGCCTTCCAAAGGGGCAACATCCTTGTCACTGGCGTAGAACAGAGTCTGCTGATCCATCAGCTTGAAGAAGGCCAGCCGAGCCAGCTGCAGCACCGCGTCAGAGAGCTGCTCACCACCGCATGTTCCCTGAACCGCACCGGACGCCTTCGCCCTCTCCTGGGTGTGAGTGCGGAGCAAGGCCACCAAATACTGCACGTAAATGTCCGTCATGGTCCGAGGGTTGTCCCCGGCGAAGTCTTTGCTTTCTTTCAGAATGCAGCAGATGATGTAGCAGAACGCCGGTATGTAGCACAGTGTCAACATCAGCTCGTTCTCTCGCACCACCCTGAACAGCTGTTCCGCAAGGCCTTCGTCCTGGAAATAGCGACAGAAGAAGTCTTGGATCTCGTCCAGGGAGAAGCCGGCGATGAGCACAAAGCGGTCCACGCAGCCCACTGAGATGTGGCCGATGGCCGTGGGCCTGCTCGTCAGAATGATGGCAGTGTTGGGGAGGAGCTCTCCCAACATCAGGCTGGTGAACACCTCCTCCACCTCACCGTAGTCGTCCGGCTCACACACAAACGCGTCTACGTCGCAACGCCTGTAGTGTCTGAACTCATCAAATCCGTCGAAGATGATGAGCAATTTGTCGTCGTTGGCCAATATGTTGTCCAGCTCTTTGGCCAAGTGACGGTTTTTCCGCAAGACCAACTCCCGGAGGTTCACAGGCTTGTTCACCAGATTGAGGTCCCTGAAGGTCATGTGGATGATGAAGTCAAAGCCGAGGCTTTCTTTGTTATTCCCAAAGTCAAGCAGCAGCTTCTGCACCAGGATGGTCTTTCCTATTCCAGCCACCCCTGTCACTAGGATCTTCTTGACGGGCCGGGCTCCCTTGGCTGTGGAGAAGAGTTGGTCTGGTGTAATTCGGCGATGCTCTGCGGACTTTTGCTGCAAAGATAGCCGCTTCCGTCCATATGCTAGGACCTCGTGCCGTTTGATGTCCAGGCCTTGGTGTCCGTTGACCAACAGAAGGTTGACATATTGGTCGGAAAAGAGGATTTTCTCACCATGGCGGGTGTTGTAGTAGAGCATGCTTTCACTCCTTCGTCTGAGGACCTCTCTGTGCTTCTGTTTCATTTGATTGTACCCTGAATTAGAAAAATATCTGACAATGAGCAGGAGATTTCAAATAATTTTGTTTTCAAACAATGCAGAAACTGCGTAATAAATTTCACAGGTATGGCATGAATATTGGAATTAAATAAACTGATGGAGTAAAGAACAAAATATATTCAAGTAGAGCACATTTCACTCGTTCATTTACATACCCAAAGAAGGCGGCTGGTCTTTGCTCTTGCCTACGTTTGGCGTTTCTGGTTGATCAACAACACTGAGGAATGTGTTGACAGCTTCCTCGCCCTTGCACTCCAAGATGTCTAGCACCTTCCTCACCCTCGCCCGCGGCCCTGGCTGACACAGCACGTCCTCCCGGTCGTCCCGGTTGAAAACCTCCCTCGACAAGAGAACGTCCAGCAGGGCATCGATGCGCCCCTCCAGCGTGTCCACAAGGGAGACTCTCTTCAACCGGATTAGACTCAAACAGGACCCAGTCACGTCCTTTCCTGCTGTCACCATCTTGCACATTTTCCCACCAGAAAATCTGAAATGCGATCTTTTTGGAGTGGCAGTGGGTGCCGACTGATTGGCATCCTCGATGGGTGGAAGTGTTTCTACTGCACGCGTCTTTTACAAGGAGTGGAGGTTGTGCGATATGTCTTCTGCGCCAGTGACACAAAAAAAGGAAGTAGCTCTTGGCAGTGGTAAAAGGTCTATTCAGATGTGTACAAACCGGTTATATATTAAAAGATGACTGGAATTACGAGCTAGTCTCTCTGCAAATTAAGTTCAGGTTTCAACTTGGAGACTTTTCTTCACCGTTGACATGTACAGTATACGTAGGCTTTGAGGTCAAATATTTATATACAAATAGAGTGGAAGCATTAATAGCAAGGGGACACCATACATGCATAGCTTGTTCTAATCATGAAATAATCTCAGTGTAATTTAGTGTCTCAGTCACAGGTTATGAAAACAATAAATAAAATATATTTTAATAGTAGACTAAATTTACACACAACATGTTCCTGTCACACTGCACTTTGTGGAAGTAAGACACACGTGTTGTTGAAGGAATGTATTTCATTTTATTGTCTAGTGAATAACCAGGCACTTGCATGGAAAGACAACATATCACTTCACCAGTAGAGGGCCCCAATTTCATGCACGTTGAATAGTATGACCTGGGAGCAAATTATCAGTAACATCCAAGCCTTGTAGTATTTACAACAAAAAGAAAACTCACAGTTCCACAACAACACACGGAAATAAATAGTTCAAAGAAAAAAACATCTTATCTTCAGCAAACATTGAATAAACAAACATGTCATATCTACATAACTCATCATTGTTCTTGATGAAAGCCGCCTAACATCCAAAGAACAAAATCTTGTTTGTGTAAACTACAATAGCGTGACATAAATTGTTTAAGATTATAGATCAAACACTGAATTAAATTATTTTTTGAAAGGAGTCGTGAAAGGTTGACAAGTTTGAGCTTTTAAAGACTAAAAGCTGTAACAGGGCTTTGATCCCATTTTAAAACGTTACTTGCTAATGACCTTATTTTCTACTGAAGATAATGTTCCTGCGGTTGATGAACGGGGGACATTTGCTGAGGACATAAGACGAAGGCTCGAAGTGCAAACCCAGCAGTCATTTACAGTTAATAAATTAACAAAAAAGGTTTCTACCCAGATCACACTTTATTTTACAGTGGCCATGTTGACTCATCTATTAGTCAATGTACACATTACCGGCCCAATAACACTAAATTTCCAGATTTCTTCCTTAGATTTCCTTAGAAGGTTAGTATGCAGAGATCAGGGAGGTCTTTGTTGAATCTAGGACTGCACATGAACACGCCCCATCTTTGATTCACAATGTTCCCATCTGATCTGTATCAGCTATACTTATTCAGGTAAAATTGCCAATACCCCTTGACAAGGGGCCACATTAAATAACCCCTAATTACCATTAGTTAATATGGTAATAAGCATTATCTAACAGCTAATTAACAGTTAGCTTATAAGTAATAATTCATTAATGGTGTTTGCATCAACTAACGTATTCAATAATACATTATTTAAACCCACTAACCCATATGCTAATTTTATATATAATAATGCGTATTGCTGTTTATTAATGGTTAATTAATGTTCCCTTATTGTAAAGTGTTACCATTTGGCCAGTAATGTTAACGTGGCCCAATAAAAAAACAGGTTCAAAAGGTTATTTGCTCAGGTTATTTCTGAAACAACAATCAGCCTGTGTCAAGTTAGTATTTTCGATTTTAGTAGTATCACTATAATATAAATCATACTATAGTATGTTTCTTTGGTAGCAGGAGGGTTTGGTAGAAGCAAAGACTTTGCTTGGCCTTGAGTTCCGATATGTCATGGAGTCAAAGTGGTTAAAGGAACATTCCAACAGTTTGGCTAAAGTCACCAAATCATGTCAGAAAAGAAGAAAAATAAAACATCCAAATGCAACATTTACAAAGAGGAGATAAAAAACAACAACTCACCAAGCCATGTCCCTTACATAGACTTGGAGTTTCGAGTGCAAAAGTCAGATTTTCTTTTTCCCTAAAGAAGTTGTGTCTCATAGTAGTGCAATATGATGGAAACCCATTTCGTCCAATGAAGATACCAGAACACAAATTGCGAGGTTTCATCTTGGGGGATTGTATTTTTTTACCTGAATGGTTTAAAGAAAATGTCTTTAAGCAGGTCGTGCAAACTACATAACATGCCTTTCTCTTTATGAAAGGCTCTTTGGCATGGCATTCTCCTGTTAGCACACCCTATGGATTCTCCTTACTATTTAAACGATACTTTGTCAAAATGGGACATTTCAAACTCCAGTGGCTCTGTGAAACACGGGTTGTGAATTTGGCATAGAGTAGCATACAAAGGCAGTTCAACACAGCTGTCCGTTAGGAAGCCATCGCTATTAAGTTACCCCCCCCACTATAAAACCCCTCCAGGTCGCTTCTGGCCTCTAAAAGCAAGGGTCATGAACTCCAGTTAGATTTAAAAAGAAAACACAATAAATAAACTGAAGGCTTTGTTGCCAGGGCTACACCAACGTCTTCGAGTCCTGGAGTGGGCCACAGTCCAGTCCAGTACAGTCCTCCCCCTCACCCAGCCTGGAGTGGGCCACAGTCCAGTCCAGTACAGTCCTCCCCCTCACCCAGCCGGTGTGTGACCAGTGGTCGTCGTCGTTGTCATTGGGCGGGCGTCCTCCGGTGTCCAGGGTCTCCGGGCGTGTCTCAGGGCGTGTCTCCGGGCGTGTCTCGGCAGGACTGGCAGCAGCGGGTTTTGAACTGGGGGAGGACACAGAGCTGGAGCTGGTGGACCTTCTCGCAGTAGCGCGTGCTGTCACGGCACTCCTCCGCTGGGGAGGCACAAAGAGAACGTAGGCTCGGGGTTAGGTTGTTGTTTAGAGCCTAGGGGGGGCGACAGCATGAGACGTTTGATGACTCATCAGGGGCTAGCTAGCGTCTCGCATTTAAAAGCAACGGTCATGAACTAACATAGATTTAGTTTGTTATAGTCTGGGAACCAGACGAATCGACCAGGTTTATTTTCTCTGGCGTAAGCGTCTGGTCCCCCCTCCAGTTCAGACAGATCTCCAGCAGACGGCTGGAGATCCGGCCTGGGTCGGGCCAATCACAACCATTGATCTAACACAGGGCGGGGTTTGATACGATGACTGACCAGAGGAGCGCCCAATGGGAGCTTAGAAACCGCTGATGTGTCACACGTTTCCTTGCTCTGATTGTTTGTAAATTTGTCCAGTTGTGACCGGAGGCATTTTGGTTTGAACCCGTTGATAAGGGCCCTTGGAAATTAAAGGTTTCTGACTAATATTCACTTTCGAATTGAAGGGTGTGTACAAGGGGAAGTTGAAGTGGTTAAAAGTAGAAAGAAATCGGAAACTCCCTCAAAGTCTTTTCTTCCAATGCAAGAATAATAACAGAAACCAACCGAAAGGCAACTGTAAAGATGAACAAACACAAACTTCCCTGAGACATCATTTACCTTTTGGATTTTCAGAAAAAGGGACTGCTGTAAAGGGAATTACCCATTAGGGGTGTTCATTATCATCGATTGTTAACCTTTCTCATAGCAAATCATTGAATATCAAACCTAGAAAGGGCTATACACCAGAATAACAGTTAGTGGAAGAGGGAGAGAGGTAAAAAGTAAAATAAATCGGAAACCCCTTCGCGAACGTGTTCCTCAAACATGGGAACAATAACAGAAACCAAGTGAAACCCAACTGTAAACAGTTAGTGCTTGGTGAGGTCCCCCCTTCACTGTGAAGCGCTTTGGGTAGCAACGAAAGCGCTATATAAATGTAAGAAATTATTTATTATTATTAAACACAAACAAACACAAACCGACTGAAACCCAACTGTAAACACAAACAAACACAAACCGACTGAAACCCAACTGTAAACACAAACAAACACAAACCAACTGAAACCCAACTGTAAACACAAACAAACACAAACCGACTGAAACCCAACTGTAAACACAAACAAACACAAGCCCAGAAAACCAACTGCAAACACAAACAAACACAAACCGACTGCAACCCAACTGTAAACACAAACAAACACAAACCGACTGAAACCCAACTGTAAACACAAACAAACACAAACCGACTGAAACCCAACTGTAAACACAAACACAACCCAACTGTAAACACAAACACAAACAAACAAGCGCGCTGCGGTTCTGATTGGACCCTCACCTCGTCCGCACGACGTCAGGTTGCAGCGCTGCCAGCCGGGGGGGCGGGGCCTCCAGGAGCACTGGTGGTCCCGGCTGCCGCGGCCCGTCTTGGGGTCCGCGCACGTCACGTGGCGGGACTGGAAACCATGGCGACCGCAGGTGGCGGTGCACTGGGTCCAGGGGCCGGTGCGCCAGTGCAGCGCGCAGGCCTCCGACGAGCAGTTCCTCAGGGAGCTCGGTCTGGGGGCCGCGGAGGGAGGGGCCGTTAATAACAGAGAGGCTGACCGGGGGGGTCCTAACTCGGGGGTCCTGACTGGGGGGGGGGGGGGGGTCTTAACAGGGGGGACCTGATTAGCTCAACCTGCAGAGCCAACGGGCCGCTTGTGGCTCAGGAGGTAGAGCGGGTTGGCTGGTAACCAGAAGGTCGCTGGTTCGATCCCCGACTCCTCCTAGCTGAGTGCCGAGGTGTCCCTGGGCGAGACGCCTCACCCTGACTGCTCCTGACGAGCTGGCTGTCGCCCTGCGTGGCTGACTCCGCCGTCGGTGTGTGAACGTGTGCATGAATGGGTGAATGTAGCGCTCTGGGTGGCCACTGGTTAGAGAAGCACTGTATGGGAACTGTAAGTGCGGTCTGTTTATCATACACCAACAGTAAGCCAGTCGTGAATAAAGATGAGGACAATTCTAAATGAACCCCTGGGACTCCATAAACCCTCGAGGGAAAGCATGCACACGCCTACGCACACGCAGAAAGTGTCGTTTGACACGTATCAAGTTTTTTGGTTCTGCGAGCGCACACTTAAATAAATAAAGAAATTACAACATACGAATAAAAGTAACATTGAATTGACATGGCTGGACGTGGGATATGCCCTGGGACCTCACCTCTGCGGCCCGGGACACAGTCTGTTCGGCACCCTGGTGCTGTTGGAGTCCTGGCAGTGAACCGCGCGCCGCTGAGTGGCCAGGCTGGGTCCCACACAGTGACCGTGGCACTAAGACAGTGAGGGACGTACACACGTTCACACAGACACTCATCCATTCATATGTTCTTTCATATTCATAGGGGTGCATTAGATAGACACAGATTGATAGACCTGAGACTGTTGGGGAGACTGAACTTAAGTTGATATTTATTTGTACGGACAGACTGTTCACAAATGTTCATTCACACGTTCAGATCTCTAGAGCCATCTGCGCTGTGTTTCACTTGATGACATCACTTGACATTGTATTCTTATTTATAGCTCGAGTCCTTTCTGGTTAGTTTGTGTACACTAACTCTTTCCTGCACCTCTCCTGTGTTTCATTATCAATGCCGTTGCTGCTATTGTTTAACACGTGAATTTCACTCATAATTTTTCGATACGCGAGAAGGACATCGCAAACCGCTAGCTTATTTAGGACCTCGAACCAAGCTCCCCGCGTGTTCGTCCGAGCGCAGCTGAGCATGTGATATCCTCGTGTACGCTCGCATTAATAACCATGCGATATCCATTTGATCTCCTCTCTTAAATCATGCTTTTTGAGGGAGGAGAGGAAACATGGCTGCCAATTGTAATTGGCCGGACTACAGTTTAGAATTGATCTAATTTCCACTTGGATGAAGTCAGGCATTGGGTGGATAAAACTAAAAGGACAGATGAAAGACACAAGTTTATTAAGCTTTTGTCTGTTGAAAGGAAAGCGGCATGTGTGTTTCCCCCTCACACTAATTTGAGGACGGACAGCATGTAATGCGGCCACTTGGACGATTTCAAAATGAAAGCGCTATCCAAGAACCGAGTCTCTAAAACTAGTACCTGGAACTTATTAAGATGCATATGATGGGATACACAGAAACCAAGCGCAAAGTTCGGTCCAAACCTTTTTTATTTTTTTTTATTTCTCCAGCATTCCTGGCCTCCAACTCCCTTTATGAATTATATCAAATTATATTTATTTTAAATGCTGTGTCTCTCGGGAGATCCAAAAGATAGGATAAACACAATCGTCACTTATAACACGAATGAACACTCCCGCTTTAATGTACCATTGCGCTGCAATTAAAGCTATCTTTGCTAGTTTTAGATTTGCATCCTTTCTGCGTTCTTTCTTCCTTGAAAATGAATCTGTTTTCCTTGCCCTTTAGAGACCTTATTAAGCTCTGTGACATGGCTAACGGCTGTACAAGTGACAGTGACTGGGAGCTGAGTGGAGCTTACCCCCCCCCAGTGGCCGGAGGTCCACCCCACACAGGGCTGCAGGCTGCAGGGCTTCGTATCGGCGGGCGGCGTCCTCCCCGCGGAGGAGCAGCGCTGGCTCTCCAGCTCCAGGGGCCTCCGGTCCGGGCCCCCCACGCAGGTCACCCTCCTGCCCTGGGTGCCCCCTCCACAACTAGCGGAGCAGGTCGACCAGCCGTCCACCCGCCACCTGCTCCCCCACCGCCGACAGAGAAGGAAAAGTCGGTTGAAGTCGGCTGAAGTCGGTTGAAGTCGGCTGAAGTCGGTTGAAGTCGGCTGAAGTCGGCTGAAGTCGGTTGAAGTCGGTTGAAGTCGGTTGAAGTCGGTTGAAGTCGGTTGAAGTCGGTTGCAGTCGGCTGAAGTCGGTTGAAGTCGGTTGAAGTCGGTTGAAGTCGGTTGCAGTCGGCTGAAGTCGGTTGAAGTCGGTTAAATCAAGATCTTTGGGGTATTGAGATGCTTGGTCTTTGAGTCATCCTGATAGTTATTAGATGAGAATCGTGCGACATTGGCCCAGCTTTCTTAAGGTGTGGTCGCAAGTTGTTTTTCAAATCTATTAAATAAGGCTTGAAAAATAAAAGCCTATTTAATAATTTATTTATTAATGAATTATCGATTTCTCAAATGTGTTTGTTACTTTCTCATTTACTTTTGTATTTTCTGTATATTCGTTAACTATCTATTCTTGTTAATGTTTTTTTTTTTTAATTCCTTTAACTGCAGCCAACTGTACATGCTACTTTGATGTCCCATTTTGGACTAATAAATGACACATCTGATCCTATCATACTATTGCCTCTTTCGATACGTTCATGTTTTCATGAACGTGCACACGGAAAACATACAGACATGTGAAAACATTCAAAGCTGCATTCTTCTACATGTTCCATCGAGGTCATGTGACAGGAAGTTACCGGATGTGGCCAGACAGGGAGCCGATCTCGTTGGCACAATAAAACACTATTCTTCACTACTCTATTCACTACTCTTTCAAATGGGGGAGATTCATTTTTAAACAAGGACCACATGGAGCCACAACTTTATATCCATGTCTCAAATCCGGGTGACAGCCACACTGGGGCCTGTTAAACTCACCGTGGCTCAGTGTCTCAGGTTATTCCTCTCCAAGGTTGTTACACCAATAATGATTTATAGCGCATTGTCTTTTATTGGGCTATATTCTGTGTGTGTGTGTGTGTGTGTGTGTGTGTGTGTGTGTGTGTGTGTGTGTGTGTGTGTGTGTGTGTGTGTGTGTGTGTGTGTCTGTGTGTCTGTGTGTCTGTGTGTGTTAGTTACTGTGTGTGTGTGTGTGTGTGTGTGTGTGTGTGTGTGTGTGTCTGTGTGTGTGTTAGTTACTGTGTGTGTGTGTGTGTGTGTGTGTGTGTGTGTGTGTGTGTGTGTGTGTGTGTGTGTGTGTGTGTGTGTGTGTGTGTGTGTCTGTCTGTCTGTCTGTGTATCTGTTAGTTACTGTGTGTGTGTATATAGAATTGGCCTGCAGTAGCAGTCAGTTACCTGAGGGGGCAGGCTTGTCCATGACAGAGCTCAGACGCCTTGCTGTTGTCGGTTGAGTCGGGGCAGATGGAGCCGTCTGTCGCCGTGCCACCGTTTCCATGGAGACAACCTGGACCTTTGTAGTAAACAAAAATAAAACACAAAAACAACAGAGTATGAGTCTTCATGAATTGGGGATGGAAACAGCACATCAAAAACCAATATTCAGATATTGTATGAATGCCAAATGGATTGTATGATGGTTCAGACTTCCTAAGCTTTTTAAAAGCACATATATGAAGTTTGTTTAAACTCCTTGCTGTTGAAACAGTTTAGAGATATGATTAATGGACCAAACCATTATCAGAAGTCAGGGGACTAGCCCGCTCTGGGAAGACAGGAGACGCTGGTATATTAAGGCTCTAACTTAAAACATTAAATACATATGGTTCTTATACAGGCCTGATGCGAGAATACTTCAAGGGTATTGGACAGTTAAATGAAAACATGTGAGAGCATGTACATTGCAAACCGGAAAATAAGCTGGGATCCATGATATAACTAAGTGATACAAATCTAAAACTCTAATAGGATAAATAATCCTATTTGGCACCAGAAGAAGGACAATAATAATTTTGTCAATGTTCCATCATCAGTGCCTCAAAAGCCAACAGTTTGGCTAAAGTTTTGGTAAAACCCAAACAGTTTGTCACACGCATAATCGTAAACCGTCCATCAATTATTTCTGCAAGGTAACTTCCTAAAAAGGAATTAGAAATTTTTTCCCAGGACCTCCCCTTTAACGACCCCTCTTCAGACCAGACGTACGCAGCACACACACACGCTGCCTTGATGTACTCTGACCCCCCCCCCCCCCTCATCCTTCCTCCCCCCTCATTGTTCTCAGGCGAACCGAGTGGCGTTGGTGCTCTGATGACATGGGAGCAGAGAGGGGGTTCATGGGTGATCACCCCGCCGTGGGAGTGAGACGCAGGACTGCGGCGGAGGCCGAGGTCCAAGCGGAGTGGCACGTTCAGGACATTCCCCAGCGGTGACGCCGAGTGGCGGGCCGAGCGTGTGCTAAAGAGATCGAGAGGGCTGCGGTGTTGATGTCTGGCCCTGCCAGACGAAAGTCAACCCCCGTCGGATCACCACTCGCCCCTCGGGAGAACGGAGTCAGTGCCCCCCCCCCGAAAGTCTTTGAGGATAGCGACACCCCCGCTGACATCACCAACGGCTATCCGAACAAAGTTGAGATCAGGACTTTTTGGGTTGTCATGTAACGACTTGTTATATGCAATCTTATTGTATGTTGTACGTCTTTGCACTTAGAAATAGTACTTAGCATTGTGTAGCGTCTTATCCTATCTTTGTTGTATACAGGGAATGGGTTAACCTAGTGATAGTTAGTGCTTGGTACTTGGTTCTATGAACATCCTTACTGTACCGACAGCGATATATTGTTGTTTCTCTTTCGTCCAACAAATGGACTTATGTAAGTCGCTTTGGATAAAAGCGTCCGCTAAATGCCCTGAATGTAAAAGTATGGTTTACGTCTCCGAGGGGAACCAGGGGTTTGCTCCACCCTACCTGAGATGTGGAGGCGTGTGGCCGCGGAGGTGGTGCCGTGGCGGTTGGAGGCGGTGCAGGTGTACACCCCCTCGTCCTCCCGGCCCGGGGACAGGAGCCGGAGGGATCCTGTCGGCAGCAGCTCCACCCTGCGGCCGGTGAACAGAACACAACCACGGGGCCTCGTCAAACCACCGTCACAGCGGCCAGAGACACACTCTGCCAACCGGTGCCTTCCTTTATCGACGGAGCCTTGACGCCACGAAAAGAGACCACTGTCATCACTGGATCAAAATCAAACCCAAAATCAGCTTTTGTTTTAGTGATACGGACATTTTCTTTTTGTCTACCTGCTCTGTTCTGAGCCCAGGGACACGTCACCCATCGCTGTTCACATACGAAAAACATACCGCCTAAATGAGCCAAATGGTGCTATCCATTTGATCTCCTCTCTTCAATCATGCTTTTAGAGGGAGGAGAGGAAACATGGCTGCCCATCGTGATCGGCCGGACTACAGTTTAGAATTGATCTAATTTCCACTTGGATGAAGTCAGGCATTCGGTGGATGAACCCAGAAGGAGAGATGAAAGACACGAGTTTATTACGCTTTTGTCGGTTGAACGGAGATGTGTGTTTCCCCCTCACACTAACAGGGGGGGGGGGGGGGTCGGTCTCACCTGGCGTCGGCGCTGATCACCCGGCCGTCCCGGGTCCAGCTGAGGCTCGGGGCCGGGTGCCCCGCTGCCTCGCACCTCACCTCCAGGCTGTCGACCTGCCCCTGCAGCGTCACCGGCGCCCCCGCCTGCACGCTCACCTCAGAGGCCCCCGTCGCCCCGGGCCGCTGGAGGAAGACCGGGGCCCTGGGTCTGGGGGTGTGGGCCCTGCCGCCGGGCCTGTACGGCAGAGACCCCCCCGTGGAGGGGGAGGCCTCTGGCCGCTCCAGAGGGTGCAGCGTGGACTCGTTGGTGTCCCCTCGCGCGGCGCTCATCTCGCCCAGCAGCCGGGCCACGAGGAGCTCCTCCTGGGGCCCCCGGAGGCCCTCCGAGAGCCTCTGGACGACCGCGTCCAGCGTCTTCGTCTCGGCGACGAGCAGCGCCGGATCGGACGGCCCTCCGCCCGTCGTCGCCACGTCCCCCGGCGCCGACCCGTTCCCGTTCCTCTCGCCGGACGGCGTCGCGGGCGCCTTGAAGTCGAGCAGCCGCCGCGCCACGTCGTCGTAGCGCCCGAAGGCGTCGCGCAGCTCCTGCGGGATCTCCGGCGCGTCCGGCCCGCCTCTCTTCCGCCCCGGACCGCCGCCGATGCCGTGGAGCCACGCCCCCCCGGCGCCCGGCCAGGACGGCTTCTGCTTGCTGCCGATGACCTTGAGCACGAAGCTCTCCCGGGCCGTCCCCGCCACGCAGGTGTACACGCCCACGTCGGCGGCGTCCAGCTGGTGGATCTTGAGGTGTCCGGGGGCGGTGAGGGAGAGGTGGGGCAGGGCGGCCAGCGGGCGGCCGTCCTTCAGCCACTGGACGCGGCCCTTGCCGAAGCGGCGCGTGGGGCAGCGGAGCACCACCGACGTCCAGGGGAGCAGGTAGGCGTAGCCGCCCACCACCAGCTGCAGCTTCTTGCCCTTCCTCCGCTGGATGTAGACCCGGCTCTGAGCCAGGATGGTGGGCTCCGGCTTGGCCATCTCCAGCCGGGTGGTCTCTGGGGGTCGAGACGAACAACGGTTCAAAGAGTCTGTTTTAGAGTGGTATACTTACGTCCGACCACTAGCGCTAGGTTCTTGCAGACAGCAATAGCATTACTGCCCCTAGTGGTTGGATGTAAGTACTGTACTCTTGACAATAAACATGCCAGGAGTAACGTCTGTGTCCGGCTAGTTAATCTCAGCATACCAAAGATACTAAATCCCCCCAAAAAAAACACGCTATACAAGAATACACCTCTGTGATCCGAAGCCAGCGATAAAAAGCGGATTCTAGGTTAGCGACGGGTGTAACAGGACGAGCATCAACTCCCTGTCACAGCTTAAGATCCGATGGTCCGTTTGGTTTGATTGACGGGGGTCTCGTACCGTCGCAGGGCCTCATGGTGCACGTCCGGACGCTGGCTGGCCGGGGGGCCGTGGAGCAGGCGTCATGGGAGAGGGTCTGAACGCTGCCGTTCTCTCGCTGCGTGACACACACTGTCTCCACCCTCTGGAGGCCCCTGCCACAGCTCACCGAGCACTGGACAGCCGGTACAGTACAGGCGTAAGAACACGACCGGAACGACAACAATGCATAATGACATCATCTCTTTCGTACCCATTTACAATTAGCATACGATTGCCATTTAGCAGACGCTTTCTTCCAAAGCGACATACAACGGTGACGGTTCAAACACACGTTCACACATCGACGGCGGAGTCAAACGAAGGAGCAAGGCGACAGCCAGCACTTCAGGAGCAGTAAGCAGTAAAGGACACCTCGGCACTCAGCTCGGAGGAGGCCGGGGGTCAAACTATCAACCTTCTGGTTCCAGGTAAACCCGCTCCACCTCCAGAGCTAAGCCCAACACATGTGCTAGAGAACACACACATCAAGAGGATGACACTCCTCTTGCATTCATTATCATCGTTCGGTTCCATGTGGGTCGTTCAGGAGGCGGTGTACCTGGGACCAGACCCCGGTCAGCCACTGGGGCGGGCAGTCCTGGCTGGCGCAGGGCTGCTGGCTCCCGGGCACTGTGGACGGGCAGAAGGATTCGTGCAGAGGCAGGGCACTGCCGTCGGCCAGATGCTGCCTGCACACCACCTCCCTGAGCTGGACGCCGCCCCCGCCGCAGCTACGGGAGCACTGGAACACACGGTAGAAATACAGGGCTGTGATCGGCCGTTTTCAAGGATGGGTCACAACCTGGCAGAAACATACGGTAGATGTGTGCAGTCCAATTAATTACGTGAAGAGCCTCCTAGGTAAAACAAAGATCAGCAATGGAATATAATCCAAAAAAGATTAATATGAGTTTAAAGTATCAATTGGTTTTATGGACTTTTAGGTACTCGGATTAATGGTAGTGTTGCACTTGTTGGGGGTAAATCTTCCTTGTGGAACGCGCTCTCTGTCTTCTTTCAAAAGCGTCTGCTGAATAAGAGTAACGTAACAGAACTACCGTACTTATAACCAACAATAACTATTTCACACCCAACCAAAACGTTGGGTCAAACCGAAGCCAGCGTCCTTCCCCCTAAAGCCGAGCTGTCCTTGGCGTACCTTCCCCCACTCCAGGGGGTCCCAGGAGGGGGGGCAGTCGAAGCGGTTGCAGGCCTGCACCGGGACGGGCTTGGAGGGGGGGCACTCCTCGTCCCGCACGGCCCTGGTGGCGTTGCTGCCGCGGGCGGGCCGGTGGGTACAGGCCACGGCCCGCGTCTTCAGGCCCACGCCGCAGGTCGCCGAGCAGGAGCTCCACTCCCCCGTCTGCCACCTGGGGGGGGGGGGGGGGCGTTTAGCTTGACCTACATATAGGTATGTATGGTTTTGAATGCCTCGTCAAAACCCATCTCTTCTCTCTGGCTTTTGACACTTGGGGAGACATTGAAATTGTGACTCATCTTTTTATCTTGTTGTTTATTAGGTTGTGCTGTTGAGCTGTTTTCTTGTCTTTTTGCGATGTCTCCAAATTATTAGTCTGTAAGTCACTTTGGTCAAGGACGGTTGTTTCAAAGGGCTTGACAAATAAAGTTGGATTGGATTGGATACATTTACATTGGTATATACAGGGCTTGTAGCAGAACCTTTTCTCAAAAGCGACTTACAATAACGACTTACAATAAATAATAATTTCTCAGAAGAAAGAGAAACAACTATAGATCCCTGTCGGTACAATAAGGATGTTCATAGAACCAAGTGTGTTCTCTGAACGAGTGCGTACATTCAGTTTAAGAGGGGTGTTGTGGGGGTGGGTGAGGGGGTAAGGGGTTGGCTTTGTAGAGTCCAGGTGAACTTTGACAACTTTTGCGGAAGCTGGTGAGCGGCTCTGTGGTCCTGATGTCTGCAACCTCTGAGGAAATTCAACTGTTGCTATCAAACGTTATGCATGTGGCATTTTGATAAGACTACCATGTGCTAGTCTTATCAAAACGACCCATTATTGAAACCACAAACTATTCCCCTTATACAAAGCAAGTGATAGATAGCGTCTTTTTCCATTTATGTTTGGCGGTTTTGACTCATGAGCACAAAGAAACACAAAGAGTGATCCCTTTTTTGCTTTGTTATCTGAAATCTCCCTTCTGGCGATCCATATCGCCAGATCCTCATCAATCACTGCAATTAATAAGAGCAGGATCATAGTTCAAAACCATCGGGGTTCAGTGTGCATGGACGCAGATTCCACAACAACATAATTGATGTAGCATCTGTGGCCCCGGCCCACAGATGTCTGAAAGTACTTTTCCGAAGCCAAAAGACGGGCCCTTCGTACTTTCCACAGTCGTCGTGACCTCGGGCATAAATCCTGATTTGGCGGGCAGCCTAGTCGGGGGTCTGAGGGGAGAGACACCAGGACGGAGCCGACAGCCAGAGCGAGAGCGTCAGGCCTGGAGCGGCCTCTCACCAGCGCTGCACGCTGCACAGTGGACCTAAGTGATGGGTTCTACCACGCTACGGCGCCTCAGACCCACGTCTAGAGCCTGATTTACCGCCGGAGCTAAACCCCTGGCACGTACTTCCGAGATAAAATCACAACTTTCGCTAAATCACTGAGCGGAACCACGAGCCTGGATCCGAAATAGACGCGTAAAACCCCCGCTGCTTACTTTTAATCTGGCAGTGTTTACGCAGCCCTCGGAACACATCGAGGACCCCGCGTGCTTTTCCCGCCAAGCGTGTCTCATGTGACCTAATCAACGGCTAACTCGGCTATCGTTAGCCCGCTCTGGCGCCGCCGGGTCGGTTGGAAAGACACGAACACGAGATCATGACGGATATCGCCGCGAGAGCTCTCCAAACAAATACCTCCGTAGTATTCCAACTATTCGTATTCGTACGAGCGCTCCAGGAACGGAGAGCAGGTGAATGGGGTTGTGGGGGGGGGGGGAGGGGGGGGGCGACGAATGCAATACTTCAGTTGAAATTCCATGGCTGTTTCCCTTTTATAGGGAATACGATCCGAAGAGTGTTGCTGTGAGCAGGGGGTCTGGAGGCTGGGGGGATAGGATGGGGGGGCTACGGGGAAAGCTACTCGGGCCAAAGGAAACAGGTCAGACGCGGCGCTTGTTGTGCCACAAAACAAGCCCCGAGGCCTGGGAAAACACCAGCGGAGGGGGGGGGGGGGGGGGGGCTCTCGACGAGGGTGTTGGCGGCGGTGGAACGGCCCACGGAGCACGGGGTGTCTTACCGCGAAACAGGGCCCCACAAATGTCTTGGTTCTGCGGGGGGCCAGTGGACAACGTACCAGTGTGGTGTTTACGCAACGCTTTGAAACCCGCTGGTGTGAGGTACGCCCCCTGCGATGGATGTATTAACATGTTTGTTTGTGTGTGTGTGTGTGTGTGTGTGTGTGTGTGTGTGTGTGTGTGTGTGTGTGTGTGTGTGTGTGTGTGTGTGTGTGTGTGTGTGTCTCTGTCTGTCTCTGTGAGTGTGTGTGTCTCTGTCTGTCTCTGTGTGCGTGTGTGTCTCTGGCTGTCTGTGTGTGTGTATGTGGGTGTGTGTGTCTGCGTGTGTGCGTGCACGTGTGTGTGTGCGTCCTGACTCACCTGGGTGGGCAGGGCTGTGTGTTGCAGTCCTGGAGGAGCTGGGGGGGGCGGCGGGAGCTCACACACACCCTCTGCTCGGCGGCTTCCCGCGTCTGCTTGTTCAGACAGATGACCACCGCCTCCTGCAGGCCTGGAGGCACACAGCAGCCTGGGGCTCAGCGTGGCTGTGGCCTAGCAACTACCTGATGCTGGCACCTTTTATAGGCTTTGTTCTATTGTTCTATTGTCTAGTCTATTTCTATTTTTGTCTATTTCTATTTACATTCTTGTTCTATTGTCTATTTCTGTTCTATGGCCTTTTGTTCCATGGCCTTCTGATTGTATTTGATCCAGTTATGACCTAAATGGTTGTCATAAATGTCAATATTTGACACATTACATCCGGGAATGTTGAGAACCATGAACATAATCAGCGGTAATCTGTGTTTTAGCGCCTGACTCCTCATTCATCTGTGTTTTAATAATACATATATATATATTATTAAAACACAGATGAATATATAGATATATGTGAACCGTTTGTTCCGTACATCTCCCTGCCGACGCTAATGTCTAAAGCGCTACAGACCGCCGACCCCTATCCCCGCGGCTCCAACATTAGCGCCTCCGTATGAAACCCGATCTCAGGAGACTCTACAAGCGGCCGCCTGCCGTGAACTGAACCGTGGCGGGGCCGGGGCCGAACCCAAAGGCCCCCGATGGTAAGCTGCTCCGTGAGCAGGACGTCAGCGGCGATCCTCTCCAGAAGGCCTCGAGAAAAACAATCCGTTCAACCGCAGCGCTAGCAATAGCCCTAGCTCCCGCGGGTGAACCTCCGGTTCAGTGTGTGAGCGGGGGGACGCCGGTTCAAAGCGCCGCGCCGTAGCGCTAACCGCGGGGCCCGCTTCTTAATTCAGCGGAGAATAACAGCCAGTCAGGGGCCCAGCGGTGTGACGGTCCACAGGAGCGGCAGAACCACCCCGTGTGGGAGTGTGTGAGTGTGTGTGTATGCGCGTGTGTGTGTGTGTGTGTGTGTGAGTGTCTGTGTGTGGGGGAGTGTGTGTGTATGCGTGTATGCGTGTGTGTGTGTGTGTGTCTTTATGGGGTTGTGTGTGTGTGTGTATGCGTGTGTTTTTGTGTGTATGTGTGATTGTGTGTGTGTAGTTGTGTGTCTGTGTGTCTCTGTGGAGGTGTATGTGTTTGTATATATGGATGTGTGTGTGTGTATGCATGTCTGTATGTGTGTCTCTTTGTGTGTGTGTGTGTGTGTGTGTGTGTTTGTGTGTGTCTGTGTCTGTGTGTATGTGTGTGTGTGAAATTGGATACCTCTCTCTCTAATCATAGGCAGAACTGGTCCAGTTAGCCTGAGCACTAGCAGACCGCTAAAGACAGGGAACTCAAACAAGCTCTCACACACCAACACCCCCCTACAACCAGAAGGACTTACACACAGGAGTCCTGCAACCTTCCGCACACACACACACACACACACACACACACACACACACACACACACAGAAACACACATGCAACCATAAATACAGACTTCTGCACCTGCACACACACACACACACACACACACACACACACACACACACACACACACACACACACACACACACACACACACACACACACACACACACACACACACACACACACAACCAGGGCCTTTTCTCAGAGGCCTCATCGTAGGTCCAGCATAGGTGTTGCTCGTATCACTAACGATGCATCTGCTACTGCTGCACCCGGGCACTGGGGGTCGATCAGACGAGTGGAGGAATCCCACGTTGACTGTGGACCCCGTACCCACTGCTGCATACAGGTAGCAAACCCACAATCAGTGACACCTCTGTGAACAGGGTCTACTGCCATTAAAGGTCTTGTGCGTCTCGGCCGACCGTCCAGACGGAGCCGGCGAATCCGGTGCCCGAAACCCCACATTATTGAAACCAATCTCAGAGGTGGTTTCAAATCTATCCGGACCTATGCTTTCGTGTTAAGATCACCGCAAGCGATGACGTCGTCAGCCCCCCACCAGCGGGGGGACATCAGAGTTGCGTTGAATTCTTTATTTATTATTTTATTTGTATTCTTTTTGTAGCTTTAAATAAAGCCCCTTGATAAATGTAATTACTAACAGTACATTAAAAAGTATTTCTGCTCAATTTAAAAGGTTGAATCTCCTCGAGACTGAATGTTTGTACACAGCGCGCAGGCTCGATGCGCTCCACTTTATTCCATGGAGAACCGGCGCCTTGAATATTTACTACAGCGTTTCTACAGCTCGATGCGGTTTCGCAACGACGCCGTCTTTCCGGAGATATTCCTGAACCACATAAAAACCAAACCGGTTGGTTCTCGCCTGTTTCGGCTCCGTGCGGACGGGGCCTAAGCCTGGCCGGAGAGGTTTCACTCATTGTGTTATTGACCTTAAGACGACCACTACTACTGCGTCGGTTGGTCAGCTGCCTTTGCGATGCGGTATCAGCCAACCTATTATTTTAATGGCCTGCAGATTGTGGCCATCCGAAACTCTTCCACCCTCTCTCTCCCTCTCTTAATACGTTGTCTATTGTTGTGGTGTTATTCATTAGCCTTTTTGTAAAGCGTCTTTGAGTACCATGAAAAGCGCTGTAGATCTATTATTATCATTGTTATTATTACATTCTGGGCTCCAGACTTTGAGCCAATCAGAGCCCCCTACCTCCACCACAGCTCTCAGAGCACTCGCTGAAACCGTCGTACTCCCAGTCGTGGAGCTCCTCTCTCGCCTCCTCCTCCTCCTCCTCCTCGTCTTCGTCCTCGTCTTCGTCCCAGGCTCCGCCCCCGGTGCACGGGGCCCGGTAGCAGCGGCGGCCCCTGGCGGGCTCGGGGCCCTCGCATTCGTCGTCGGGCAGGTCGGCCACCGTCTGGGAGAAGGAGAGCAGCACCTGGCACCGCACGCTGCGGGCCTGGGCCCCGGAGCCACAGGAGCTGCTGCACGGCCCCCAGGGGCCCGGCACGAACCTGGAGGGGAGGGGAGAGGGGAGGGGAGACGGGAGGGGAGACGGGTGAGACCACAGAGACACGCTGCTGCTGGAGGTTGTGGTGGTGGTGGTGGTGGATGGATGGATCAATACATGAGGTGGGGGGGGGGGTGAGAGAGACAGAGAGACAGAGAGGGAAACAGAAAGAGAGAGAGAGAGAGAGAGAGACACAGAAAGAGAGAGGGAGGGAGAGAGACAGAGAAACAGAAAGAGAGAGGGAGAGAGGGAGAGAGAGAGAGAGAGAGACACAGAAAGAGAGAGAGAGAAACAGAAAGAGAGAGAGAGAAACAGAAAGAGAGAGAGAGAGGGAGAGAGACACAGAAAGAGAGAGAGAGAGAGAGAGAGAGAGAGAGAGAGAGAGAGACAAACAGAGAGAGAGCACGAGAGAGATAGATATACACAATACATCAGTGTTTCCAAAACCCCAAGTTCCGCGGAAGCGGATGCAAGAATTAAACGGGATCACAGGCCAAAAGGTTGCGAAACTACTACTATATATAGAGAGAGAGAGAGAGAGCACTGTGCACATCAATGGGAACCACATTTTCATGCACAGCATATGAGCAGTGTGACAGCCGAGAGCTGCCGGCGCAATCCCGTCCTGAATCCTGAATCGCTTATCGACTCCGACCGCTGCCTCGCATCACAAACCCTTTGGCTCGGGGAGAATCAAAAAGGGTTTTGGGCGCTTTCCCTCGCCCTCCTACTCTCTGATTGGCCGCTAGGTTGATAAAGTGACAGGGGTCCTGCCGCCGAGGGCCGGGCAGCTGGGTAGCATTAGGGGCCCGGATGCAGTGGTGCTTCAGAGAGTAGGGGCCCCTGTCTTTGTCGTCTTTAAGAACCCATCAGAGGAGAGGAGGAATACTTGTTTGGATCAGTGGAAGAGTTGTGATCATTGGTGTGTGTGTGTGTGTGTGTGTGCGTGCGTGCGTGCGTGTGTTTGCGTGCATGTGTTGTGTAGTAGCCAGAACCGCCTGATGTCGATTCATTCTTGACTCCCTACTTAAAAACAAATACAGTTTTACAGTTTCCTAGCAAACTTTTGCCATCATATAAATTGTCCTTCTATTCAGCCTCGGTTGAGATAAATGTAAAGCGATTTAATCTACATTACAGGAAGAGAGGTCCTAAAACGCATTAACGTAGAAAACAAGCCCTTTTCATTGTTCCCCTGAACTCTGTTCCCTGCCAGCGATTTTCCCAAACGTGAAGTTGCAGTCTTTATCGAGATGGCTCAATATTAAACCCTAATTACACCCCCCTTGTCTTTTTACGAGCATCCCGAGGGCTAATTTCATGCGAGGCCATGAGTCACCAGTAAGGAGTTCAACCTGTGGACCGTCAGTAACATGCAGACCGCGGGCCCTCCGCTGTGCCTCGACACGGCTGGCTAGGAACATCTGCCTTCTCCTAAACAGACGACCTCGTCTGCTTTCAGCCCCGTCGACTCATTTAGTTCTCTCTGTTTCTTCTTCTTATTTCTCTTTGAAACCAGAAATTGAGAGATCCGCCGTGTGTGTGAGTGTTGTTTGTGTTTGCTCCCTGGGGAAGCACAGATGGGGGGAGGTAAAGATCGGGTCAGGCGGAGGGATACGTACCAAGTGGGTTTGATTCTTAAAGCATTCTTCGGGCACAGTGGCGAATGCCCGAAGAATCGGCAAAGAATGCTTGAAGAATGCTCTAAGAATCGCTAAAGGATCGGCAAAGAGTGCTCGGTGAATGCTTCAAGAATCTGCAAAGTGTGCTCGAAGAGTCAGCAAAGAATGCTTGAAGTAACGGTGGCCCCGGATTGAGACTTATTGCCCCTGCACAGAGAAAGAGGTGCAATAAGTCTCAAGCAAAACACAAATAAAAAACGTTTCACTCTCTCCCTGCTCTCTGCATCCGTACCCCGCGGCCCATGTGGCTCGCAGATATTGTTGTTGGAAGCTCCGAGACAGCGCGCCCTACGTCATTATTTATGTACTTCTGAGGGAACGGTGGGATTTTTTGGTGTTTTTTCTTTTACGATTGAGCAAAATCATATGTTTTGGCCTCTCTCTCCCCTCAACCGATCGCCTCCCTGCTCGCTCCTTTCCTTTTTCTGCTTCCTCTGTTCTTCGTCGCTTTTTTAACATCTCTTTTCAGCGCCAGGCCTGGCGGTCCAAAAATAAGTCAGAGAGAGAGAGAGAGAGAGCAGTTTGGAGCTGGCTAGCTAACTGGAAGCTAACTCAACTCATGCAAAACATTGGGAAGAGTTCAGAGGTCGTCCATCTTCAAAAGACGGCTTGTGTTGAGCCAGCAACGGTCGGGGACGGGAAGAAGAACCTCTGGCTGCAGTACCTAGATCCTGTTTTCTATTTGACTTTGAGTCCCTACTTCTCCTTGTTGAAGTCAACTGCAAAGTATTTCACTCTCCTCAAAGAAAAGACAGGAGGATAACAGTCCTAACCCAACACAGAAATGTACTTTTATTTCTGACCCTTTCTACTCCCTTTCATTGTTTTTTGTGTGATTGTGACGCCGATTCCCTTCGGGTTTGCCTTTATAACAGTCGTAAATACCGTAAACAACATGAATTACACCTTTTGAAAGGTTGGAGGGGAGAGTCCTGTAAGCCACACCAGAATCACAAATCTCCACACCCTGTTTTATTTGGAGACGGCACCGTGTCGGTTGGCTGAAGTTTGTTACCTGGAAACCCGCCGCGCAACGTTGCTAACAACACGGCTAACAACAACAACCGAATATGCAGGTCTTAATGTGAACATATGTGTATGTTTGCCCGCCCGTTTGCCCCGACACAACGGCTTACTATCGCACGCAGGTGCTTTCTCCCTGCTTTGCTGTTTGCGACTCGGTCTGACGAGAACGAGAGTTGACATCAAACATGACCGCGGTACATCGGAGGCTTCGGAGGAACACAGGGGACCCTGTCCACCTCGGTTTCACCCGCTAACGACATCGCAGAGCTTATGACTGGGACGGCTGTGTTCCTGGACCTCCGCTGCCGGGGCCTGGTCCATGCAGGCCCTGCCGCCCAGCAGAGGGACCCCACAGTGGCAGAGCATATTCGGCTTACACCGGGAAATACACAAGTAAGTCTTCTGGGTTGCAGAAGACTTGACCTTTTCTGGGAAATGTTCGGGTTTAAAATTACATATGAATCGATTTTAAAATGGCAAAGGTTGTAGCTTGCTCAGAATTAGACAATTTTGAGACAGTAGGTGAATAGTCCCGTGTGAATTTGATAGGCTGTCACCCGACCTTGCAGCGCTGGGGTCAAACTATCGTCCCAACCATTAGCAGGACGCTTCCCTGTGTGAGGAGCCAAATATAGTTTGATTTTGGCTGGCTTTCCGAAGCGTAAAACACATCATAGTCAACCATTTGGCAAATGCTTTCAAGTGTTTTACGACAGAACTGAACTTGTCATGATAAGAACAGGCAAAATGTAAATATTTCTCCTTTATTTCATTTCTGAAATCGTATCTTCAGATATTTTGTTGATGTATGAACCGCAGAACTAACAGATGTCCCTGTTTTTCATACCAGAAATCTGGTCACCTTACACTGACCCATTACCACGATCATCATGATCGTGTCCGCGGTAATTTACCGATCTCATAAGCTAATTTAACGAGATAGTCCGACAGCTGGTATGATTTCAGCAGGACATCAGTCTTTAGTGGCGCTCTTCCCAGGTCGCAATGGGAGCAAGGTAGAGAATGTTAATGGCTTCCAATAAAATCCCAGGGAGATGTTTGATGTAAATAAGAGGCGACCTCAAAGTCGCCTCTTATTTACGTGTGTTTGTAAGGGTTGTGATGGATGAGGGTTCGACTCTTGGGCAAGTTGTGAGTCGTTGCTGCTCCAAACCTGCACTTTGTTAGGTTTTCACTCGCAGGCCAGCACTTTGGTTTGGAATTATTTTAAAATGATGAGCGTCCAAAGTATGTAACCGATCCACCCACAACTCAATCAGCCCAATTCAATTTGAGGAAATAGAATTTCGGACTTTGAAGTGGTTAAAAAATGACGTTGGATGAAATGAAACGCAGGATTAAACTTGTTTTATTTCCATGTGTGCTGTGCGTGTGGCGGTGGTGTGTATGTGTGTGAGTGTACTGCATGGGTTTATGTACTCTATGTATATGTGTGTGTGTCTGTATGTGTGTGTGTATGTATTTACAGTATGTGTGCGTGTGTGTACGGTATGTATGTGCGTGTGTACTTTATCTCTATGTATGTATTTATGTTTGTGTGTATGTGTGTACAGTATGTGTGTGTACTCTATGTATATGTGTGTGTGTACAGCATGTATGTGCGTGTGTGTGTGCATGCATGCGAGTGGGCGTGCCCGTGCGTGTGTGCGCGTGTATGTGCGCGTCTATGCATGTGCATGTGCGTGCGTACTTACGTTGGCTCCTCGCTCGCCCTGACCTCCTCCTCTTCCTCCTCGTCTTCCTCCAGCCCGATGGCTTGCTTGTGCCAGACGGGCTTGGCCTCCACGGGGAGGGTCTCTGTAACGTGCACACGCCGTCCACACGTTAACCAGCCGGTCACAAGGGGGGGGGGCCCGCGTTCTACACAGGTTTTCTGGGGTGGTTACTGGGGAAAGGTGGGTCGCACTTCTGGCCGCCCATTGCCTCAGCTGCGTTTTCAGCTGATCCGCTGGCAGGCTAATGACATCACTGCCACAGTCCTTCTGTCGCTGAGTACAATTATGGCTTTAAAAAGCTTTGGAACAACGTGTGCCGTTCGAGGACGTACTTACAACCGGACAAAACTAAATAATGGGTTGAAATCGGAATGAATGAATGACAGACGGCGATTGTTTTCATCGATCTCGTAGCAACCGGTAGTGAAGCCCACGATTCGCGCAAAGCATGGAAGCGGTGGAAACTTGTGGATACAGAGGCGGGGTCATCCACGCCCTATTCCTCTACACGGTTTCCATATTGTTCCTGTCTGAGTTTTAGGTCAGATATTTGCGTATTTTGTGTACCAGCAGCCGGGCCAGGTCACGCCTATACCGTGTTTGTGTTCATCTCAAACATGTCGTGCAGTAGTGCTGCAGTGAGAAATAGTCGAGTGATGGGATTTGATTTCCTCAGCACTGCAGTGTATTCAAACCCCGGCATTTAGTATTTAAAAGAAGCTGAGGTCAAGATATAAAGTTACGAAATTAAATTGATTCGCCTTATAAAACCAAACACTCAAACCGACATTTCCTCCTGATGTTCCCCACTAGATGCCTTCTGTTTTTTTTTTTTTAAATGATCACACTTTCTGTGGCTGAAACTTTGCACGTCCTCGGAATTTTTAACAAAACATTAAAAAGGCAAAACTTGATCCCACCTCCTTCCAACCAATCACGGAGCAGAGTGAGTGTGAGTCACAGGTCCTAGCCCGCGGGTTAACCCTCATGCTGCCGCCGACGTCCACAGCGGTGGAGGAGGAGCTCGGCGGGACTCACCCAGGGGCCGGTAGCAGGGCACCGTCACCAGGCAGCCCTCCTTGATGTGGGGCTTGGTGGTGGAGCTACACCCTCCGGCGTGGAGCCCCCGGTGGTCGATGCACAGCACCACCCGGTAGCGCAGGCCCTGGCCGCACGTCACCGTGCACTGGGGAGGGGGGGGGGGGAGGAGGAGGAGGAAGAGGAGGAGGAGGAAGAGGAGGAGGAGGAGAGGAGGATGAGGAGGAGGAGGAGGAGGAGGAGGAGGAGGGGGAAGAGGAGGAAGAGGAGGAGGAGGAGAGGAGGAGGAGGTTGGAGGAGGAGGAGGAGGGTGGAGGTGGAGGAGGATGGATGAGTAGGATGAGGGGGTGGAGGAGGAGGAGGTGGTGCAGGTTGGAGGAGTTGGAGGTGGAGGAGGAGGGAGGAGGAGGAGAGATCAAACGTCATCGCTCCAGCCACACATTCAAGCCCATTCACATGCGCCTCGGATCAAACACGCCCCATATCTCCCCCCCCCTCCCCCCCTCCCTCCCCCCTCCCTCCCCCATCTGACATTCTGCGCATATTCCTGGAGAATGAAACGACACCGACGGGGAATGGCGATGAATGATGCAACTTTCATCATTGTTTTAAACCCAAATAAACCCTGCCCCCGGGGGCGTGCTGGCTGGGGCCCCCGCCAAGACAAGCAGGGGGAGGCGGGGGGGGGGGGGGAGGAATGTGGAATCTAAATATCATCCAGGGGTCCTCTTGGATTTGGTGGACCGCTGCCCGGGTTCCAAACACTAATGAGGACGACGGATACCTGGAGCTGATTGGCCGCAGCCACGGCCTCTGGGCTGTGAGTGACGTGAAAACAAGACGCCGCGAATCAGGCCCCCAGAGCGGCGTTCCGGTCGGGTTTTTAATTAAAGTTTTGTGTGTTTTGGGGGGGGGGGGGGGGGGGGGGGTGGGGGGGTTAGCAATAGCATCGCTACCGGCCATCAGCAAAGGCAGCGCCGTGTTGAGGTATCAGCACATGATCACCTTAGCGCTGAAGTCGAGTGTTCCTGTTCTGTTTGCATAAAAGGGTGAGTGGACTTTCCAGGAGTCGGTTAGGAGTTATCGCATCATCCCTCGCCGACTCTCTTCTTCCTCCGATAATAATTAGAAGATAATTAATCAACGAGCCCGTTCCATGGGGAGCCACGCCGGTGCCAGGTCGACGTGTAGAAGCAACATCCTCGCGGCTCAGCTCGCCAGGCACTTATCCAGCTCACAAAAACAACATTGTGTTTTTCTTGGCTCGGAGGAGGATATTCCTCAGCCTCGAAACCTTCGCCGCGAGGTGTTGACGCATGAAACGGGATAGATGTACAGCCGCCTCTTCCAAACCATAATTACGCTTGAATAAATCAATAAAAGCGCCCGGCGTGTTGCAACGCGCGCTCCATCACGGTACGCTCTGGCCGGTCGTTCCGGGTTAGGAAACGGGGTTCAGCTCTAAAACATTCGGTCCATCGGCGGGGGTCATCGTACCCGGGGGGCTTACAGTACGGAGGCTTTGTTTCATCATATTTTAAAACGTGAACCGACACCAGTCTGACGGTTACTACAGGATTGATAGTATCTGAACCCGAGAGGGAGGTCATTTTGTTTCCGAAAAGGTTCGGGTGGGGGGGGGGGGGGGTTTGGCTCCGCGGCAACAGATGGAACTTGGGGGGGGGGGGGCTCATACTTAGTCGGCTCATATTTTAAACCTGCACCTTTTCCTGTGCGTCGCAGGAAATTCATAACGACTGGAACAGCATAAAGGACACGTGTCTGATCTCGGGGCGTCAGCGGGCTGTTTCTCCTCCTCCTGGTGACAGGTAATCGAGCGTGTCGTGTTTGCGCCGCCTGTGCTTTGGATTCCTCAAGCGACTGATTCGGTTGAACGCATGCGTACAGAACCCCGCCCACTGATTGGTCGAAAACACGTCTAAATAAATGAAGATCCCAGCCGTTCCCAATCCAAGATAAAATGAAATTTATCAATCCCAGATGAGAAGTGAAGAAACAAAGATAGCACATAGTAAGTAGTCCGTAATAAATATTAAAATATTAAGAACACTCGGAAATAAACGTCTATATGTGTCACTAATAATAGCAGAGTCGACGCCACAATCAATTAAAAACCAAACGTTAACCGTTTACATTTGACTGGCATGAATTGTAGCAATCTGGCACTTAATGTACACACTTATTGTATGTTCTACGTCCTTGCACTTAATGATGTGTACGTCCTTGCACACATCACTAGGTTAACCTAGTGATGGTTAGTGCTTGGCACTTGGTTCTATGAACATCTTTACTGTCCCTACAGCAATATGTTGTTGTTTCTCTTTCTTCTGATAAATGTATTTATTAAGTAAGTCGCTTTGGGTAAAAGCGTCTGCTGAACGCCATAAATGCGAATGTATATGCCCTTAATGTCATTCATCCGTAAACAAATGAAATGAATAAAAAAAAACAGTCATCGAAGAAAACAGTTAAAGTACACCTTCCCAGTGTTCCCAGTACAGAGGTCTTACCGGGGACCAGTCCTGGGCCAGCCAGGTGGGGCAGTGGAAGGCGTTGCAGGGCTGCATGACGGCGGCCTTGGGCACGTACAGGCACTTCCACTCCTCGGTCGCCGTGACGACGCCCTGGAGGTCCTCCTCCACGCAGGAGACGGCGCGGCTCTGAAGGCCCCCCCCGCACGAGGCCGAGCACGCCGTCCAGGGACTGCTCTCCCACCTGGGGGGGGGGGGGGGGACCATCGATCAGAGGGGGGGAGACCATCGATCAGAGAGGGGGAGGAGGGGGGGACCATCGATCAGAGAGGGGGAGACCATCGATCAGAGAGGGGTTGGAGGGGGAGACCATCGATCATAGAGGGGGAGACCATCGATCAGAGGGGGGGAGGAGGGGGAGACCATCGATCATAGAGGGGGAGACCATTGATCAGAGAGGGGGAGGAGGGGGAGACCATCGATCATAGAGGGTGGAGGGGGAGACCATCGATCATAGAGGGGGTGGAGGGGGGGACCATCGATCAGAGAGGGGGGGGGACCATCGATCAGAGAGGGGGGGGAGGGGGAGACCATCGATCAGAGAGGGGGGGTGGGGGAGACCATCGATAGGAGAGGGGGAGGAGGGGGAGACCATCGATCAGAGAGGGGGAGGAGGGGGGGACCATCGATCAGAGAGGGGGAGGAGGGGGAGACCATCGATCAGAGAGGGGGAGGAGGGGGAGACCATCGATAGGAGAGGGGGAGGAGGGGGAGACCATCGATCAGAAAGGGGGAGGAGGGGGAGACCATCGATCAGAGAGGGGGGGAGGGGGAGACCATCGATAGGAGAGGGGGAGGAGGGGGAGACCATCGATCAGAGAGGGGGAGGAGGGGACGACCATCGATCAGAGAGGGGGAGGAGGGACATGGGGGTGAGACCATCGATGGAGAGGGGGAGGAGGGACATGGGGGTGAGACCATCGATGGAGAGGGGGAGGAGGGACATGGGGGTGAGACCATCGATGGACCAGAGAGGGGAAGGAGGGGGAGACCATCGATCAGAGAGGGGGAGGAGGGGGAGACCATCGATCAGAGAGGGGGAGGAGGGGGAGACCATCGATCAGAGAGGGGGAGGAGCCAGAGGGGGAGGGGCCAGGGGGTGAGACCATCGATGGACCAGAGAGGGGGAGGAGGGGGAGACCATCGATCAGAGAGGGGGAGGAGCCAGAGGGGGAGGGGCCAGGGGGTGAGACCATCGATGGACCAGAGAGGGGGAGGAGGGGGAGACCATCGATCAGAGAGGGGGAGGAGCCAGAGGGGGAGGGGCCAGGGGGTGAGACCATCGATGGACCAGAGAGGGGGAGGAGGGGGAGACCATCTATCAGAGAGGGGGAGGAGGGACCAGGGGGTGAAACCATGGAGGGATCCGAGGGTGAGGGGGGACAGGGGGTGAGACCATTGATGGACCAGGGGGTGAGACCATGGATGGACATGGGGGTGAGACCATGGATGGACCAGGGGGTGAGGGGGGACAGGGGTGAGACCATTGATGGACCAGGGGGTGAGACCATGGATGGACATGGGGGTGAGACCATGGATGGACATGGGGGTGAGACCATGGATGGACATGGGGGTGAGACCATGGATGGACATGGGGGTGAGACCATGGATGGACATGGGGGTGAGACCATGGATGGACCAGGGGTTGAGACCATGGATGGACCAGGGGTTGAGACCATGGAAGGACCAGGGGTTGAGACCATGGAAGGACCAGGGGGGGGTCGTTGGGTTTTGCTGGTGGAGGATGAGGGTGATTTCCTGATTGATTGCTTACTTGCTTCCATCTTAGTCCTTATATCCTTTAATACAGTGGTTCACAGTGGATGGCCATCTTAGTCCTTATATCCTTTAATACAGTGGTTCACAGTGGATGGCCATCTTAGTCCTTATATCCTTTATATCCTTTAATACAGTGGTTCACAGTGGATGGCCTGACGTTAACGAGCAGGGGATTTTAGCTCAAGCATGCCCACATGTAGACAGCAGAGATTGGGGGTTCAACCTGCAACCTTTCGGCTTGGAGTCAAACCGACCCCTAATCACTGGATTACCCCCTGGCCCTCCATATTCTGCCTGCTTGATTGAGGTAAGTGTGTGTGTGTGTGTGTGTGTGTGTGTGTGTGTGTGTGTGTGTGTGTGTGTGTGTGTGTGTGTGTGTGTGTGTGTGTGTGTGTGTGTGTGTGTGTGTGTGTGTGTGTGTGTAGTCCATACCGTGGGAGGGGATGGTAGAGGTCGTAGGGCATTATCTGCTTGTATCCGTCACTAAAAATCAGAAACATAAAATACTCTTAATCCTCAACCTAATCCTAACAGATTGTCCTCGTCTTTGGTTGGCTCGGAGTGGCCGGCGAGAATCACGGCCGATATGACAGAGATCATTATAATGGCCTGGAAACAGCCGACATTTTGGTATTTCTTGATGTACGCTTTCTTGTTCACAGATTCTCCTTCAGATTTACATTTCAACCACTTGCCCATTTTCTTGATTTTCTATGTGTACAAACCTTCATAAATTAACCTTGCTCAGGATGATTAAACAAAACTGATTTTTATTTTATTTGATCGTATTCTGAGCACCCCTTTGCCGTATTCCAAAGTACCCCTAGCGGTACGCGTACCCCCATTTGAGAACCACTGGTGTAAAGTCTCACCAGGGCCTGTGGCGTCCCCCCTGTGTCCCACCTGAAGCTGCACGGGCCCCCACGGAGCCCCCCACAGCGCCCCCAACAGCCCACTGACCTGGCCATGCAGGGGTCCATGTTGCACTCGCGCAGCTTGGGCTTGGGCTTGACGTTCTCGGGGTAGTAGTGGCAGTACTGGTCCACCACCACGCGCTCGCTGCGGAGGTCGAAGCACTCGGCCGAGGTCAGCTGGTAGCCTGCACACAGCAGAGGGAGAGGCTTCAGGGCCCGCCCTTCAGCAGCCTGCCGGTCCAGACCCACATCTGGAAGGCTGTAGGGTCTGGGAACGAGTCACCTAAAGGGCCCGACTCGAGGGGCGGCACCAAGCATGCATTTGAAAATATCACTGCACGCAATTGGATAACACTACGACCAATCAGAAGAACACAAGGGGTGACGTATCCAGACCAGTGGAGCTAACCAATAGATAAGACTCCTGCCGTATCCAGTCGGTAAAACAGCAACGCTTTCGGCCCGCCTATATCAGATACACCGATGTGATTGGTTAATGTTCTGTGCCAGGGGAATCGGGGAGTGGGTATGTTGCTCTGGATTTCCAGGGTAGCCCTTCAATAGGATGGCACACGTTCGAAACCCAACGCACCACCAGGGGGCGATCTTTCTGCCATCACTTTAGAGCAGGGGTCACCAACACAGTGCCCGCGGGCACCATGACGCCCGCAAGGACCACGTGAGGCGCCCGCAGGCCTGTTCTAATCATAGCACTACTCATTCTTGAACAACTCTTTCCCACCTTTTTTAAGTCATTGTTGATAATTATTGTGAGAAATCAGTAACATGACTTAATTAATTAACATGTCTAACCCTGCTTTAGAGGGAGAATCGCTTTCCGGCAGGATAGACATGGCCAGCAATAACAGAGTTCACCTGCGTTCTTTAGTGCAGGATGATTGGATGATTCATGTTTTTCATGTTTGATGATTCATGTCTTGTTTTTTTTCTTACTCTTTTCCTGTCTTGCAGTTTCTGCTCTTTGTTGCGACCGTGTTTGAAATTTCTACGGCGCTTGGCCAGGCCTCCCCTTGCAAAAGATGTGTTTTGAATCTCAATGAGACCAGCTAAAATAAATGAACGGGCTGAATGTCAGGACGGGAGGATTGAACTGGGAGCACTGGTGTGGCGGTCCGCCCGGCGCGCTCACCCCCGCCGCAGGTCACAGAGCAGGGGAAGAAGTCGGTCTCCCGCCAGCGGTGGACGATGGGCTGGTAGAAGATGTACTGGACCACGCTGTCCGCCGCCCCGCCGCCGCCTGCGTACTGGACCTGGGCGAGAGAGAGGACGGGGAGACCCGGTTACTGTTGCCCACGGTGACGCGAGATAGTCCGCTTCCTGATTGGATGGGGAGGATTAATGATGCGCGACGTTGACTTTTTTAGACAGCAGTCGGAGAAAGTTTGATTTTTAAGTATCCATCCTGAAAACAATCCCAGCCCTCCCTTCAAGGTCTTCTCCGAAGCCACTCCCCCAAAACCCGTGATGAGCGCGCTAGCTTCAGCAAAACGTCCGCCTAGCCTTGAGGTAATGAATAATCTAATAATTTCATCCGGGTCGAATTAAATTATTCTACAGTTTTATTAAAGCCCTGACACAGCCACAGATACTGTGATGTTTTTTTTGTCAGAGCATTTGGTTTGTTAATTGTTGTCAGCATGTAAAGAGTATTTCAATAATTATGTACAAAAATGCTTCAGAAATGAATAGCCGACTCAGGCTTTAAACATCGTCCTATAATCGATTTTTTCTCCATCTTTAACCTGGATTTTTGTGACTATTTCAAGCACATATTTGTGCCGCAGTATAACAATAACAAACGTGCTTGCAAAGTTTACATACTTCAGTGAAGAATAAACTTGAAAGAAGGAACAAATATAATTTCTTTATGAATGACAACCCACTGAGATCATTATTATCCTGAACCAAACCTGGAGTTTCAAAGGCTCCCACACAAATCAGCGATGTTGTTGAATTTTCTTTCTATTTAAAGCTGAATCACGGGCAGAAACGTCGCCAACACACTAAAAGAAACCTCAGGCTGTCTGAATTTCTGCAACTAGAACAAAGCTGAGGAAATGAATGCAATTAAACTTCCCCTTTTTAATGCACTGTGTTATTATCATTATGCGGGCCAACGTCAGATCTAGGATAGTGAAAAGCTACTTGGCTACGTCCACGGTAAATCAACAGCCATCCCTCCCTCTCAGAGCTCACTGTGGAACAGATGAGAAGGAATTGGAGATGGCTGCGAGTGAGCGTCGCTCTGTTTGTTTTAAATCCATCTCTTGGCTCGGGGGACGCGCGCTGCTGGGCTAATTGTTCTGGGCCGAGGAGGAACGGGGAATACACGGAAACAAAACCGCCGGAGAAACCATAAAGAGATGTGTCCGGTCATTCGCAGAGCGAGGAGGAGGAGGCGGTTGGGTTTACGCTGAATTAAAAAGCAAACTGCTCTTCTCGTGCCACTGGGAGTGTTAGAACACCGAGTTGGATTTGTCTGCGGACGAAAAAAGGTTTATATGCACCCCAAGTGCTTTTAAAATGTTGGAGTTGTTGTTGTTGTTTTCTATCTGCGTTCCCTCGCTCTCCAAACCCTGGTTGCACCAGAATGCAAACGGTAAAAAGAATGGTCTGTTTAGTTTACCCTGACAAACCGGTAGCGATGCAATAACTTCCCCCCCCCCCCCCCCCCTTCCACCCCCCCCCCCCTCACAACCACCTCGGTCCCTAGCGTGGCTCGCTGTCCTCCAAAACACACCAAAAAAATAGGGGCCAAGGGAAAATCTGAAAGTATTGAATACTGCTGAAATCTGTGCTCAACGGATTTTGTATACACGGCTTAGGAAATATTCCCCTTCTAGTCTCTCTCGTCCACCATGTTCTGGGGGAATAAGCAAGGATGGATTATATATACCTACCCTCGAATGTATAAATCAAACACCAGCACTCTTCGTACAAATTCACTTGTTTACAGTGGAAAGAGGTTCCTGGCACACTTTTAAATAGGGCTTTCCATTCGCCTGGGCTTTTCCACTGCCGTGATATGAATTGGCCGTCTGCCTTGAAACAGATTAGAAAATTATGCACTTATTACTGCCTCTCAGATTTCTGTCTCCTGCATTCCTATTTATCGTGCTATCCTGACTTGCAGTTTTTTATTAGCATTTGCTAGCCCACGTAGGTTTGCTATTGTTTACCTGCTGGCACTGGTGTGTGTGTGTGTGTGTGTGTGTGTGTGTGTGTGTGTGTGTGTGTGTGTGTGTGTGTGTGTGTGTGTGTGTGTGTGTGTGTGTGTGTGTGTGTGTGTGTGTGTGTGTGTGTGTGTGTGTGTGTGTAGTTCAGTCTGTGGAAAACAAATATAAAGATGGTATGGAAAAGTCCAGGTAGGTGTTCAGAAAAGAATTATTCTCCAATAATACCAATAAAAACATTCGTTGGTTTCCATATCAACCACCACAACGGAATTACAATCTCATGGTTTGCATAACGTTGCGTTGAGGACATTGTAAACAAACTGGATGGTTAGCAAAAGAGGAAACAATTCAAACAGAGTCACACAAGGACAACATGCCTTCAAACAAACATGACACCGTTTCAAAACTGTGTGTGTGTGTGTGTGTGTGTGTGTGCGTGTATGCCTGCGTGCGGGCGTGCGCGTCTAATTGTGTACGTCTATTAACCACAATGATACCGCAAAACTATGCTGGGGAATTCCTAGTCAGATGGACTCTGGGATTCTTTGCTGTTCATCATCAGGAGGCCATTGGAGAAACAATGGAGATGAACACGAGCTGAACCGATTTCAAAACGAGCTGGCGGGCTGAGGCCGTAGCCTTTGTCCCGGCTATTGTATCCCTCTCAAAGCAAAGCAGGATGAGCAGGACGGATCCACAGGTAGAGAGAGGAAAAATAATAGACACGTGGAATCATGTCGAAAATCGCGCAATAAAGTTAACATTCAATAAAGATCGACGCCAACGGTTGCCACCGTTCCAGCTCGCTTCTCCCCCTCCTCTCCGTCTGTGGCCAGGCGGTTACGTCACACATCTATTCCGGGGGAGGGAAGCGTAGCCGCCAGAGACGTTAAATCGTTTAAATCCGAACGGACACACCGTTAAGCCAAAACCAACTACTCGCCTTGGAACCGAACGGGGGTAATGCTACCATTGTTTTCACTGCATGACACAACGCGCCGAAAATGCGGAACCCATTTCCAAGAGCTGAGCTGAGCGAGGCAGCCGTCCACGCTGGATGTAAACACCGCTTCAAGCTAGCTTCCAAACTCAAACAGGCTCACATTCAATCTCATCCCAAACCCTTTGCGACACGAGGGGACAGGGGGGGCTAGGGGTCCACTGAGGGGTCACGCAACAGGGGCCGATCACGTGGGCCTCGCAAAGATTGCGAAAAAACAACAGTTTTTTTGCTCTTCACCAGGGAGTGAGCCACGAGAGAACGATGGCGTCATCCTGCATCTATCCAGGAGCGCGCACACGTTGGACTGTTTCAGGGGATCGGTTACACACAGAGGTAGCCATTCCATCACTCCTGACCCGTTGCCAAAAAAGCAACAATCTGTCCACTAGAAAAAAGCCATAAAGAAAAGCGAAGCAATACAGAAGGTGAGTTTGAATCCCGAGGAGCACCTCAGGTCGTTTTGAACCGCGAAACCTTTCAACTGAGTTTGACAGCGGCTTTAGGAGCCGACCTCCAGCTAGACGAACGGCGATCTTAAAGGGCTCTTCAAGGGATCTTTAAGGGAGTTTATACAACCTATATGCAAAGTGACCTTAAAGGGAGTTTATACAATCTATAAGCATCTCCTGAGAGGCAGAGACCTCTCAGGAGATGACTGCACATAGATTGTATAAACTGCATATAGATTGCATAAACTCCTTTTCTAAGAGGGAGTGCATCGGCTGGCATGGAAACCCGGTCAGGTGACCTTTGGCCCTCACTTTGACCGTGAAGTCGGCCCCCAGGGGCCCAGCGATCCTCATGACGGCCTTGTCCGGGTGCTTCTGGTAGTCCAGGGTGGTGTTCTCCAGACGCTGCTGACCCGACGCCTCCAGGGAAAGCTCTCCTTTCACCCCTTGGAGCGTCTTGCTCTCGATGTCTGGAAGAAAAAGAAAAGGGTTTAGTATTTTGAAAAGAAACCGCAGACTTAAGAGGGCACTCGATAGGCGATCTCTCAGCGTTTGCGTTCGAGTTTGCTCGATCGATGAATCAAAGCTGGCCGGAAAATGATAAATGGACTGCATTTATATAGCGCATTTATCCAAAGTGCTTAACAATATTGCCCAACATTCAGTCATTCATGCGCAAGTTCACACACTGACGGCGGAGTCAGCCACACAGGGCGACGGCCAGCTGTTCAGGAGCAGTCAGGGTGAAGTGCCTCGCTCAGGGACACCTCGTCACTCAGCTAGGAGGAGCCGGGGATCGAACCGGCAACCTTCAGGTTCCCAGCCAACCCGCTCTACCTCCGGGGCTACTCCAAGCGTTGTACCCCGTTTTTGGGATTCTAATTCAGCGTGGGCGACTTCAACGTTTGTCAGATTCTGGTTATTAAAGCTACAACACACTTCACCCATGCAGACGCCAACATCAGAGCTGAGCCAACAGATGGCTCTGGTTTAAGCCCCGGGCAACTGGGATCGGGGAAATATTTAATGAAAAATGTGGAGCGTGGGACAGGGAGGAAGGAGATGAAACATTTGTTATCGATTAGCTTTGAGAGGGGGTTGCCTGCCAACCCCTTGAAACAAGTGATACCTTTTTGGAATGTTTTCGGTTCAAACGTCTGTTGGGAGTCCGTGAAGAGAAGCTTTCCAGCAGCTTTGCCTCTCTTCTGTGCTTTAAACTGCTTTCTAAACTAATCAAGCAAACCTTGGTAAAAAGAGCGCTCTTACAAAAGAGTTTTGGCGTTTCTCGACGCCAAGCATGGAGTGAACAAAAGTCTAAGCAAGCGTAGTTATACTCTGAAGTGAACCAAGTCAAATCAAACTGTATTAGATCTAATCTGATTAGGATTAAAGCGGCAAAGTGCTTTACAGGCCCGCGATCAAAGTGTGCCTTGACAACACCCCTTAAGGCAATCCATGAAAACACAGCCTCTTTCGGCATTTTCTGAAAATGCTGCAGGACGCACATTGAAGGCCTCTGTACAGAAGAGGCCAGGAACAAAACATCCCATGAATAGGGCGCAGAATGACTTTGGAATAAGATGGAGACCCAGGGAGTCTTTTATATGAATAATGGCCTAAAGCACATAAAAGATTATATTCTAGTAGCTGATGGTGGTCATTGAAAGGGACATCCCGGAGGTCAACAGAGGCCAGAAAAAACATCCACCATTAATAGGGGAGTAGAATGACTTTGGAGTAAGATAGAGACATGGTTTGTCTTTAATATGAATCAGAGCATTAATGAAAATAAAGTTGCATTCGGTAGGTTGAAGGCCAACAGGGAGTGGGTTAGTTGGAGGGTGACCTTTAGGTCAAGCACACTGGGGAGGAAGCTAGAGAGCTGGGGTCTCTCCTCGATGAAAGAGGACCTCGAGGTTCTCAATGGAAGGATACCACGGACCTACCAAGACTTACACAAGCTATCCGGACCTTTGAGGACCAGTCTGACGTGGCGACTCCGGTAGGGGATGACCACCACCGTGTCCTCCGCTGGGGAGGAAGGGCAGAGAGGAGGTTAGAAGGAAGAGGAGGAGGAGGAGAGGCTTTCAAAGAGCGATGCAGAGTCAGGAATTTCAATGCAGGACCACGTTTTAATAAGATAAATGTACTGGAACAAACAATACATTAAACGATCGATATATGCCGACGAGTCGATCTTTGTGGGGCATTTTTGACGGTTCAATATTTGTATCGTCATTTAAACCAAACACAAATGCCACGTGATGTTTCTCGTTCCTATCAAAGGAAATCCGCCTGTGTGCATTTTCCTTACTTTTCCCAGAGGCATGCTGGGACTTGTAGTGTCCACGGACCAACCGGCAGGACGAACCGTCTCCGTTGCAAACGCCGCAGTTGTCCTCCTTGGCAGCGCTGCCCAGCTCATGATCACAGCCGACAATCTGAGAAGAAAAGCCGCGGGGGGGTATTTATATTAAACATATCCATGAAACCTCAAAAACTACACAAAGTAAAAGTTCACTGTGAACTCTATTCTCACACTCCCAATCACGACCATCATGAATACTCTCAACCCCCCACACTCATTCCAGCGGGACTAATTATCAAAATACAACTGCGGTCTGCAGATAAAACCGTAACCCTGCTGCGTCCTATTACACATTCCTTCAAGCCATCTTTAATTTGATGGATGCGTTTCCCCGCTCGTTCTGTCTGTAAGACGACAGATCCGCTCTGTGGTTTTACAGCGAGGTACCGTGGTCATTTTAAGAGATCCTACAGCTGTCTTGCACACGCAACGCACCGGCATGCCGTTTCATTCAACAAGGCAAAGAAGTGCATTGTAAACGATTCCCTGGCCTGTTGGTCACATCACCCGCGTTCTGGGAGCCTTCTCCTGCTCATTAGGCATTCATTCACAGAGCAGATGGCTCGCTGTTCGCCCCGCGTCACTCACAGAACATTGGTTCTGTCGTTTATTCACTCCTCGCTCGGTGGATTTCAACACGCGATCGCCGCCAGTTGTTTTAGTGATTAGTGTGTGTTTCAGTGGTGGGGAGTCAGTATGTAGATATGAAGATCTGAACGGAATGGGGGTTGAATACAGCGAGCAATCATTTTGGCAGGGACTTGTGTTTAATCAAGCATATTATTTTTGTTTTTTAAGAATGAAATGGAGTTGGAATGTGTCAGCGAAACCATAAAATGTTATAAAAGTAGAACAAATATGGCTGACTTTGCTGATTCCAAAGTAAACCATGGCAGGTGATTGAATTTTCTTCTGCGTCAAACTAATTTGAATCTTGTAACCTTAAAGACAATGTGCCAGATTTTCATATACTGATAATAATGATGAAGAAAATAATACATAAATATTGAATAACATGAAAAATATATGCTTTATCACCATGTTTTGTTTCATGCCTTAATCTGACCTTACCTTTACACTAAGTAAGTGTAAAGGTAAGGGTTCGGAGGTGAGATTAGGGCACTCTATACATCGACAATTGGAAGTTTAAATTGTTGAGAGGCACGAGAGGCGAGATCACCGGGCCTAGTTCAAATGACTCTGTACACAATTGGCTGCCTGCCGTCGCTTCCCTGTCGTCATCGTGTTAAACCAGCCAATAGCGCGCAAAGGGGGAAAAGCCAGCTTGGTGATTGGCTACTGTAAAAACGCATCAAAACTAAAATGAAATGTATTGGGCTACCCAGTCTACGGAATCACCCGAGCCACCAAATTTCCAAAATAAACACTCCCGCCATTTCCCCTCCCCCTTCCTCCCCCTTCACACCCACCTGGCAGGCGCCGCTGATGCACATGTCCAGGGACTCGGTGTAGCAGCGCGTCCCGTCCAACACCTTGGGGGCCAGCTCCACCAGCAGCCCGGACCCCTGGGCCAGGCACTTCAGGGCGCAGGGGTTGTCGGGGTCGTTGTCCACGGGTAGCCACTCGTGGTACTGGCCCTGGTAGCGCACGTCCGCGTGCGCCGAGCACTGCTGCGCCCGGAAGTCTGCGGCCTCTGGAGGGCAGTCCTGCAGCAGGGCATTATGGGAAATGTAGTCCCTCAAAATAAATATACAAATTAAGGAAATTCGGCGGGTAATCCACGATCCACATCAACAAATACATCACTTTTACAATACAAAGTTCAGAGATATCTTTACCCTGAACTTTACGATATCTTTTACTTGGTGAACTTGACGTTCACTGGTGACCTCTCCATCTCACTTTCCGAACTTTCCATTCACCAGGTTTGAAAACTCAGTTTGCCGTCTCCCCATATCCCAAGATAAACTGAGACGCAATGAAGCCCTCTGAGCCTCGATACATAAAGATGAGCTTGAACTGAACTCACCACGTTACTGCATGTACGATATTTGATATTCTGCCCTTCACAGGTCCTGTGAGAGAAAAAGGGGAAGAGAGAGAGAGAGAGGAAACGAGAAAGAGGGTGAACTCGCCGTCAGGGTGACCGATAAAACAAACAACCACGGAACATCTGTCATACAGGGGTGGGAGGACTGAAAGCAGCTGCCCTGCGTTGTTGCTACCACACACTAGAAACATCCCATTCTCTCTCCTGTTAAGAATGAACGACCGGTAGCTGACTT
>NC_079428.1:1187181-1290904 GCF_026213295.1 Gadus chalcogrammus | reverse complement strand
ATAGATCCGCTAAACCCATTTCAGAAACTAGAGGGAGCGTTATTTAGGCTATAAGTATGACACGTCCTCAGTGTATGATAACTTGCGCTTGGTTTGTGATTTGAGTTTATGAAGTGAACGTTTAACGTCATATTAACTCAATGGCGCCCTCTGGTGGGGACCATCAGCTCAGCACCACTAGGCCGCTGGCGGACTGCTGAGCTGATGTCAGCCACAAGAGGGAACCCTTGAGTTAATATTCAAATCAGATATTAGATTAAATATTACCTAATGCAATGCAGATGAAAAAAATCAGCTGCGTTGCATTATTTAGTCGGCGAGAGTGTATAATAATGTCAAGTTCCGTTTTCTAAGCAGAATCAGGCCAATGGTCCTCGATCTTAACTTTCTGTAACTCTCTGGTTAGAAATATGTAGCCTATGTCATCATAAGCTACAGTATACAGAATCCAGCTTGAGAAGGCCCATGCACTTTCATGTTACGACCTTTTTAATTTGTTTACAAAAGTTTACATCAAATCTATAGCTTCATGCAATCCGTGTATTCATTTCATAAAAAGGGGCCTTTACTTTTAAAGTTAATGAGGCAATAAACTGGATCGAGCTTTTACTTTGATGACCATGTGTGTGCTGGTGTTGTAAAGTAAAGAGCAGCCTGCCCATGCATCAGGCCTACGGGATAATGGTAATGGTATTGTCGCCTGCAATCAGGCCTCCATAAAACACACGTCAAATAAAAAGAAAGATTCAATAAATGACATGATGTTATAGTGGGACTAAAAGTCCACACGCCACGACACGTCTTTAGGAAGTCCCCGTTGTAAAACCTTCACACCAGCGCCGATCAAACCATTAAGGCGTGGAGATCAAACTGCAGTTCAGGGATGACGTCGTGAGGATTGATTTCACCTGCCGCGTGGTCTCGTAAAATACTATAAACTTGTACGTGGCTTCACTTCAAGGGAACCCCCTAATGTTTCAGCATCTAACCCCTCACCCCATTCCAAGAAGATCTGTTATGGCCTACATATAAAAAATAGGTCTATCTAGGCCTTTATGCTGATGCACAAATTAAATCAATCACTCCCGAAGTCAGTGTTTTGCGGATCAACAAAATATTCCGTCATTTTTACTCCCTTAGTACTTACTTAGAATCCAATATATTTTGACCAAAGAAATATAAATACATTTAAAAAAAAAAACGCGCTTCAGTGAAGCGACTTTTCCCTTTGCCTTTGCCCTGGAGAGGAAGCGCGCCGCCTGACTGACGTCACTTAGAGCCAGATCTCGAGATAAGAGGACGTATAAATATTGATCGACAATCCCCGTTGCTTACTACTCCTCAACCTGCTCTGTGATTGCACTGTACGAACCTCAACACTGTAGAGAAAGGTAAGACCATTGATGTATTGTATTTTTATATTTAATAATTATATTTAACAGAGACCATTGTGCTTGAATATAGTCTCGTTTGCATGTGTTTTGTATTTATTGCATCTTAGTTGAACTCACTGAAGTGGGAAATTTATATTTGTACATTCCACTTCTGTAGTGGCCTTATGTTGGTTTTGGTTTGGTTTTCTTGACCCCCTGGGGAGCGTGGAGAAGCAAAGGGTTCCATTTGATAAGGCACGGCGTTTACCCCCTTTATGACATCCTGAGGTGGTTCATCGATAGTTGACCATCTGGTTAACCAATACTATAGTTTATTGGGTGGCACAGCTGCTCTCAGGGTCCTGACAGAAGCGTATAAGAAGTCTGTGTTTTAGTCAAAACAGCGGTCTTCAAATTGCATGTCTCTTGGAGGGACTGTGGTCCCTCCGAGAGACAATTTTGAGCCAAGTCAATCACAACTGTCTAAACTGGGTAGAATAAAGAATGATACCGAACTTATAACAATTATGGTCATATATTTTGGGTAATAACGGTACAGTGACATATAACGTTTGCTTTGACGTTTAGTTTTTCATCTCTTTCTCTCTCAACAGATGTCAGAGGTCGAAGTTGTCTCAAATCAGGTGAGAGCAATACTGCAATATTTGTTTAGCAGAACAGTTGGTCAATAGATATTGACTATCTCGTGTTTTATCTTTGGAGAAATGTGGTAGGCTAATATTTGGTGATATTACCTCATTTAGTTTTCCTAAAACATTTAAATTGGAAGTAAAGACTCATTTATGTTTCTGACTCAGAATAACATCTTAATCTTATGATATCAACGCTATACAACATTAACAACAACACAGACATCATAAAAACACTCGTCAATGATCCACCCATCGCACATCCCATCGACACAAACTCAGCCAGTCTCATCAGCACCTCAAAACCCCCCCTCCCTCGTTCAGACACCTGTCACTCACAGCCGCCACGTCGACCCTATCCCCACCCTCTGACCTCTGACCTTTGACCCCGCCCCCCAGAGCGCGATGGGGCGTGTCTCCAGCCTGCCTCTGGTCAGCTCCACCTACGGCCTGGTCCTCGGCGCGTACTGCTCCACGCGGGACCACCACCCCGTCCTGGCCTCCGTGTGCCGCGCCGCCGAGAGGGGCGTGTGGGCCCTCACCTCCGTCGCCATGACCACCGCCCAGCCCCTCATCGGCCGGCTCGAGCCCCAGCGTAAGAGAGAGAGAGAGAACCCGCCTCAACCGCTTCTCACCGGTTGATTCGGATCCGAAACGCGTTGACGACGGGGATATACGAAACCAGGAAGTGGAACACTGGGAACGTGATCCGTACTGTGTAACCTCTCACCCAGTTCCCAAGAGAGCTTAGTCACTCATTATGAAACACCTCAGTCTGTTTATAAAGTAAAAGTCTGCGCTATATTTACATTTATATTGAGGGCATTTGGCAGACGCTTTTATCCAAAGCGACTTACAATAAGGACATTTGTCAGAAGAAAGAGAAGCAACAATATATCTGTCGGTACAGTAAGGACGTGCCACGCACGTACACAACAAAGCTCTGTATATAGCAAAGTTATTGTTCATCCACTGCACCCTTAGCGTCGTTCTCGACGGTTAAACGATGACAGCGTTGTCTAGAACAATCTAGAACGACCCTGCCCTTAAACAGCCTAGTGAAGTAAGTGAAGCACAGTGAACACATCGAGGTGTTTATTTGCGATAGAACGGGGTTTAGCTCGGACCGTGTCACCCACATACACTGATTTGTTCCTCTTCGGCCCCCCACAGTTGCCATTGCCAACCAGCTGGCCTGCAAAGGTCTGGACCAGATTGAGAAGACCTTGCCAATACTTCAGCAGCCGTCTGATCAGGTAGACAAACAATCCCATCGGACCGCTGACCGCCACGATTGGCACATCTCGCCCATGACCCCTCAGCCCCCACAAGCTTTCACAACGATGGAGTTGGCAGACGCCCTGATGTTTTAACGGCGCTGATCCAACACTGGTTGGGGCAGCCTTGATCTCTGCCCACAGCTGGTTTAGTGTTGAAATCATCATGACAGGAAGGGGAGGAGTTGTACTTCATTTCAACAAATTCAATGAAGCTTTTATGTAGAATATGGATCAGAGACGGCATTCACTAATGCTCGGCATTGAGGGGGACAGTCTCAAACTACACAGGAGGAAACATGTAGATGGTAAAAAAGTGAATTAACCCAAGATCTATGTCAAATGTATGACACATACGAGGTCATGATGTGCATGATGCATGATGTTGACATATGCATGATGGTTGACACGTGAAAGTGTTGTGGATAAACCCACGTTCTAAGGTCGAGAAGGACTGGGGTTGAATGATCAAGGCCTTATCGCGTCTGCGCACCGTAGCTTCAGAAACCCGAGTTGGTTTGCAAAGAACTCGCGAACAGTCTTCGGGATCGGATTTATCTCCCCCATCGTGTTGCTCTCCCAACATGCACTCTGGCCAATCAGAATGCTCTAAGCTACGGGCCGTATTCCCGTTGCCTGCGTCGCCTCGACAGAAGGTTACAATTCGTGGGAGGCGCCCGTCAGGCCCTTGGGTGGACGCAAGGAGGGTCCACGAACGTGGGGCCGTAATCAGCCCTTAAGTGTTGGCCGGTCAGCCCCCCCCCCCTGCTGAAGCGTTTCTCTCTCTACCGATATTCCAACTATTTGGCTGAGAAGCCTCCAATATTTTCCACCATAGCAGCCACGTCACGCACCATCCTTCAAAGTGTCTGATGAGAGCCTCCGAACTGCAGATCATAAAGCTCATCCATCTCCCACCATGGACCCCTCCCAAGGCCTGACAACCTCAGGGTCAAAGGTCACCTGGCTGGCACACCGGTGCTTAACAGTCTCTCTCTCTCTCTCTCTCTCTCTCTCTCTCTCTCTCTCTCTCTCTCTCTCTCTCTCTCTCTCTCTCTCTCTCTCTCTCTCTCTCTCTCTCTCTCTCTCTCTCTCTCTCTCTCTCTCTCTCTCTCTCTCTCTCTCTCTCTCTCTCTCTCTCTCTCTCTCCCCAGATCGTGTCCAACGCCACCGGGGCTGTGGCGGTTGCCAGGGAGACAGTGTCAGGGCGGCTAAGGGGCGCGGTGGACCGTACCAAGGCGGTGGTCAGCGGAGGGGTGGACCGTACCAAGGCGGTGGTCAGCGGGGGGGTGGACAAGGCCCTGAGCACCTCTGAGGACCTGATAGAGCACTACCTCCCCCCCGGCCCGGAAGAGACGGGTGAGCTGACCCCTAGACCCCCCCACTACGATATATACTAATATACTAATACTAACCAACCATTCTTTATGTTGTGTTAGCATTTATATAGCATATATATGCTACTATATATTATAGCACCTATATGCTTAAATATATTAGCACATATATACTAATTAATACATATTATAGAATATATATTATTGCATATGTATGAATTCCTTTTGTTTCAACTTTTGGTCACATGCTCAATATTGAACGACAAGTTCAATATTGAGTTGTTTTTCGGAGGTTGTGTCTCCCCACCCGTCTCCCACACCAGAGCCCTGTGCTAAAACTAGCTCAGCAAAACAATTCCGTGAACCGGGATTTTGAGTTCGGGATCAGGAGTTGAAAAAGAGCACATTTCAGACAGCGCTTTGCTTGTGAGGCAGTGTTCACTAACCTCCTGATCGCCGCCGGCTAGCAGGCATGCTAATCCGTTCCTCGGCGAAACCCTACGGGGTTTACAGATGAACCAGCGACCTTTGTCGTTGCTCAAACCCACGTTAAACCAAGGAGCAGGAAAAGCGTCTGTACACCCCGGTACTAATCCCGCCGCCGTGTTCCAGAGTTGGAGAGCGGGCCGACCGGGGGGCCGGAGGGGCCCAGCTACTACGGCCGCCTGGGGACCCTCTCGACGCGGCTCCGCAGCCGGGCGTACGGCCGGGCCCTGGCCAGGGTGCGAGGGGCCAAGCAGAGGAGCCACGAGGCCATCGCCCAGCTGCCCCACACCGGGGACCTGGTGGGTCTCCTGCTGGGAGGGGGGGGGCGCGTGCCCACGCCTCCCGCTTGCATTTCTGTTCGTTAAGAAGCTAAAATAAAATGAAATAATAACTGAATACGAGATGCTAAAGCGATGTGGCGGCAGCAGCAGCTCAGGAGGTAGGGCGGGTCGGCTGGTCACCGGTAGGTCGCTGGTTCGATCCCCGGCTCCTCCTACCGGAGTGCCGAGGTGTCCCTGAGCGAGACGCCTCACCCTGACTGCTCCTGACCAGCCGGCGGTCGCCCTGCGTGGTCGACTCCGCCGTCGGTGTGTCAATGTGTGCACGAACGGTTGCAAGTCGCTCCAGATAAAAGCGTCAGCTAAATGCACCTAAATGTCAATCGCAAGAAGGTATTCCTAATAACCCAAAGTCTCTCGTGCTCTCGTCCCCGTGGCAGTTCGACTTCGCCCGGAGGAACGTGGGCGGGGCCAACAGGAAGGTGTACAACACCCTGAGCTCATTGGTGGAGAGGAGGATCAGCAGCTCGCCCCGGGGGCAGGAGGAGAACGAGGACCCCAACACCGAGGTGAGGCGGGCGGCACTCTGGACCCCCCAGGGGGCCCAGCCTCTCACCGGAGCTCATGCAGTGATGTCACTGCAGCCCGGCCGTAGATGCTGAACCGCATCCAGCTCGGACCTGAAGCAACGAGTCTGTTATTGTGGGGCTGGATCTCTAAACAATGGCGTGTTTATTCATGAGGCACCTACAAACCCAAGGCCTCTCCCAGTGCTTTACACCTAGGAGGCTTGGACCCCCCCCCCATAATCCAGGACATGGGGGGATGTTGAAGACTGAGGCCACGTTTATACCTAGCAGGGTATTTATAGAAACGAATATTTCCCCCCCTCCGTTTTCAAAACTAACATTGTGCACACATCATTTTCAATAAAGTTGTTTACATCAAAACGCATAAATAGGCCGTTGAGCGCCATTATACCTATGCCAAACCTATGGGCGGCAGTGTAAGGATAAGGTCATGCAAGCCAATCAGAATCCTCAGAATCAACAACGAATAACACAAGCGTCTTCCTGTAACAAACAAACTGTAAACATAGGGCGCTCATGTGACGTTAAGCATTTCCTGGCGCATAATGTGACGCTTCAGAACCTAAAACCCCGTTTCTCCACGTTGACACAACACATAACCGTCGTTTTCAGAAATCTCCACTTTGGCCGGAGTTCTTTAGAATTGATCGTTTTGTGATAAAAACTGCGTTTTCGTGTAAATGAGGCCAAACCGCGTGGACATATCTTCCTTTTCCCTTGGTGTAAACAGGGCCTGAGGTTTACTGCAGAGTTTGAGCCCTGATACATGCAGCAGTTGAACGGTGTCATGAAGGAGATCTCAGAGTGTGGTACACACTGATTACTCAACGCACAACAGGTGCACAGCCTCAGAGTCCAATCAGACTGCCAGGTGAGGCTGCTTGAAGCCAAAAGGTGACTTAGGAGACAATGCATCCCAGCTGAACGGTTCCTTCTCTCTCCTCCCTCCCCCTGCAGGTCGCGGAGCCCCTCCCCCTGCAGGTCGCGGAGCCCCTCCCCCTGGCCGCCTCCCTCTCCCAGCAGCTGCAGACTACCTGCCTCACGCTGGCGTCCGGTCTGCAGGGCCTCCCCCGCCACCTCCAGCGGGAGGCGCGCTCTCTGGGCCGCTCCGCCTCCGGCGTCTACGCCAGCCTCACGGCGGCCGGAGTCGGGGCCCTGCCCGAGGGCGCGCTCGCCGGCGGGAAGGCGCGGCTGGGCCAGGTGAAGCGGTCCCTGGACCAGGTCCTGGACTACCTGGTCAACAACACGCCGCTCAACTGGCTGGTGGGGCCCTTCTACCCCCGCCTGCCCAGCCCCGCCCGCCCCGGGGAGTCGACGCCCGAGGTCGCAGCGCCGCCGCCGCCGCCGCCCGCCCAGACCACGGAGTCCCCAGAGGACCAGAGCCCCTCCAGCAGGGACCCCAGCCCGCAGCGTGGGGGGCCCTCTCCCTGGGGGCCGGTGGTCCAGCAGCAGGAGGTCTGGGGGGCGGAGATGCAGACGATGGATTCCCTGAGAGTCGCCTTCCAGCACTGATTTCATTTCTGCACAACTCTAGTTCTGTTTTTCTTTTTAAACGTACAGACTTGCCCGATTTGTCGTGACCCTCTTACTGGAATGGCCTTAACCATGTCGTTCCCATGTCTGCATTTCAGAAGCCACGGCTTTAAACATGTGTGACCAGTCAAATAATGTTGGAAAGTCCACAAACTCTGGATTAATTCCAATTCAATCTCATTTTTTAGCCTTTAAAAAAGGCTAGGCGGCCGAACAGCTTTATATCTGAACTGTACTTTGTTTGTTTGGCAGTTGAATAGCTGTTCTACAAGCCATTTTAATAAAGTCATAAAGTGAAGAGATTCAGAGCAGCTTAAAAAAAAATGTCATCATCGACAAAGTAGGAGAAATAAAGGCTTTATTTTATATCAGCATAAAAATAAAAGGTTCACAAACAACTTCCACAGGTCCCTAATTTTTTTTTTCAGTGCTAAAAACATAAAAAACAGACCACACAGATGCAGTTCACTATTCTTCAGCGGGCTTCGCCTTACTGGACAGGTAGTCCATCAGCCTCTGGAGAAAGGCAGTCAGAAATACAATGAACATAAAACCAGGAGTGAATTTACGCCTGCGATAGCTACGGGCCCACCAGGACCTCAAGCACACCAACGTAAAAACATTTCAAAAGGGAAAGAAAACATTATCCGATTAGCCGGTTATGTCAGGGGAGCAGTTTGTTTGGACTACAGTCATTCCAATCTGCACAGTTTACTAGATTAACGGTAAATGTTTATTGCAAAACATGCTCTACTTGGAGTAAACGTTTGTATGTTAGATGTGAAACTAAAGAGTCAAAGAAAGAATACCGCAAAGTGCCAACGTGAAAGAGTAAGGCAGTAGAATGCCCGCATCAACCAAAAGGCTGCCCAACAGAAACTGAAAACCTGCTCACATAACCCCAGCCTCAGTACTCAGGGTTGGTCAGTTAGGTCATTATGACTCTCAGGCCTAGCCCCGCCCTTATTGTTGGAGCTATAACCCAAAGGGGGTCGTCACAAAGGTCACAACTAGATGATCCCTTCGGAGAGGGCGGAGCGATGACGTACCATAAGCTTCTGGATCTGGAACATGGCCACATCATCCAGCAGGTCCAGGGAGATGTCATCCTTGGTCTCCTCGGAGAGGCAGAACCTCTGCGGGCGAGAACATGCAAGCCATCAACCGGCTGCCGTCTGGTGCCTTCTCTGCGTGGCCAACCCTTACCTACAAAACCTGGTACACTTGTTGGCCAACTTGTGTAGAAGAAGCTATTAGGGGCTAGCACTACAAACATGTGGTCCATGAGGTACTGATGCTAGCGTGAAGACCATGTGGTCTAAATAAGGCATCGGAGATATTAATTGACAATCAGCATTCATCCATTTCAAGGGGGATGCGAAGCAATGTCCTCTTTTCACAGAGACGTCATAGCAGGACAAGCTGGGACCTCTCTCATTACACCGAGTCTGCTGGTCTCATGCAACCGACCCAACCTACTCTCGCCCCCCCCCCGCCCGGGGCCCCTGGCAGCAGCCGGCCCCTAGACAGCGCTACGAGCGGCGCCGTGTTCGTCAGAGGACGGCTCGGTGCCGACGGCCGTTAGAGACAAACTAACGCGTCTGTACCTGGCCCTGGGAGGTGGTGATGGTCACGTGAGGATTACAGCCGGCGACCGAACACAGGTCCCCTGCAGACGATATCGCCCTGTAGTGGGGGGGGGGGGTTCAGAACGACACGGCAACAATGTCAACAGGCTGCAACAGGAATCCATTTAGATTCTTGGAGGACAAAATGGCGGGCAGCACCAACCCACCTCAGCCTTTTCTGCTTGGTCTTTGCGACCGGGTCGACGCCCTTGGCCACACGGCTCAGGGTTCTCTTCACGGTGCCCGACGAAAACCTGGGGCCAGAGAGAGTCTGGATTAAACACCGCCGTATCGGCGACGTTTAACTTGAGGAGATCATAAGAGGCCTTAAGGGCTGATTATGGTTCCACGTTGACGCAAGGAAAGAGGGTTTACAGACCCCTTACGTCCTTGCGGACCCTCCTTGCGTCCCCCGCAAGGCCCAGACGTGCGCCTCCCAAAAAATGTAACCTTGCGTCGAAGCAGCAAGAGCTGTGATGGGTCCGCTCACTAATACCCGACGCAGAACCACAACAGGTTCACGACTGCGTCGAGGCGTCAGCATGGTTGTTGCGTTGCGTCGACGTGCAACCATAACCGAGCCTTAAGTGTGAGGCGTTACCCCAGATTTCCGGCGCTGGCGCTGACAACCAAACCTCTGCTCTTGGCGGTCTTCCCTCCCTGGAAGGAAAGTAACGACACAAGGGGCCACGTCAACTTGGAGAAATCCGAATCTTCATCCCTCCATTCGAGTCGATTCAATTAGACGAGTCGGAAGTTATGCACTTTGGTCTTCCCATGATTTCATTTAAACAGATTGTATTGATATAATTGCAGATGTAAAAGGTATCATTTTATTTGTTACATGACAAGGGTTAAAATAAATTAAGCACATGCATTTCACAGAATGCTATAATTCAAAACGTAATCAAATCCTTTTGGATGATCCCACTAGTGACAAATACGGTTATACAATATTGGTACACAAACAAGTTCAGCCTCAACCAATCACAGGGTCTAAGTAAACGAACGTTAATAATTTCCCTAATGTGACTGACCGTTTGGGACTTCGCTGATGGTTTCTGACCCTGGACTGATTCAGCGGGGGAACTCCGACCTTAGAATGGAGAAACAAACTCAGTTTATCCTGAACAGATAGATCATTACAAGTTCTTCCTGCATTTCTGAGGGTAGCTCTACACACAACCGCATCACCTTTTCTACTGGACGTCCTCTTCAGGGGCCGCTGGATCTCTGGTGAATTAGTCTGAATTAATAGAAAGGTGCAGATATGACGGCATGCAGCTGATTAAAACACACCTTAATAGAAGCCAATTAGACGCTTGTTCAGAGCCTCACCTTTATAGCAATGGAAACGTCGCTTGAAGTGACTCCATCTAGGCGGTTTAGAGTAACGTTAGTCCCAAGAGTTTTTCGAGAAATAAAAACGGGGGGGGGGGGGGTTTCGGACCAAATATTATTTTTACACAAAGCAAAAAGTCCACTGGTTAGGGCGCATTATGATACATAACATTGTTTATAGGCCTAATTAATAAATCCAGCCTTACGGTCGATCAAGTCCCCTATGAGAGTACGCTGAAGGGAAGGAGGCATCTTCATCAGCTCCACTTTGAAGAACTTATCCACAGTCTTCAACATGTTGTCCATCCTCGCTTCCATCTCCGATATTCTCTCATGGGCTGGAGAAACACAACTTATAGTTACTTTTTAATTGATCGACTGAGTGAGTGATTCATTCATTGACTGATCTTTGAGGCCGAAGGAGTTGTGTGGGTGAACGAGGGGCACTAAGCACCTTCCTTCTCAAACTGCTGGATGAACAAAGTGAAGCGGTTGTTCCGGAGCTCCGCGGCCTCCTGTTCTGGGACTTGACTAGAGTCGCGGAATTTCTGGCTTCTGGTTCTTCTCGGCGACATGTTCTCTTCCGTCGGTGCAGTCTTTACAGGATAAACACACACCTCCCTCACTTAGGCTATTTATTACATCCCCCGATTCCTAAACGGACCAATCAGCAGCCTGTAGCCTAATTGTTAATTGTCGTCTGTGATGGGACGTACGCTTCGTACACCACAATACCAATTGTTTGTTATATTTACACGACAATATTATAGTATATAAATGCCACACAGCCCTCCAGCACTTAAGATAATAATAAATAATAAAAATTTAAAATAAATCCACACAAATTGCACAATTGTAAATCAGGACCACCCTATTTATTGCAGCGCAACAACTGTGTGAAGACATGAACTCATTCCGGGACGGAACACGGTAACCACAAGTCCTTTATGTACAACCTTACAATACATCTCAGCGCCTCAGAGAGGAGACGGTATATTCACAATGACACATGGAGTATGGGTAAGTGTGTGCTCCGGGTGTAACTGAAACCCAATGAGGCCTGCAACACTTACAAAAAATATAAAATAGCCGTCAAATCCTTTTTAAAATTTTACTTGTGGAGCAGATAGACACGTGTTTCTGGCTGTCTGTTTTGCCAGAAGTCAGATCACCCAAAGGAGTCAGGGTGAAGGCCAGCTATTCATCTAAGCAGTGCAAATTCAACATTGTTTTTTTTCTTCCTTTTTCATTTAAGTATTTATACAAGACATTTCAGGTCTTCAGGTCCTCCCGATCAGACGATGGACGCTCTCAGGACCAGCAGGTATTAAGACAACATTTTAACATCGAGTGCCACCCAGCTTGAATATTCACCATTGAATTTATATTACATAAGAAAACATTGAAAACAATCGATGGAAAACCATATACAATGTGTCGTCGTTAAAAGCCAACTCCAATGTGGCAGATAAAACTATGTTAAGAATAATTTATAGTATTCTTGGGAAGTCCCCTAGTATTCATCACCAGTAAGCGGTTCAACAGGTCAACACCGGCCGATGGAAGCTGGATAACATCACAGAACAGACGTTTCTAAATTTGTTTTAGTCTTCTTTTGCAGTATTGCGTGTGCCGTCGTTTTCTTTCCCTGAAGTAGAACTCATCTCGAGCTCCCATAAGACCCGGAATACAGAGATCGCTAACAAAAAACCCTGCTTTTATCAGTAGTGCCGTCCCTCCCGACCAGTCAGCGGTCCTATAGCGCCCCCAAGTGGTTTCATTAGAGAACAACAACAAACAGAAGGGGCGTGTATTAAGTAGAGGGGCTTGTGGAATGTTTTGGAAACAAAACTAGATTGTCTGTTGGCGTCCCCCGTTGTCTCCGCGCGTTGCAGATGAGCAGCATACACATATTTATACAGGTTCCACGCGTTTAGGCGAAACTTTTGACATTCATCGTAGTTAAGACTTGGTTGGGCAGAGAAAAAGAGTCCGAAAAAACCCAAGCGTCTTCGAGACTCGCACCTTAAGGCCAACCTTGTTATGACGTGTTTCCTATGGTACAGGTATATGTACAGAGATATAGACGGACGTGTTACAGTTTACAGAAAGTGCACAGACAGGAGAGGGACACAGACAAAGTTCAGCGGTGCAAGCAGACGCGGTCATCGCTGGAACGACGTCAAACACTCATTGCCAAACGTCATCGCTCTCGTTTCACCAGCAATTCATAATCACGCTCAAAGTCACACGCATCCATATAACTATATGCCTAATTAGCCCCTTAAAACATCAGAAAGGCAAAAATAATTCCTAAGAAGGCTGTCAAAACTTTTTTTTTCTATTTTTGTCTCCATAAGTACCATTCATGGACAATTTGTAGAGAATATTTTAAGCTTTAAACAATCGTCTCTCCACTTTTTTCCTTGTCCCCTATTCTATTCATTTCCTAGACGTGTGCCGTGTTTTGACCGAAGCATGGGCTGCAGGTCCACTCCATCGCCACTAGGAGGAGCTTACGCTCAGATGATGGGGCTGCCGAAGCACTTCAGGCACCACTGGGCCTTGGCGCCGGGCGGCTGGTCGAACGCACGCAGCGTCTTCAGCTTCTCCGGGCTCAGGTTGTCGTAGGCCTGCCGGTACTCCTTGTCAAACGCCTCTGCAGGGGGGGGGGGAGGAGGGGAAGGAAGGGGGTTAGGGCGGCCGCGACAGGGGGAGGGGTTTAGGTGTGTGCTAGTGTGGTTTAAAGGGGTGATGTTATGCCACCAGGTGTGAGTGTAGTTAGCCGTTAGAAGCCGTTTGAACATCGTCCATTTCCCGTGTTTTAGTGACATACTGTAGCGAGACTTGGAGGGGAGGAGGGTCACTTACCAACGTCGATGTTTTCCCGGCCCAGAGCCACGAGCGAGAGGAACAGGATCTCTCTGTAGATGCTCCTGCGGAACGGACACAGAGGAATAGAGCGGATGGTGAGTGGGAGGGGTTTGGCACGAGTGGGAGGGGTTTAGGGTGAGTGGGAGGGGTTTGGCACGAGTGGGAGGGGTTTAGGGTGAGTGGGAGGGGTTTAGCGTGAGTGGGAGGGGTTTAGCGTGAGTGGGAGGGGTTTGGCACGAGTGAGAGGGGTTTAGGGTGAGTGGGAGGGGTTTAGCGTGAGTGGGAGGGGTTTAGTGGGAGTGGGAGGGGTTTAGTGGGAGTGGGAGGGGTGGGTTTTGTCGACCTCGCCTCTCTTCGAAAAACCCCTGTGCACAAATTAGCCGTGCTCCCTGTCCCAAACGACATGGCGCCTCAACGACACGGCGCCTTAAGGACACGGCGCCTTAACGAGGGGGGGGAGGGGCTCACCTTTGGCGGTTGGGGCGGGGCCGTCTCTTCAGCTCCCTGATCAGCAGGTCCATGGGGCCGTACACGTCGTTGGTCTGGATGCTGCGGGCGATGGTGTGCAGCAGCGTCAGCGCCTCCTGCTGGTCGGGGGGAGCCAGCGGCCGCCGCTTCTCTGCTTCTGGAAAGGGGAAACAGGGGGTCAGGGGGCGGGACATCTGCCTGTCAGGGGACGGGACATCCGGGCGTTAGGGGGGCGGGACATTGGGATGTCAGGAGGCGGGACATTTGTGTGTCAGGAGGCAGGACATTCGTGTGTCAGGAGGCGGGACATTCGTGTGTCAGGAGGCGGGACATTCGGGTGTCAGGAGGCAGGACATTCGTGTGTCAGGAGGCGGGACATTCGTGTGTCAGGAGGCAGGACTTTGGGTGGCAGGAGGCGGGACATTCGTGTGTCAGGAGGCGGGACATTTGGGTGTCAGGAGGCGGGACATTCGGGTGGCAGGGGGAGGGACATTCAGGTGGCAGGACATCCGGGTGACAAGGGGCGGGAGATCCGGGTGTCAGGGGGCGGGACACCCGGGTGTCAGGGGCGGGACTTCCGGGCGTCGGGGGGCCTGTGCGCTCACCTAAGGTCCTCCAGAGCACGTAGAGCGGCTCTCCGGGCTCCTGGTGCAGGTTGATGTTGTCCCACAGGATCTGGATGTACACCTGCTTGCTGTCCTGGGACAGGGAGGTCAGGGGCAGCTGGGGGAGACAGAGGCTGGGGTTACCGGGGGTTTGATATTCATTACCGGGTCACAGAACAGGCCAAGGGCACAGAGGCGAGACAGAAGGGACACTCAGACAGACAGAAGGACAGAAGGACAGACAGACATGTTATCGTTAGGATTTTTTTAATCTTATGTTGCATTTTATTTTACTTTTCTTTCTTTGGCAACAGAAATGTACTACAGAAATAGAGCCAGTTCATTCTGGATGATCTAGAATCCTGCAAGCGAGGGAGAAAGCGAGTCATAAACAGAGAGAAAGAGAATCTGAGACAAAGGGAGACCTTGATAGAGACATAAAGAAAGACACACACAGAGAGAGAAAGAGAGAGAAAGAGAAAGAGAAAGAGAAAGAGAAAGAGACAGACAGACAGACAGACAGACAGACAGACAGACAGACACAGACAGACACAGACAGAGACAGAGGGGGAGCAGGAGGCCTCACCTGCTCCCCGTTGTTGCAGTACTCAGAGGTGAAGATGAGCCCCGGCAGGTGGCTGGGCACGTCCAGCCGCTGGAAGCAGCACACCAGGTTCCAGAAGATGATGGGGTGCTGGCTCAGGAACTTGTGGGTGTACAGCACCTGTCGTCATGGTAACAGAGATGCTCTCAGGACAGACACACAACACTAGAAATCAAGCGGGCACAGTGAGTGAGTGAGTGAGTGAGTGAGTGAGTGAGTGAGTGAGTGAGTGAGTGAGTGAGTGAGTGAGTGAGTGAGATCTCAGAGTGAGTGAGTGAGTGAGTGAGTGAGTGAGTGAGTGAGTGAGTGAGTGAGTGAGTGAGTGAGTGAGTGAGTGAGTGAGTGTTCACCTGGTCCCCCTCGTTCTCCAGCATGGTTTCCAGCTCTTTCCTGAGCACCAGGGCACTGAGGTACGGCACGGACACCGGTTTGGGGTTCGGACGTTTCGTGCCCACGCCAAACTGGAAGCAAAAACAGCAACACACAGCCTCAGATTTGGATTAATATCATATATATCACAATAGAAACACAGGGAACACTACCTTGCTTAACAACAACATCCCATGACCTCTTTTTCCTGTCATTGCTTTTTTGTCCTCTATGTTCAATGTGGAAAATGTTTGTAATAAAAGTAAAAAAATTAACCGCGAGTCCACCAGGGGGCGGCGCGCTCACCGTGGCCTCCTGCAGGCTGCAGGGCAGGCTGGCGGTGGAGACACCGTGGCCGGGGGCCAGGCTGCAGTCCAGGCTCTGCAGGGGCCCGCCCACGCTGTTGCTGCGGGTCAGGAAGGTCCCGGAGGAGTGCTTCCCCTCCGCCGGGGGCTCCAGCAGTCCCAGGGGGTCCGACTGCACCGGCTCCCGGACCAGGCTGGAGGCACAGGGGGGGGAGCGGGATATTAAAGCGGCACTATGTATGTTCTCCCATGAGCGGCCCCTAGTGGCCCGAGTTGGAACTGCTGCTACTTCAGAGGTTGTCAGAGGTATTCCCACAGATGCAGTGCTGGTTTAAGTATTATTTGCACGTTCTTGTCAATAGCCAATACAATGTGTGCACTACATTCTTAACAGTTATTAAATAAACGGCAAACATAGGACAGAGGAACCGTTTATTTCCCACGAAAACATTGGTGGGAAATTATTAGAAAAAAATAAATTCGTTCGTACCTTTTGTGCGAGGCGGACGGCGTGCTGGGGCTGTCGGCGCCGGAGCCCTCGGACGCGGCGGGGGGGAACCCCATCAGGTCGGGGGACTTGGTGGTGGAGGAGCTGAGGCTGCTGCTCCCCCCGCTGCTGCTGCTGCTGCTGATGGTGGTGGTGGTGGCGGAGGTGGGCGGGGCCGTGGCGCTGTGGATGCTGTCCCCCGAACCGCTGGGCTTCATGAAGAACCTGGAGCCGCACACAAAGGAGGGTGGAGCTGAAGGAGGGTGGAGCTGAGGGAGGGTAGAGCTGAAGGAGGGTGGAGCTGAAGGAGGGGTGGAGCTGAAGGAGGGTGGAGCTGAGGGAGGGTGGAGCTGAAGGAGGGGTGGAGCTGAAGGAGGGTGGAGCTGAGGGAGGGTAGAGCTGAAGGAGGGTGGAGCTGAAGGAGGGTGGAGCTGAAGGAGGGTGGAGCTGAGGGAGGGTGGAGCTGAGGGAGGGTGGAGCTGAAGGAGGGTGGAGCTGAAGGAGGGGTGGAGCTGAAGGAGGGGTGGAGCTGAAGGAGGGTGGAGCTGAGGGAGGGTGGAGCTGAAGGAGGGTGGAGCTGAAGGAGGGTGGAGCTGAGGGAGGCTGGAGCTGAAGGAGGGTGGAGGTGGAGGAGGGTTGAGCTGAAGGCGGGTGGAGGTGGAGGAGGGTGGAGCTGAGGGAGGGTGGAGCTGAAGGAGGGTGGAGCTGAAGGAGGGTGGAGCTGACAGAGGGTGGAGCTGAAGGACTCTTTGGTAGGAACAAGGACGTCTGGAGCCAGCCGAGATCTTCCGGACGGCTCCATCTTGTTTGAATAATTTGAATCGATATACGTGGAGCTACGTTTGTGGAAACGATCCAGTCGATAGCAACGCTCACCGGTCAACAACGTCAACAGATACGGTCTCACCGTTTGTATCTGGATAACACTGAAACTACACCGGAGAAGAGGAAGTCCTCATGAACCGGGTCCAACTGTCCTGTGTCAGAAGGTCCATCCCTCAACCGAGCCACCCATACCTCCATCCACTCAACCCACCCATACATCTACACCCAACCCACCCATACATCTACACCCAACCCACCCATACATCTACACCCAACCCACCCATACATCTACACCCAACCCACCCATACATCTACACCCAACCCACCCATACATCTACACCCAACCCACCCATAGATCCCTCCACCCATACATGCATCCTCCCACCCACACCGTCACCCACCGACCCAGCCTCCCATCCCCTGGCCTCAGACCCCCGGTACACCCCGACACGCCGCTCTGGCTCCTCCGTCACCTGTTGGTGCGCAGGTCTCTGAACTCCACGTGCAGCAGGGGCACGAAGACGGCGCGGCAGTAGGGGCAGGTGGTGTTGAGGTTGGAGTCGTCGGCCGTGAAGCCCGCCATCACGTCCTCGTCGTACACCAGCGCCGCACACGACCGGCACACCGAGCAGCTGGACATCAGCACCTGGGGGGGAGGGGGGGAGGGGGGAGAGGGGGGGAGGGGGGGGGGGGGGGGAGGGGGGAGGGGGGGAGGGAGAGGGAGAGGTTAGGCGAAAGCCTCTTCCTTTGAAACCAGGGTGGATCCTTGTGATGCAGTTTCTGCCGGTGTGTACGGCATTTTGAAACAAGACAACTCAAATCAATTTAAATTAATTGTATCTTCGTTTTTCAATCTGCTTTCAATTAAAAAAAATTATTCATTAAGGATCAGCAGAGAAGTTGAAATCGACATCAAAGCTACACAGATTTCAGGACTTCAAAGCAAGACCAGCCTCTCGCTCTGAAGTCTCTTTTCTTCAGAGCGAGAGGCCCTCCAGACAGTCTGGGAGGGACGGATGAAGCAGCATGCACGTGTACGTGCCGGTCTATGTGCAGGCGTGGGTGTACGTGTGTGTGTGTGTGTGTGTGTACGTGTGTATGTGTGTGTGTGTGTGTTACCTCTAGTGCACAGTTCTGATAGATGCTGGAGGTGGAGGCGTGGTGGGAGGAGCCGTGCTCCGAGTCCGACCCCCGGACCCCTCGGCCTGGGGTGGCATCTGGAGGGGAGAGAGACACACAGGAGGTCAACCCTCCACACACACACAGAGAGAGAGACAGAGAGACAGAGACAGAGACAGAGACAGAGACAGAGACAGAGAGAGAGAGACAGAGAGACTCAGACAGCCGCTGTGTGTGTGTGTGTGCGTCTCTATGTCTGTGTGTGTGTGTGTGTGTGTGTGTGTGTGTGTGTGTGTGTGTGTGTGTGTGTGTGTGTGTGTGTGTGTGTGTGTGTGTGTGTGTGGTGCTCAATGTCTATGTCTGCGTGTGTGTGTGTCTCTATGTCTGTGTGTGAGTGCGTTTGTGTGTGTGTGTCTGTGTCTCAGTGTGTGCGGTGCTCAGTGTGTGTGTGTGTCTCTGTGTCTCAGTGTGTGTGTCTCAGTGTGTGTGTCTCTGCGTCTCAGTGTGTGCGTCTCAGTGTGTGTCTCTGTCTCAGTGTGTGTGTCTCAGTGTGTGTGTGTCTCTGAGTGTGTGTCTCTGAGTGTGTGTGTGTCTCAGTGTGTGCGCCTCAGTGTGTGTGTCTCAGTGTGTGCGTCTCAGTGTGTGTGTCTCTGCGTCTCAGTGTGTGCGTCTCAGTGTGTGTGTCTCAGTGTGTGTGTCTCAGTGTGTGTGTCTCTGTGTCTCAGTGTGTATGTCTCAGTGTGTGTGTCTCAGTGTGTGTGTCTCAGTGTGTGCGTCTCAGTGTGTGTGTCTCAGTGTGTGGGTCTCAGTGTGTGGGTCTCTGCGTTTCAGTGTGTGCGTCTCAGTGTGTGCGTCTCAGTGTGTGTGTCCCTACGTGTGTGGGGCCCCCCCCGGCCCGTGTCGCTGCTGCCGCTGCTGCTCCCCAGGCTGCTGCGGCTGTGGTGCAGCCCGTTGGCCACCAGGCCCAGGGCCCCCCCCCGCTCGGCCCCGCCCTCCGCCTCCCCCCGCTCCGTCAGCAGGGTGTCGTTCAGGTGGGGGGGGAAGCCCCCGCCGCCCGCCGCGCTCGGCCCCGCCTCCTCCTGCAAACAGGAAGTAGACTCAGGCTCACGTGTCATCGGACGGAACATTTATAAAACTGCACTCTGGGACTCGGCACCTTGTAGGAGAGGGGGGGGGGGTGAGAGAGGGAGGGGACGAGGGGACGAGGGAGAGGGTGAGAGAGGGAGGGAGGGAGAGGGTGAGGGAGGGAGAGAGTAAGGGGTAGAGGGAGGGAGGGAGAGGGTGAGAGAGGGTGAGAGAGGGTAAGCGAGGGAGGGAGTGAGGGGTACAGAGAGGGTGGCTCTTCTTTGGGACCGGGGTGTACTTTAGCTCACTGGGTAGAGTATGATTGGCTGGTTAGGGGTCGATTCCCCCAGAGGTCACCTATGCTGCGTTTGCATGCAGTCATTAAAGCACAACACTTTCGATAACTGCGTCGACCAAAGGGCTCCCATTTGTTTTTAGTTGCAGCCATCTCCTCTCTGTCGTCACACTAAGGGCCATCTGCTACTGCTCTGACCGACGGTCGATTACTAAATAATAGGTAGAATTTTCGACTCAAGATTGGTTTGGTCTGTGGAGGTCCACAGACCAAACCAATCAATCCCGGGGCTGATCTCCCTCCTTCTCTCCTCAGTTTAAATAACAACCGTGATGGAGCGAATCAGCTGTAGGTCAACACGGGGTCAACCAGGGGTCAAGGCCCACGCCGGCCCACTCACCTCGTCGTCGGAGTAGGCGTAGGCCGACACCACGGCGCCCCACACCTTGCTGGCCACGCTGGTCGCCTGCTTCATGCCGGACTTCAGCACGTCCATCTTGGGCCCCGACAGCAGCGCGTCCATCTTCATGCCCGAGAACGAGTTGATGACCGAGCCCAGGGTGTTGGCGGCGGGCGACGCCCTCACCAGCGCCGTGAGCGCGTTGGGCCGCGGCGTCAGGCTCGCCGCGCCCCCGGAGACGGGCGTGCGGCCGCGGGCCGTGAAGGTCTTGGAGCGCGTGACGGCGTGGGGGCTGCGCTTGGGCGTGGCCTCCTGCGACGCCGTGGTGGAGGGGGGAGAGGGGGTCTGGGCGGGGGGCACGGGGAGGCTGGCCCGCCGCGCCAGGGGGGAGGGCTCCGGCGGGGGGGCGGGGTCGAAGCGGAGCTCCATGCTGGAGGACTTGGGCCCCAGCGGGCTGCGCAGGCTCATGTACATCTCGATCTCCTCGGCCAGGTTGCGCGACACCACGGCGGGCAGGCTGGAGGCGGGGCTGGGCAGGTCCTGGCTGGAGATGGAGGCCAGCTCCTCCGTCTCCGACACCATGCGGGACAGCGGGTCGGCGCCCACCACCACGTCTTCGCGCTCCAGCGGCCGCCCCGCCGCCGCCGCCTCGTCGGCGAGATCGCTGTCCTTCACCACCTCCTCCTCCTCCTCCTCCTCCTCCTCCATCTCCTCCCCGACCCCCTCCGTCAGCCCTTCCTCCAATCCCGTCCCCTCCTTCGCCTCCTCCTCCCCTGGGACCGCGTCTTCTTGAGGCCCCGCCTCCTCTGACAGATCGACCAATGGGGAGCCCAGGTCGACCGACGACGAGCCCAGGTCGACCAAAGGCGAGCCCAGGTCGTCCTCGGGCTCCTCGTCCAGGTCTTTGAAGAGGGCCTTGGACACGCCCCCCCCTCCGGCTCCTCCCCCTCCCAGCGCGGCGGCCGTGGACAGGGCGGCGGCCAGTATTCGGGCGTCGGCGCCCATGCGGCTCGCCATGGCGTCCACGCCGCCGTCCGACAGCATGCCTGCGCGGCTCTCCGAGCTGAAGCTGCGGCTGCGCTCGGCGAAGCTCTTCTGCCGCGGCCGCTGGGGGCGGGGCTGGGCCGCTGCCGGCGCGGAGGCGGGGTCAGCGGAGGACGGAGCGACGTCACCGCCGACACCGCCACTAGAGGGCGCCGCTCCAGCGCCTGGACAGAACACACGGTGAGCGGTTAACGGGCAGGAACCTACAGATGACAATCATCTCATCATTCTGATTTTTCTTCAGATTTACATGCAAACTTCCATGGAAACGTCTCTAAAGGAAACGTTTCTATCCTTCACACCGAGGAGTCATCGTAGGGGAGTCGCCGGTGTCACTTGTTACAATAATTGATGAATCTGCCAACTTTATGTACCAGGGCATGCAGGCCTGCATTAACCTGCCATTGGGCCCTGGGGCTGAGAGGTTTCGTAGGCCCCCTGAGAGGGGGTCTTACAAAGAAGATGTGTCAATTATTTTTCTTGCCTCATGATAGGCCTCTGATCTTTGAAGCCCAAAACAAAAAAAATCCCATTGTCTTGGGCCTACGTCGATCGGGTGGCCTATCATAAGCCAGTATTAAAAAAATTAAAAAATACTCCAGCTCATGATAGGCCCACTTATCGTCGTAGGCCCGGGGGCAAGGCGGCCTTGAGGGCACGGGTGGTGGGCTGAACTAGTGAGGATAACCCAGGTTAACCATGACCGCGTGCCCTGGTACCAACAGGCAGCAGACCCAGGGTTAGCCACAGCGGGGTCGACGAGCCCCCCTGGAGGAGGGGCCGTAGGCCTGGGTTCGGTCCTCTCTGGAGGAGGGTCACCCGTCGGGACCTCTTACCCGTGTCCCTGGCGCCGGCGAGGGCTGCCGACGAGGAGGACGGCCTCACGATGCTGGGCACCGCCGGGGGTGGCGCCCCCACAGGCCCGGAGGAGTCAGCCGGCGCCGCGACGCCGTCCAGTGAGACCGCAGGACCTGGGGAGGGACGACATGTATTGATACACACACACAGAAACACACTGAACATGAACTACTACAACACACAATGAATATGAACTTAATACACACAATGAATATGAACTAAATACACACACTGAATATGAACTAAATACACACAATGAATATATGAACTAAATACACACAATGAATATGAACTAAATACACACAATGAATATATGAACTAAATACACACAATGAATATGAACTAAATACACACAATGAATATGAATGCACTGAAAAGACGTTCCTGATTATGAACTATAGTCTTTAACTCATCCACGTCAGGACTCATATTTATACATTTTCAGTTTTATCAATACATGTGATACATTAATACAGTACACTTTGTTCTGGTTTATCGTAAGGCTTTCATGCCTTTATGGACAGGACAGGAAAGAGAGGTGAAAGCAGGCCGGAGAGAGGGAAGCAACACGTGGGACTACAAGGTGCTCTGCCCCGGGCCGACCACCGCCTCGCCATACTAGTTCTGTACTTAACACTAGAACTGGTCTGCGTCACTGGTTCTGGGTCACTGGTTCTGGTGCACTGGTTCTGGTGCACTGGTCTGGGTCACTGGTTCCGGGTCACTGGTCTGGGTCACTGGTTCTGGTGCACTGGTCTGGGTCACTGGTTCCGGGTCACTGGTTCCGGGTCACTGGTTCCGGGTCACTGGTCTGGGTCACTGGTCTGGGTCACTGGTCTGGGTCACTGGTCTGGGTCACTGGTTCTGGGTCACTGGGTCTGGGTCACTGGTCTGGGTCACGGGTCTGGGTCACTGGTCTGGGTCACTGGTCTGGGTCACTGGTTCTGGGATACTGGTCTGGGTCACTGGTCTGGGTCACTGGTCTGGGTCACTGGTCTGGGTCACTGGTCTGGGTGGGATGTGTGTTCCGGGCGTGTGCGACCGGGTGTCTACTCTACTGACTGTTGGCGGGATGCAGGCCTGCGCCGGAGGCCTGGACGGGGTCCTGGTGGAGCTCGTCCTTTGAGCCGTAGCCCTGGTCTGACTGCTGCCCTCCTGGGGGGTTCAAAGCACAGCGAGGATGACCCACCAGCTCTACGGCAGCAGCGGCCCTCCGGGGCCCCCCAGGGGCCCCCCAGGGGGTCCAAACTCCCGGAGTCGGCCCTTTTGTTATGTGTGATCACTTTGGGTCTGCAGGTCTCAACAGTCCTTCATCTCAGACTCATTAAGGAGAGGACAGGCCTGAGTCGCGTCAACTTTTCATCAGGAAGTGACCAGATGACCGTGTCAGCCAATCAGAGGTGATGTTGCAGTAGCAGGTGTTTGCCAGTAGAGGGAGCCCTCTAATGCAAGCCAATCTACAAGTGGTGTTGCAGTTGGGTTTTCCTGTAAAAACCTTAAACCAGCTTTATATTTTACTGCAACTGCAAAGTGTCTCAGATATAAAACGTGCCCGTCCATGAATCAATCCATCCATACAGGGAATTTCCCTTTCTAAACTGTTTTATTCCGGTAGACTTCTGGAACATACGACAGAAACTGTGAAAAAGGGGAAATTACAACTAAGACCACTAGAGGTCGCCAAAGGGACAACACATACAGTGCAGGTCTCGATACATCAGAAGGACTTGGTGGCAACCCATTACCACCAAGAAAAAGAATGAAACCCCCAGGATGTCATTTCACGTGTGCTGGCGTTAGGGGGTGGGGCATACCGGTAGTGTAACATGTGTCCGCAGGGTCTCCCACGCCAAACAGCAGGCTCTGCTCGCCGTTGGGCTCGCCGGAGCTGTCAGCGCTGAGCTGGCTCAGGCGGTCGGCGGCCCGGACCCCCCCTGATGTGGGCGGGGACGCGGCTGAAGGGGGGTGGGGGGGAGGTCAAAACATATTGATCATAGTGCCGTTCATGGATTGATCAGTTTAATATTGTATGAGTGAATAAATAAACCATTTGCTTCAGAAGGGAGAGTAAGGGGCCACTTTGCTGTTCTCAGTTAAACTACACACGTATCGGTCTCTCAATGGACGCTAGTGACGGGCACTGATCAACTTTATACAGACGCATCGTGAAAGGCCGCAACGAATGTCCTCGTTAGCTCCGGTCCTCGCACAAACGTCTCCTTGTTAGCGCTGGATTAGCGCTGGATAGCTTGATGCACAACATGGTCACATGGGTCAGGGCCCGAGGGGAGGGGCCCACCTGTGGTGGTGATGGTGGGGTTCTTGGTGGTCAGGGGCCGGTCGTTGAGCTGCTTGAACTGGGCCACCCCTCGCAGGACGTTGCGCACCTTGGTCCACATGAAGAGGCCGCTGCGGTTACGGCTGGGCCACGGGCTCTCCAGGACCGCCTGGAGGATGGGTGCCACACAGCGACGGGTACAGTTAGGAGACGCTTCGGTCCAAAGTGACTTGCAACCATTCATCGCACACAGACGGGCATTGTCAACCGCAAACGGCGCCAGCCAGCTGGTCAGGAGCAGTCAGGGTGAGGCGTCTCGCTCAGGGACACCTCGACACTCTGCTAGGAGGAGCCGGGGATCGAACTGGCAACCATCCGCCGGCTCCTACCTAGTGACTCCTGAACTGTTCAGGGCCCATACGACCGAGCTCCTTCCCTCACTGTAGCCACGTGACCACCTCGACGCCTCCAGCACAGTCCGGTCCTGCCTACCTTGTTGTAGTACCCGTAGGTGATGGCGTTGGGGTGCACGCCTCACCTTGTTGTAGTACCCGTAGGTGATGGCGTTGGGGTGCACGCCCGCCTTCTTCATCTCCACCAGAACGCGCACCGCCATCACGGGCTGCTCCCACAGTCCGCACAGCTGCATCACCACGCGGTAGCACACCTGGACACAGGACGCACACGTCTCTCTCTCTCTCTCTCTCTATCCACCTGCATCACCACGCGGTAGCACACCTGGACACAGGACGCACACGTCTCTCTCTCTCTCTCTCTCTCTCTCTATCCATCCACCTGCATCACCACGCGGTAGCACACCTGGACACAGGACGCACACGTCTCTCTCTCTCTCTCTCTCTCTCTCTCTCTCTCTCTCTCTCTCTCTCTCTCTCTCTCTCTCTCTCTCTCTCTCTCTCTCTCTCTCTCTCTCTCTCTCTCTCTCTCTCTCTCTCTCTCTCTCTCTCTCTCTCTCTCTCTCTCTCTCTCTCTCTCTCTCCGCCCATCTCGCCCTCAATCCATCTCTTTCTACACCCCTCTATCTCAATGGATCGACCCATCCCTCTATCCATCCATCCATCTATCTAAACATCTCTCGAACATCCATCCCTCGAGCCATCTGTATCTTTCCGTCGATTCCTCGAGCCATCTACTCCTCTATCATTCACGCCGTCCGTCTATACGTTACGTCATTCAGTCTACTGACTTCTTTCACGCTCCTAGTACCCAAACCCACCTTTCTATCGATCCATCCATGTATAGATCCATCCATCACCACCACACCTTCTGTTTACAATCTCTCCATCCATCCATCCATCCATCCATCCATCCATCCATCCATCCATCCATCCATCCATCCATCCATCCATCCATCCATCCATCCATCCATCCATCCATCCATCCATCCATCCGTGACCCCCAGAGAAACCCCTCTCCCCGGGAGCAGAGAGCATCGTGTGACGCCGTACCTCGTCCAGCATCTCCACCTCGGCCATCCTCATCCGCAGCAGCACGTCGTAGGCCTGGTGCATGGCGCGGGCCTTGGAGCGCGCCACGCGCAGGCGGGGGGGCAGGCAGATGAACCAGAGGCTGTAGCTGTGGCTGAACAGGCAGCGCGCCCACTGCGCCGGGTCCGAGTTGGAGCGCTTCGCCACCTTGTACGCCAGCTTCACTTCCTGTCGGGGAGGAAGTGCAGGAGGACGGGTTCACGCGGTGGTCGGACAAGCGGACGGAGTGGAAGCTGATGTTTGGGGCCTTTTTGGTATTCATAGATGTGTGTGTCTATTGGACGCCGGTGTGGGGACGTGATTACTTTGGGTCAGATTTGGACGACTTTTGTTTTCTATCAACTAGGAAACCAGCCATGCCCCACATTGTTCTATAATTGATTCTGTATTAGATTTCACATCAAAATCTAGAATGCAATGCATTGTTGTTTGCAGGATAATAACTGAGTGAGTAAGCTAGTGGGTGATGGCGCGTGACCCACAATCTTGAGTGGGTGTGCGTCGGTGACCAGGCGAATGCTGCGTGTGTTTGCATGCGTACCTGCTTGGTCCTCTTGGCCAGCAGGGCGGGGCTGCTGGACAGACTAGAGCCCGCCGTCCTCATGTCCAGGGCCGGCCGCAGCTCCTTGGGCCGGTCGAACAGCTCCATGCGGAGCCGGGGGAACCGCTTGTAACTGGATGAGGGGGTGAATGATCAGGAAGGGTGACTGGGTGAGGAGGTTAGGGCGCAGTTAGGGTCGCTGGAGGAGGGGGCGAAGGGGCAGTAAGGGTGACTAAGGCTCCGGTTGAATTCAAAGAGACTATGGGATGTTCTCGCGGGGATAACACGTCACAAAGGTTCTCAAGGCTGAGATGAAAACAGATATGGGTTGCCATGGTTTTTAGTCACAGCAGTAAATAAAGAGTGAATGAGAAGTGATCCTTCGCATACAAATCTGAACAGGTTTCAGATCTTCATATGGTCGTCCATCACTGTTTTTATTTCACCATAGCTACATGTTAACGATAACATTATGTTGCCTGTTCGTCCGGTGCCCTCTGAACCTTACATCCATCCAGGAAGTGGTCATCTTCTCAAAGATTCCCCACCGGGTGTTTGGGGCTTTTGACTGCCAGGCTTGTGGTAGAAAGTGCTCTGTGAAGGCTTTCAGCCAGGCCGAGGGGACGATCCAGATGACAGCCGAGTATTTGTATACACTGAGTCATCGGAGGCTTGTTTCCTTTTCCGATGTTTTCGTTAGAGGAATGCGTGTCTCTCTCCCCAAAGTCGCACCCATTCGTGATGTTTGTTTTGGAGGAAAAATTTATATTGTGTCTGAATATTTGTAAATATTTGTAAAAGCATGTGTCGTTTATTAAATTACACTTTATTTGAATCTCTGGATGTAAGATTCCCCTAATTTGATACAAAAGTAAGTATCGTCTTTTTGAGTTTTATAAAATGCGCAGTTGAAGCCCTCTCTGAATTCGTAGCGGAAGCAAACTGGGAAACCGCATCCTGGGGTTAGACCACATCATGGGGTTAGACCACATCATGGGGTTAGACCACATCATGGGGTTAGACCACATCATGGGGTTAGACCACATCATGGGGGGGGGGGGGGGTTAGACCACATCATGGGGTTAGATCACATCATGGGGTTAGACCACATCATGGGGTTAGACCACATCCTGGGGATAGACCACATCATGGGGTTAGACCACATCATGGGGGGGGGGTTAGACCACATCATGGGGGGGGGGGGGGGGGTTAGACCACATCATGGGGTTAGACCACATCATGGGGGGGGGGGGTTAGACCACATCACGGGGTCGGCCCGTGTGGGACCGGTCCTCACCTGTAGCGGGGGGGGGGCTCGACCCCGCCCTCACAGGGGGGCTCTGGGGGCATGACGAAGACGGTGTGCTCGCTCCTCTGGGACTCGTCCAGCTCCATCAGCTTGGTCTCCTCCAAGGACTCCCCCTCCACCTGACGGAGGGTAGCACAGGGAGGTCACTCAGTGGCCCCCCAACACCACAGGGCTCCCCCTCCACCTGACGGAGGTTAGCACAGGGAGGTCACTCAGTGGCCCCCCTCCACCACAGGGCTCCCCCTCCACCTGACGGAGGTTAGCACAGGGAGGTCACTCAGAAGGCCCCCCCAACACCACAGGGCTCCCCCTCCACCTGACGGAGGTTAGCACAGGGAGGTCACTCAGTGGCCCCCCCACATCACAGGGCTCCCCCTCCACCTGACGGAGGGTAGCACAGGGAGGTCACTCAGAAGGCCCCCCCAACACCACAGGGCTCCCCCTCCACCTGACGGAGGGTAGCACAGGGAGGTCACTCAGACCTCCCCCAACATCACAGGGCTCCCCCTCCACCTGACGGAGGGTAGCACAGGGAGGTCACTCAGAAGGCCCCCCCCACATCACAGGGCTCCCCCTCCACCTGACGGAGGGTAGCACAGGGAGGTCACTCAGTGGCCCCCCAACACCACAGGGCTCCCCCTCCACCTGACGGAGGTTAGCACAGGGAGGTCACTCAGTGGCCCCCCAACACCACAGGGCTCCCCCTCCACCTGACGGAGGGTAGCACAGGGAGGTCACTCAGAAGGCCCCCCCAACATCACAGGGCTCCCCCTCCACCTGACGGAGGGTAGCACAGGGAGGTCACTCAGACCTCCCCCAACATCACAGGGCTCCCCCTCCACCTGACGGAGGGTAGCACAGGGAGGTCACTCAGTGGCCCCCCAACATCACGGGGGCTCGGCCCCCACTTGGTGGATGCTTTGTGAACACTGACGCAACTGCAGATATAATGATAAACTCATTCTACCATGGACATGGACGAATGTCCTAAAATGGAATATTATAAAGTTTTAGTTTATTCTAGTTAATAAAAAAACTAAAATGGGAATTATGGCTTCCTGGAAAGTGACGCCTCACCAGTAAGTGACTGATTGATTTTTGTTTGAGGTAGATTTGTGTTTCTAAGAAAGAAAGACCGGAAAAAACAATTCCAGTACTAGGTAGCGTAATAAAAGTGAAAGAAAAACAGTCTGCGCTACAGCGCGCCGCAGGCAATAGTTCATGGATTGAGACAAGGTTGAATGATTAAGCCGTCGGTTTCTGAGCGACAAACCAGAGGAAATGCAGAGCGAGGATGTGGAAAATAAATCTGTGTCGACCTACCTTGTTGGCCTTGGAGTCGCCGCCTTTATCGGGAGGAAAAAGCTGCCAGACGGAGAGAGAGAGCGACATGGAATCAATGAATCAGAGGAAACATCCACTTCCTCTCTCCTAGCAGAGGAATGTTCTCCTGATAAAACTGCATCAAACACGGACTGACGGAGACAGTAACTCACGACAAACTGACAAAACTCTGGCCCGTCATGAGGAGGATTCACCCTCAATGATTATCGTTCACCCTCAATGATGATCATTCACAGTTGATCATGATCATTTGTCAATGATGATCATTCAGTGTGAATGATGGTGAAGTCAATTTTGATGATGAATTGTCGTTTTCAGTGTGGAGGTTGGGGGGTTTGGGTTTACCTTCTCGATGCAGTCGTCGAAGAAGGCGAGGCCGGTATCCTTGTCGCTGACGAAGGTGCACTCCTCGATGAAGCGGATGAAGATCTGCGTCTTGGTCAGCTGGCCGTAGAACTTCTGGTGGGTGCGGTCGCGGCTCTTCAGGAACCCTGGAGGAACGCAGCAGACGTCGTGAGACCCAATCCGCAGACCACTCAACGACTGAGCGTTGAACTAAACGTCTGCATAGCATACACTTAAATTAAGGGCGTTTAGCAGACGCTGTTATCCACAGTGACTTACAATAAGCACATTTGTCAGAAGAAGAGAAACAATATACTGCCTATGTCAGTCGGAACAGTGAGGATGTTCATAGAAACAAGTGCCAAGCACTAACAATCGCTGGGTTAACCCATTGCAACACAACACATATAGTTAGGATAAGATGCTACACAACGCTAAGTACTAAGCAAGTTCCTTTTGCTTGCTCTGTGTATTTTAGAGAATCGATATTTTCGAGAAGGGGACGTCAAACTTTAAAACATCTCCTCCATTTGTTTTCTTTATTCCCGGTTCGCCCCTTTGCCGTGGATTATTTTGAGTAATGCTGCAATCTATTTCCCAGCCACAGGCCAAACGTCTCTTTAGAGCCGATTGCGTAGATCATTGATCGTTGTACAACACCTAAAATGGCTCCCTAAAATAGATATGCCGATAAAATCAGGCATTAGAAGAGGCGAGCCAGTGAATGAATAATGCATTAAGCTAAGTAACTTGTGTTAGCCAGCTTCTATACAACATCCCATAAAACATAAAGACCATCATAATATTGATCCACCGTTAGGCTCTCCTTATTGGCCATCCCCAAATTAACACCTTCACCCCTGATTATGACTCTGCTCCCACAGGAACATCATGAAGATACAAATACATGCATAAACTAACAGAACAGCAATTAATTAGTGGCAGAGCGAGGGGGAGAGTGAGGGGGAGACTGAGGGGGAGAGCGAGGGGGAGAGAGCTATGAGAGAGCGAGGGGGAGAGCGAGGGGGAGAGAGCGAGGGAGAGAGCAAGGGGGAGAGAGCTATGAGAGAGCGAGGGAGAGAGCGAGGGGGAGGGCGAGAGGGAGAGAGTGGGGGAGAGAGCGAGGGGGAGGGCGAGGGGGAGAGAGCGAGGGAGAGCGGGGGAGAGAGCAAGGGGGAGAGAGTGAGGGAGAGAGCGAGGGGGAGCGAGCTATGAGAAGGAGGAGGGAAGATTGAGGGGGAGAGAGCTATGAGAGGGAGCGAGGGGGAGAGCGAGGGGGAGAGAGCTATGAGAGGGAGCGAGGGGGAGAGCAAGGGGGGGAGAGCAAGGGGGAGAGAGCTATGAGAGGGAGCGAGGGGGAGAGAGCTATGAGAGGGAGCGAGGGGGAGAGAGCTATGAGAGGGAGCGAGGGGGAGGGCGAGGGGGAGAGCGCTATGAGAGGGAGCGAGGGGGAGGGCGAGGGGGAGGGCGAGGGGGAGAGCGTTATGAGAGGGGGAGAGCGCTATGAGAGGGAGCGAGGGGGAGGGCGAGGGGGAGAGCGCCATGAGAGGGAGCGAGGGGGAGGGCGAGGGGGAGAGAGCTATGAGAGGGAGCGAGGGGGAGGGTGAGGGGGAGAGCGCCATGAGAGGGAGCGAGGGGGAGGGCGAGGGGGAGGGCGAGGGGGAGGGCGAGGGGGCTGCCAGCACCTTGCAGGTCGTAGAGGGAGTCGGCGGAGGTGGCCTTCTCGGACGGCGCCTGAGTGATGGGCTTCAGGTAGCTACGGTAACCCTTCAGGATGGTGGCCATGAAGCGCAGGAACACCTCCTGGATCTCCATCTCCCGCAGCGTGGTCTTCTTGTGCAGGGTGAAGTCCACCTCCACGGGGCTGGCCTCCACTGGGGGGGCCTCTGCTCTCCGCGCTACGGGGGGGGGGGGGGGGGGGGGATTGAAATGACGATTATCTAAACGATTATTTTTCAATTTAAAATCATGATGTATTTATTCAGCATGTCTCTCCAAAAAAACACTGAAATTTTGCCTTAAAAAAATACACAAAATGGTCAAATAGAAAATGTTCAAATCTAAAGTAATGTACAGATATGTATCTAGCTGTTCTGCACTTTGCATAAAACACTGAATGAAAAAAAAAATAAAGACATCTCTGTTATATTAGTTTGGTGATCGCTCAAAATTCGATTCATCAGCCAGCCCAACAGACGTTTTTACAAAACCAGAAACCAAAGAAATGTGTATTTGTTATTTGGTTGGGTTTTGTGTGTCTCTACGGTGTACGGTTGTGTGTGTCTTTAAGAGAGGGAGGGCATGTAGCCTAGGACTCCAGGGGGGACTCGAACCCAGGCCCACTGCCTACAGGGTCAACGCATGAGGGGTAGAGACACTGAGCGGCCACAGGTCTTTAGCTTTTACCTAACCCCTAGTTTGTGTCCTAGTTACAAAGGAGGGCTTTCTTTCCCCTTAAATGGTGATGATCTATAGATGACCTTTTCAAATGAAAGAGAAAGAGAAAGAGAGAAGGAGTGAAAGCGAAAGAGAAATTCCTTTGAATTTGTTAAACATTAAATATTTGGACTTTCGACTATTTTTGCAGACTTTATTGTTGCGGAACAATAAAGTCAAGACCAGAACTAGAAGTACGAGAGTATGACCTATGATCAGTCACTTAGGAGTAAGGAGTTAGGAGTTAGGAGTGGAGGTGTTAGGAGTCAGGAGTCAAGGTGAGTCGAGGTGAGTCGAGGTGAGGTGAGGCAGGCCTGCGTTCGTACCGGCGGCCAACGTGCTCAGGGAATTGACCAGGCTCTTGCACGGCTTCTTGGGAAGGTTCTTCCAGCTGCTGTGTCTCTTCTCGTCAGACCTGTCACAAAGTCAAGAAGAGGAAGATATAGTGAAAAACACCAAAATGGCCGAGTTTAGCCGAGAGCAACCGTCATAACCGAGGTGATTCGTTAGATCTACATCATTTGCCTGGTGAAGCTAGATAAATAGCCCAACAGCGTGTGTTGCTGGTAGAATCCCCTCCTCGAGGAAACACAATTTAGCAGTCGTAGCCCAAAAAAAAGCTTTTACTATTGTGTAGAATATTATCCTGGCTATCTTTGTTGTAAGGGAATGTGTTAACCTAGCGATTTTAAATGCTTGTCACTTGTTTCTATGAACACCCTTACTGTACCGACAGAGACGTATTGTCGTTTCTCTTTCTTCTGACAAATGTACTTATCATAAGTTGCCTTGGATAAAAGCGTCTGAACGAGCGAAACAACCTGAATGTAAATGTGCATTACATCGAGTCGCCCAGTCGACCGAGAGGGGAGAGAGGGGTGCGGGGGACCAGTGTGTGACGTACTGGTAGATGGTCTGGGTGTCCAGGTCCACACAGACCACGTCGGGCGGGGGGTCGTAGAGGTCGAAGTAGCGGGAGTCCACCCCCACGATGAAGGGGCAGGGCGCGTTGAGGACGTCGGCCAGCGAGAGCGGGCACAGGGGGACGTAGGGGCACTGCCACTGGAAGGGGAAGATCATCTGGGGGGAGGGGGAGAGGAGGAGAGGGGGTGGATGACACAGGAAGTATTGAAGCAACACTAAGCCTCACCACACACATCGGATGGAAGGGACTTCGATCCGATTCGATGTCGTGGCTTTGATCTCGCAGAACAGAGAATTGATAAATCACAGCCAAGCAAAAACACAAAATAAACGTTACCCGTAACTGTGAAACAAACTCTCCCCTTCTAGTGAGGGAGAGGGGAGGGAGACAGCGAGGGGGTGAGTGAGGGAGAGGGCCAGGGGGGAGAGAGAGGGAGAGGGACTCACGGCCACCACGGTGGAGAGGGAGGGAGCGAGAGGGGGACAGCGAGGGGGTGAGTAAGGGAGAGGGCCAGGGGGAGAGAGAGGGAGAGGGACTCACTGCCACCACGGCCTCGGCCACCCCGGTCAGCACGTCGGGCCTCAGCGAGTGCAGCAGGATCTTGCTCTCCATCAGCACCAGGTGCAGCAGCGTGCCGCAGTTCTCCGGGCCCAGGTTGGTCACCAGGGTGCCATAGTCCGCCCCGCTGGGGGCGCAAGGGGGAAGGTCGTTCATCAGTCATTCTGTCATACTTATAATGCAATCGACGGAATTGCATTATAAGTAGGGCTGGGTAAAAAAATCGATTTAATCGATTTTGGTTCGATTTCATTTAAATGTTCTAATATCGATTCATAGGGCATGAGATCGAGTTTTTATTTTTTATTTTTATTTTTTTAGTTTGTTACCATCATTATTATTTTTGCACTTTAATGAACAATGCCTTAATGCAATTCAGTACTTCAAGTACACTTTCACTTGCAATTCCTTTCTAATTTCAAATTTGCACTTTTGAGACTTGAGACAGTTTGGTTTACAGCTCAAGTTTAAACTGTCCAAATTACAAGTTTGCACTTAAAACCTGTTGTTTTCAGATGAAGAGAAAAAATACAGTACATTTGTAGTTTGTAACACAGTTGAGCCATTTTCATTATTTAAGAGCAGATTTAATCAAATCGTGATTAATCCATTCAGAACCTTATGAATCGAAATCTAATCGATTTAGGAAATTGGCCCAGCCCTAATTATATACTAACCCTTTATTTCAATTATTTTTATTCTTTTGCATTCTTTTATTGCCATTCTTTTATTGGGGATCCAGACAGCTGTCGTGTTTCTAAAACGTTTCACATGAACGGGCCTACGATGAGAAAACCAGGACAACCCAAGCAATGCAAGACGTTTACCCCAGACTAGTGAAACTAAAGTCAGGCAGGGAAACAAAAAGCCTGCGATCCCGATAAACAAGTTCACATCCAAGTTGTCCAAGCGTTATTAAAGCTGTTTTTCTAACAATTATCAATCCGAAACCAGGGAATTAAGCGCTACAACCATCTGTGCTGTGTGCCTTGCTCCAGTCCATGCAGGAGTCATTTAGATAATGGAATCGTTTTTTCACATTTCCCGGAGAAACTGACTTTGGTTTGGGAAGTTGGCAGTGGGAGGGTTGACCTTGGAAAACTTAAAAACGGGCACAATTAGCCCGGTGGCGTGCCAGGAAAATGAAATGGATTTCTTTTATAGCTTCGCTGCTTCCCCTCTGGAACGCTTCGCCTTCTCGGTGATGGTGCAGAGGCACCCCACCCAAACTATGTCTAGAGTAAGACCCAGTCCCCACTCCTACGTCTACTTGGCAGGGGTGTAGAGTAATGAATTAACTACTCCAGCTACTGAAATCTAGTAGCTTTCTTTGTGTTAATGCACTTTTTGGGGTATTTTTTCTTGGTGTAATGTGCAGAATTGTGTGGCACCTTGCGGAACATGCTTAAATATAACTTTAGTATTTCTAAGTATGTTTTGATTAGTATAAAATCCCCACTAAAATACCTAATATATATATTCTACTGCTGCTACTACCATGTGTTTTGTACTTTCACTTTGAACAAAAGAATGTGCTTAAGCACTAAATGTCAACTCATGCTCACTCACCTGAGAGGTAAGGGGGTGCAGACTGGCTGGGAGAGCATCAGGGTGTCAAACGCCGAGAGCTGATAGGAACATTTCAGGTTATGACATGTGACCAGCCACAGATGTTATGTTATCAGGCCGCAATTAACACAATAAAAGCCCCTCCCCAACATTTTTGCAAATAGAGTTAAACAATAGTTTGAACTGTTGGAATACATACATAAACATGTGGGGTGAGTGATGGGAGGGGTGAGTGTGAGTGAGTGAGTGAGTGAGTGAGTGAGTGAGTGAGTGAGTGAGTGAGTGAGTGAGTGAGTGAGTGAGTGAGTGAGTGAGTGAGTGAGTGAGTGAGTGAGTGAGTGAGAGACAGAGAGAGAGAGAGAGAGAGAGAGAGAGAGAGAGAGAGTGTGTTTGTGTGTGTGTGTATGTGAGAGAGTGAGTGAGTGAGTGAGTGAGTGAGTGAGTGAGTGAGTGAGTGAGTGAGTGAGTGAGTGAGTGAGTGAGTGAGAGACAGAGAGAGAGAGAGACAGAGAGAGAGAGTGTGTTTGTGTGTGTGTGTGTATGTGAGAGAGTGAGTGAGTGAGTGAGTGAGTGAGTGAGTGAGTGAGTGAGTGAGTGAGTGAGTGAGTGAGTGAGTGAGTGAGTGAGTGAGTGAGTGAGTGAGTGAGTGAGTGAGTGAGTGAGTGAGTGAGTGAGTGAGTGAGTGAGTGAGTGAGAGTTCACCTGAACAAGGATTCTTGGCCTCTGTGGGGAGGGGAACGATACGTTGTGCATGAAGTGTGAGATGTGCCTGTGAAGAGAGAAGATCCACAGAGAGATGGGTTATTGTCTCGCCTCTGAAGTTCAGGGCTGTGATAACCCCTACATGCACTTTTACTTTCTTATTTTGCTCCCATAACCCTACATGTTCCCTTCAGGGACTAATAGTGTTTTCTATTTTTGTGTGTCTCATGCTTGTTACTTCACCCCAGTATATTTATTCATACAAATTTCCCCAGTATTTTATCGACGCCTTAACTGATAGATTTTATGAAATACCCTATCATATAAAATATACATCTTATCTTATCATCATACATCTCATGGTCTCAGCGTTCTGATGTTAGTAGCTAGCAACCATGTGACCTTCGTCAACTTCAGCAAGCAGCCTTCTGACGGCGAAGCCCCAAACCCCCATCCTGGGACCACGAGCCCCGAGAACGTCTACGGTCGCGGCCCGACCCAAACCCTCCTCCATCCCCTTCTCGCCCACGCGACCAGCTCCCCCGGCGACCCCCGGCCCCCTTACTTCTCGATGGGCAGCGGCTGCGGGCCCGAGAAGGACAGCTGGTGCAGGAACACCAGGAACTTGCGGAAGGAGTCGAAGAAGGGCCAGCGGGAGAGCAGGCAGATGCACTTGTTGGCCGTGACGTGGCGGCCCGGCACCGGCTTCTTCTCCACCGTGGTGAGCAGACCCAGCTGGATCTTCTGCTTCTCGCTCAGCAGCTCCTCCGAGTAGGGCTCGTAGAACTGGATGGCCGAGCCGTACACCTGGTGGAGCAGAGGCCGTCTCAGTACTCGTGAACAAAACAAACGACAAATAACGACCGCTTCTTCTGTGAATCCCGCCTGATTGCAGATTGTACTCAAAAAACAGACGGAAGAGAACAGAGGGCCCCCCACCCCCACCTTCAGGAAACACCAGAAGACTGACTGACGGGAACGTCTGAATCTCAAGCTGCACTGTTGTTCACGTTATTATTTAGCTCTGGTCTACTGTCGCTGAGGGAGTCAGAAAGCATCGGGGAACACGATAAACCTCGTGTAACCGTTTGCATTACTACTCATACAAAACTATTTTGGCTTTTATTCCTACGTCTACTTCGTTAAAAAAATTAACGTTTGTCACCCAGATTTCTGTTGTATTTGATTTTGTCCTCATGTAACTTTAGATAAAAGCGTCTGCTGAATGAGTGTCATGTAAACGATAATAGGTAAGTGGACTGCATTTATACAGTGTTTTTGTAACCAATGGCCACTCAAAGGGCTTCGCAAAAATGCCCAACATTCAGCCATTGGCTGGCATGTGGCTCAGGGGTCTGGGGGGGTGGAGGCCAGCTCACCTTCTCCCCCGTGGAGATGGTCAGGACGAAGGTGGAGAACACAGGCAGGGGGTCCTTGGTGCTGGGGGCCCAGCACTCGATCTTGGCCCCCATGGGCAGACAGAAGAGGGGCACGGACTCGGACAGCGGGAAGGACTCGTAGTCATCCTCCGGGTAGCGGAAGATGAGACCTGAGGACACAGAAACACGAGGAGGAGGAGGAGGAGGATTTTGTGAATCAAAAATTTGAAAACGAGGGACGTCTGCACCAGTCTATGATTCTGTATTTATTTCTGTGCTAAAATACCAGAAAGAATTCACTTAACCTTCACAGACGTATCTAGTCAAATAAGTTATTTATTTGAAGAAACAAGGTCTTTGAAGCGAGGCGAAATTATGTCAATATTAACTCCTTTTGTGGGAAAAAAAAATAGACTGACAAGTCATTTCAAAAACATAAAAATTTGTTTTGACAGGAAACACTGCGGGCAAAGATTACTTAAACAGCCGATTCACAAGGAAACATACGGCCGTAGATACCGACATTGTGGGTGAGGTTGCACAAATTCACACTCATGTGTTTGTTTAACGTGTTTGACTTCTGTGTGTCGTGGCTGTGTGTTTATTTCACAAGGAACCATTTCGCAATGTAAGTTAGAGGCATTCAGAAGCAAAGATCAAAATTAAAAAGGTCTAGCAGATGCTACAGCAGTTCCCCAGATACTATCTCATAACAGAAGGCATTCTGTCAAATTAGGGTGCGGTTGTGGTCGCTTATAGCGGGAAACACATGGCCTTGAGCGTTGCTGCATTAGCATTGTAGCTCTCTCGCCAGCAACAGTAAGACCCATAGGTAAGTAAGACCCATCGACCCGTGATTCATGACAAGCAACAACACACAGAAAGGTCGGCATTCAAACACAATTACAGAGCATTTCACAGAGAAAAAGTCAGAAACTCCTGCAAGCGAGGTTGAAGTGTAAAAAAACCAACCAAAACTCACCGGCTTTGTACGTGATGGAGTTGGACGAGGACACAGACTTCTTGTAACACAAGAACACGTTGGAGCCCCACTGGAAAGACAAAGGGATACAAGACACACAGAGAGAACTACCGTTAGAGTCTCAGTTTAGCCGACGACGTTGGAACAAACGCTTGAAACTCTGGAGGGTTCCACACCAGCACACAAATGGAAAGTGGTAAATGGACTGCATTTATACAGCGCTTCTCCAACCAATGGCCGCTGAAATGATTTTTCAATCATTGCCTAACATTCACCCATTCATGCACACATTCACACCCCGACGGCGGAGCCAGCCACACAGGGCGACAGCCAGCTGGTCAGGAGCAGTCAGGGTGAGGCGTCTCGCTCAGGGACACCTCGACACTCAGCTAGGGGGAGCCGGGGATCGAACGAGCAACCTTTCCAGTCACAAGCAAACCCGCTCTACCTCCTGAGCAACATGCCGCCCCCACGACACCACACATCCAAACCCTGCGCATCCCCCAGGTCACCCCTACCCCCTCCTCCTCCATCGCCACTCACCATGCCGCAGTTGAGGTTCTTCTCCACCTTGCAGAAGGTGTGTGGCGGCGTCTCGCCCTTGCTGGTGACGATGACGCAGATGTCGGTGACGGCCAGCGAGTTCTGCGGCTGCACGGCGGGCCCCCGGCGGTAGTTGATGAAGATGCGCTGGGAGGTGGTGGAGCTGTTGTTGACGTTGGCGCAGCGGCCGTAGGGAGTGGCCTGCAGCACCTCGCACCCCTGGATGAGGCGCTCCTTGCCCTCGTACAGCACCCTGTTGGGGGGGGGACGCAAGGCACCCACGGGTGTCGCTTTAGAATGAGGGGACGTCATTGCATTGAGAAACGCCGTCAGTTAACAAACAGTTAGTTAACCTTTAACTAAAGGTCTAATCATGTTTACTAATGGGGTTCATCAGCCACGGACGTTAATTAATACTTTGAATAGGGTAGGGGCTAGGGTGGAAACTCACCCTAACGCTAACCCCTATGCTAACGCTATAAACAAAGGCTTAATACTGCATTTACTAATGTTAACTAATGGTTTATAATTGTACATTTGTTGTGTTTCTAATTAATGTGGCTGTGTATGGCTGATACGGAGAAGATGAGAAGAGATTATTGTGCGACATTTGGTATCGTTGTGATACAACTCAAATGCGCTCATTCCTGGAGTTAAAGATAATGTTATCCATTTTGGCATAAGTCTTTGCTGTTAAACCCTTCATACATTTTATTTAAATTATTTCAGTATGTGGATACTAACTTTCCTTTATTAGTCACAGCAGTTGCAATAACAACTGTTGTGACTAATCTCTCTAGCCTTTGCAATAGAGCTAGACTGGGTGTGCACATCATGAATCAACTCACAATACTATCTGTCTAACGGCAAATAACTGATAAGGTGCCACAGAAATGAACAAATGCATCGATGCCATTTAGTAAAACCAATTTTCGGTGTGTTTTAAAATGTCAAGACAATGTGATTTCCCATCACCAGCCGCCCGCTTCATTCCTAGCTGTCATAAGCTTGATCTGACTTCAAATCACCACAATTATTTTCACGTCAAATTAACGAACAGCAAATGAGCAGAACTGTCTGAAGCACCCACTCTTCGCTGGCAAAACAATACAGCACAATAATTATCGCCCTAAAATCATAGTACTGCAAGGCACCCATCAACACGATGTGTCAAGAGTTCAGTGCATCATCATCCAAGGCCGTGATGTTCCAGCGGAACAACCGGTAGCAGCAACGACCAACAAAAGCTTTGGAGACTCGACAACACACTGATGAAACCGTGTCAAAACGCTAATAGGACTGTGGCTCCGTCCTTGCACTTGTGTGTTGAAAGCGTCATCATTTGCAGACACTGAACAGAACACGTTGACATTGACTGTACGCAGGTCGCTTGACATGACAACTTTACGAGCCAGCGTGAAATAGGTGAATTAATGGATACTTGAGGCAGCTGTGATCAAGCAGAAAAGCCTCCCCCCTCCAAAGAAACTCAGCCTCATTTCGACTCGTACACAACATTCCCTTTCCTGTCTCGGCAAAATATATACACATTTTAATAGTTTTGTGTATTCTATTTTAGAAGGTTTTATTGTGGGTTGTACCATCACTGTTTGATGTTTTTTTTCCCATGCCAATGAAGCCAGTTGTGGAAGGGAGGGACATAGAGGGAGACAGCGAGAGAGCAAGACAACGAGTGAGCCAGAGAGAGAGAGAGAGAGAGAGATTCAGGCATGGGGATTTGAAAGACCTGAAGGGAGTGAGAGAGAGCGAGAGCGAGAGCGAGAGAATGAGAGCGAGAGAGCGAGTGTGAGAGAGCGAGTGTGAGAGTGCACGACTGAGAGAAAGAGAGAGAGCAAGAGGGAGAGAAAGCAAGAGGGAGAGAGAGAGTGAGCGAGAGAGAGCGAGTGTGAGAGTTCACGACTGAGAGAAAGAGAGATCAAGAGAGAGAGCAAGAGGGAGAGAGAGCAAGAGGGAGAGAGAGAGAGAGCGAGAGAGAGCAAGAGAGAGCGAGGGAGAGAATCAGGCATGGAGATTTGAAAGACCTGAAGGCTTTTGCACGGCGGCTCCTCTTTGACCTGCATTCACCAGGTAGGAGTGTCACCCCTGTGTGGAAACCAAGATGGCAGATAGCGGGGCGGCGGTTCAAAGTGCCGGATGTTTGACGCGGGCTAATCCACACGTCTGGCCCAGAGACCAGGCCCTGGGCACACCAGTTCACAGGGAGTGCTTGGTTAAACAACTCATGAGTCAGTGTCTTGATATGCGAATGGTTGATTTCTTTATTTGTTTTGGGTATAAAACAGGGCTGACTCAACCCGCTTCTTTTGACTCGGCTATAGAACTGAGGGAGAACCTTCAAGAGAAGCAGAGGAGAGCCTGAAGACGTCTTAGGAACTGAGGAAGAGCCTTCAAGAGAAGCAGAGGAGAGCCCGAAGACGTCTTAGGAACTGAGGAAGAGCCTTCAAGAGAAGCAGAGGAGAGCCCGAAGACGTCTTAGGAACTGAGGAAGAGCCTTCAAGAGAAGCAGAGGAGAACCAACCAAGAATCTGTTGAAACGAGAAGGACCTGGTCATTGGACTGCAGAAGCGGGACAGCCTTCTGTTGTTAGAGGCTCTCTCCCTCCCTCCCTCCCTCCCTCTCTCTCTCTCACTCAGTCTCTCAATCTCGCTCTCCGTCTCAAAAGCAAGAGAGCGTCAATGAGAGAGATTCCTCGCGGCGGGCTACATTCAGTCAAGTGATCCAAGCGTCACCGCGTCACACGGCTGCAGGGCTTCCACCCTGCCTCCCCCCCTCCCTCCCTCTCTCCCCCACACACACACACACACACACCATCGTCGATGTCAGCTGCTCTCTCTCTCCTTCCATCAGGGTCCATCAGACACTTTGTGAGTGAAGGAGACGACTGAGTAACGGCCGTGGAGCGAAGCGTTCCCCGGTGGACAAAGAGGACCGCTCATGGGGAATGATTCGGGGGATTAACCTCCAGGAGGCCGGCACAGCGTTTGCCAGGACGTTTTAAAAGGAAAAAGCACAATGAAGACAGCCACAGCAAACGGGCACCACAGTCGTTATTTGTGTAGGGGAATAAACACTTAAAACCCGAGCATTGAGGGTATAGACCCTAAGGGAGGAGATGTGCCAAGATGCCAATGGCCCTTTAAATGATGGCATCACCTGGTGCTCTCCTGGCGCCGTGTCAGCCAATCGGACGAGAGGAACAGCACTAACACTAAAGCACCAGAGACGGGGCCAGCCTGGTGACTGATTTAGGTGTTTGGCTCTTCGTGTGCCAGGATCTCAACAATGGCTGAATCACAGACCGCCTGCTCTTCAATCCCGGTTAAGGAGTGAGAGATATACAATTATGATTGTTACCATTTTATAACTGGAGCTCTGGGCTGTTCCAGTGGGGACAACGAGAACAAACATACAATCATGCCGAGAGATGGCCTTTAATCTGGTTTCAGGGAGAAGCTGTAATCAGAGCCCATTCTTACTGCCATTGCAAAGTTCAACAGTGAACCTCACAGAGTGGATGTGAAAGACACAAAGCGTGTTTATAGTGCGTAGACAACCAAGTCTCATTAGGCTGAACTTAAATGCACCTGATTTCTGATTGGCCAACAAGTCAGGGGAATCCCTGTATAACCTGGTCTGGCCTCCCAGCTGGCCGCCTGTCCGACCAGGCGAGAGTAATCTCTCAGAGGAACCACGGCGGGACATATGATCTGCTGTTTACACATATCTGAGCCGACTCGCACCGCCGTGCTCCCAAACCCGGTCCACAGTCCACAACATCCCATCCCCCAAACAGTGCAATGGTAAATAGACTGCATTTATACAGCGCTTCTCAAACCAGCGGCCACTCAAAGCACCTCAAAACACTGCCTGATTTTCACCATTTCGTGCACACATTCACACATCGACGGGGATATCAGCCACGCAAGGCGTGCTCAAGCTCAAGGACCCCTTGAAACTCAGCTAGGAGGAGTCGGGGATCGAACTAGCAACCTGCCGGTTACCAGCTGCCCTGCTCTACCTCCTGAGGGCACATGCCACCCCGATGTCACATGCCACCCACCACGCAGTCCCTAACAAACGCTTCCAACACTGAGCTTGGTTTTCTTGGAACCGACGAGGTGACATAACGCAGAGCCTTCTCCGTCTTGGGAGACGTGTGAACGCGTGCGGTGTGGAAGTACAGGCGTCGACATTCAGCAGACCAGAGGCCGTGGAACTGGAACCTCTAGTTATGAGTTATTGTTCCGAGGAACCGAGAGGGAAACACAGGGCACGGGATTGGTTGCGACATTCCACCAAGGCTGGATCCATCTCGCTTCGGACGGACAAAAGATGTGTGTGAGGGAGCCAAGATAAGCAAGCGTTGGAGTTGCATCATCGTTCCTGTTCCCTCGCCTCATTCACTGGGCCGATTCAAGGTCGAGGCATGACAGTGAAATAGCCTTTTTACGGGAAGGACGGAAAAGTTTTGCCCCCCATATGGGCAAATAACGTTGCAAATATTTACACAGCAGAGCAAGCGGCCGGCCCTGAATCAAGAGACGAGCGCGTTATAAACACACCGGTCCTAAATGCCCAATTACCCTCTCCACTCAGGACTCAAAACACCCGGTAATGTCTCGCGTTTGAAGTCAACCGAAGAAAGAAGGGGATCGCCTAGCAACCCCGGAACACTCTGGCTGCATTCTAAAATGGAGTCGCTCCGTTCCACTCTCACTGCAGGCTTTCTCAGTTCAGTTCAGTTCAATTATATATTTGTATAGCCCTTGATCACCGGTACAGTCTCAAAGGGCTTAACAGGCCATGTTTATGACACCCCCTTGACCCTAGCACCCCAGAGAGCAAGAAGGAGAAGGAACGCAAAGTGGGGGATCCCTCCTTCAGAGTGGGGGATCCCTCCTTCAGAGTGGGGGATCCCTTTTTCCAGGGATGATCAGGAGTGCAAAGGGCGCCCTTATCGACATGCATACATAAAGGCTCAGCATCTTAAATCGGGCAGGTCCGTTGTGAACCGTACACTTGCTACATTAGCCTAGCCTCGGCCCTCTTTCCCCCCTGGGGGGGGTCCACTTACCCAATGTCGATGAGGGGGGGCTTGACGCGGCACCTCTTGTAGCAGAGGAACAGCTCGGGGCTCTTGAGGCTGCCGTGGTTGAGGTTGGCCTGCAGCCCCCCGGGGGTGATGTCGATGCAGGTGAAGCCCTCTGGCACCGCCTCTCCTGCCGAGCGGTTGATGACCGCCAGGTCCACGATGGGCGCCTTTGGCCCGCTGGACTTGGTCTCCGACAGGTCCTGCTCCAGGGGCGTGGACTTATCCGTGAGGCCGGCCACCACGAAGTAGTCCGTCACACGGTGGCCTTTGTCCTCGATCATGGCTGGGTTGACCTGGCGAGAGAGGAGCGATTAATAATGATAATAATATCAATAATAATACGATTAATGTTGATAGCATGGCGGGGTGGACCTGGGAAGGGAGGAGGATGGATCAATAATAATGATATTAATATCATGGTGAAAGGAGAAATTGTATTGTCGGACAACCTCACCCGTGTTTGTCCGATGTGTGATGGGGTGATGGCTAGTTATAGCTAGCACTAGTATAGTAAGCACTATTGCAGTAAGTACTAGTACAGTTGCCATTCCCTGCATAACAGATTCAGTTTACAGTCGATGCAAAGGGACGGCATGCAGTGAGCAAATCTCCACTGCTCAGTACAAAACCGATGACTTTTATTTTGATAATCAACATGAGCCTTTGATTGGTCAGGATTGAGCTCTGGTTGAACCTGATCGCCCAATGAGCACAGCATTGTGTGCCTCCTATGAGGAGGGAAGGGGCTAGGATTCAGTGGTTGATCCCCACGGTTGAAGGGAGCTTGTTTGTGTTTTTTTTTGCTGCTCCATCAAACCTTGAGCCACACAAACTGCTCTCAAACACAGAGAGCTGAGGGGACAGACACCGACCGCCCGGGAATGCACCCAGTTAGCGACTGTGGAGTCCCATTGAGAATGGGAATGGAGCCCACATGCTAATACAGGATTGGTGCTTAACTTGTTCTTAGCTGAACCGTATGTCTTGAGGAGCCGTATGTCTTGAGGCTGTCGCTCTAAAAAGGAGCGGGGAAAGCCAGTAAAGGACTCTTGATCACCGAGGGCCGGACACTCACTCACTCACACTCTAACACAAGATCAAGAAGTCGGGAGAGAGCCTTGCCTTCGGCAGCCAGACTCCTGCTGAACTCAAAGGAATGTTTCAAAATGCCTGCGTGATCATAAATCAGGAGGACGTCTTAAAAAAAGAAAAGGGAAAAAAAGTGTCAGACCCTCGGAATTTCTTTTGCCGGGGATTGGGAACGTGTCCGCCCCCGCCGTTGATCCGGAGAGACGGAGCTCTTAACTGCAGCCCACAAAACCCAGAGAGATAGTTTCATTCGTCCAGTGAAATGTAATGAGTCAGAGATGCGTGTTTGCGACGGGGGACACGGTGGAACGGCGCTCCAGGCAACAGGTTCCCCTGTACCATGTGAGCATCAGGCCTAGTGAGGACAACCAGGCCTGATCCTCACATGGTACAGGTTCCCCTGTACCATGTGAGGATCAGGCCTAGTGAGGACAACCAGGCCTGATGCTCACATGGTACAGGTTCCCCTGTACCATGTGAGCATCAGGCCTAGTGAGGACAACCAGGCCTGATGCTCACATGGTACAGGTTCCCCTGTACCATGTGAGCATCAGGCCTAGTGAGGACAACCAGGCCTGATCCTCACATGGTACAGGTTCCCCTGTACCATGTGAGCATCAGGCCTAGTGAGGACAACCAGGCCTGATCCTCACATGGTACAGGTTCCCCTGTACCATGTGAGCATCAGGCCTAGTGAGGACAACCAGGCCTGATCCTCACATGGTACAGGTTCCCCTGTACCATGTGAGCATCAGGCCTAGTGAGGACAACCAGGCCTGATCCTCACATGGTACAGGTTCCCCTGTACCATGTGAGGATCAGGCCTAGTGAGGACAACCAGGCCTGATCCTCACATGGTACAGGTTCCCCTGTACCATGTGAGCATCAGGCCTAGTGAGGACAACCAGGCCTGCTCATGAACGCCAGAGGAAAATAACGCTGGTGTATTTGCTTAATATAATAAATATATAGATTTATTTATATTTGTTGTTCTTTACCGTTATATTTGTAACGTGGGGTTTGCTGCTGCTGGAAGTGTTATTTCCTGAGGAAACCTTCCCGAGAGATTAATAAAGTTATTATCCATCTAAAAAACTTCACAATAATCTGCCCTTTAGTTCTGTTTCTGTTAACTGCAGTGTCATTCGAAAAGGCCAAAAGCAAACCCACAACGGACAAAACAACGTCTTATTTTCAAAAGATAAGTACATTCAAAGAAAAGGCACAGTGAGCAAATAACTTGCAAAGACGTCCACATGCAAGTCTCAGAAAGGCCCACGAGGCCAACATTTCCCAGCGGTGAGTCAGCTGTGACTTGGAGCACTGGTTAAGGAGTTCAGGCGGTAGACTCCCGCACAGCGTCACACTGTACACCACATGTTCCTGCAAGACCTCCCTACCCAGCATCTGATCTTAATCCTCTCCTCGGTCCATGAAACCACCGGGCCGCACCAACAGACGCCGCAGTAATGCATTACTGTGTTTACCTTTTAGTCGCGCGCGTGTGTGTGTGTGTGTGTGTGTGTGTGTGTGTGTGTGTGTGTGTGTGTGTGTGTGTGTGTGTGTGTGTGTGTGTGTGTGTGTGTGTGTGTGTGTGTGTGTGTGTGTGTGTGTGTGTGTGTGTGTGTGTGTGTGTGTCTCTCTCAATGCGTCATAGTTCACAAGCTCTTAAAGCCGACTAGACAAAGGATCACTAAAGGCAGAGACCATTATCAGCCTAACGAGTTGAATATCAGGAGCCAGCCTGCAATTACCAAAGCAGATTATACCGGCGGAGGAGCACAATGACTAATGTACGCTCACAGGAGATATAAAGTAAAAGTGGCCGAAATAATCAGAGGACAAAAGCCTGAGCTGGCATGGAGGCAGCGGATTGGACCAGACACCGACTGACCCACTTCCTGTTTGCGGCACGCTCACACACAAACAGACACACACACACACATGTACACACACACACACACACACACACACACACGAGAGTCCGCCACGTAGATGAAAGTAAAAAAGACCGACCAATTCCACAAACGCGACCCGATGGCTTCCTCCTCGTGCAGGGGGGGGGGAGACCGTAGACCTCTGCTACCTCTCTCTCTCTCTCTCTTTCTATCTCTCTAACTCTACACAAAACACACACCAGGGAGAACGCATGTCTGACTTCGGCAGTGTTTTACTACGCTGTCCATCTCCTGCTCAGAGGCCTTGGTCTGGCCAGCAGGGACTCCCATCGCAGCGCAGGCAGAAACACCAGGACCCGTTTGCACCGACGCTCATTTGAAGGAAGAGGACTATAACGCCAATGCACAGGGGTAAAAAAACAGCAGTGCCCTACACACACACACACACACACACACACACACACACACACACACACACACACACACACACACACACACACACACACACACACACACACACACACACACACACACACACACACACACACACACACGGAAATTACAAGCTCCATATGAACACACATCTTGAGAAAAAAGCGATTGTCATGAAAGCCATATAATAATTCATTTATTTTGAATAGCGCTTTTCAATGACCCAAAGACGCTAGCAGAGAAGGGGGGGCCCCTCACTAACCACCACCATTAGGAAGTATACTTTACATTAATGACAACAGCAATACATGTTTACAATGTCATATACGCTGAATGAGGAAGTGAGAGAGGGGTTTGTGAGAATCAACATGCTCATTCGGTCTGAATCAAATCCCCCTGGTTTAGTTTCAGAAAGCAGAATAACTCCTCCTCCTCCTCCTCCTCCTTCTCCAGAACCCTGGTGGACTCCCGGGGTGAAGGCCAAGGGTGAGATTCAAACGCGACATTCGATTCTTCCATTACATTTTCCCCGACGCTCAAAAACAATGTGAGAGTTATCGCTTCCCTCGCGTGACGCATTTCCAAGTGAAACAGGAAGCCAGGGCTGCCATTTAACATTGGCGCGGACGCGTTCATCCCTCAGAATTTGGTTTGAGACAGCGAATGGAGAGCATGCAGAGAAGAGGTGTTGGTTTGTAACGCATGCCCACACAGACAAATGTGTGAGGACCCAAACACTTGTCAACACATCCCTTTTGGTTTCACTGAGTCTGTTTTCTCCAAGTGCGAAAACACATTACCCAAGACAGGATCTGAGGTGGTAACTAAAGAATGCTTTGCATGCCGATGCCCAAACTAAACCATGGAGGGACATCATGTTTACATGGGACTGACAGTGCTGACTCAGTGTTTCCATCTCGTCGGTCCACCATTTCGAGAGAAAGGTTGCCATGTTTTGAATTTTTATTGAGTTTTAGCTGAAGGTTCCACTCAATTACAGCTGCCTGCACCCACTCAAGCCCACTCCTGCAGCTAAGTAGTGATAGGTGTGTGCATGTGGTTGTAGAATCTTCTAGACTCTTGACAAAAATATGCTTCTGCATTCTTGCAGAACAGGACTACTTAATTCTCATCAGTGTACCGTCATCCATCCGATAGATTATTTGGAGCTTGAGGCCAGTACTGGGATGTTTTCCTTTGATAGGACCAGGTTGTTGCGAGGCCAGAGACTACATGAGTCCACTCAGACTCTCCACAGGCTTGGCACATTGTCAAATTGTGTCACAAAACATACAGTGTGCGACACAAAACAACAAGCCTGTGAAAACCGAACAAACCGCCAATCACACAACAAACAGCGTCCGATGCAACGCGGCCCGTCTGTGTGTGATGACAATCAGCATGCATTCATTTAGACCCTGAAGGAATGACACGGCATTCAAAACACGTCGGTTTGAATGCCACCCGACAGTTGTCACCTTTTCCCTCAGCACACACACACACACACACACACACACACACACACACACACACACACACACACACACACACACACACACACACACACACACACACACACACACACACACACACACACACACACACACACACACGGTGTGTCTTCTCGCGTGGGTTCTTCCCCCTGGAGTGCACCTGGCAGAGTTTCCTGCTACGCCCACCCAGGTGACAGAAAGGTCACGCTAAACATAATGAATGATATGCTGTGTTGGACTCATCTCAAGTGTTGGAGCAACAAACACACTGCATCCAACCATGTGCATTCATATGACCCACAAAGAAATAGAAAGTGCATGTGGACATTGGGTTGTCGTTAACAGTACACGTGTCTCCCTAGGTACAGACACAGTAACAGTAAACTATGTTACAGGGATTGTAACGACACACATTGCATCATGGGGATCCTTGTAGCCCCACTATCAACGCTGTATACAATAAGCAATTCAGCCTGATTTTATTGTAACCTCGAAAGGAGTTGTATATCTTACCATAGGACATCATAACTAGATAGCTGCTATAAAAATTCAATGCAATAAAACAACAGATTTCCCTTCCCCTCCAATGTGGGCCGCAGAGTCTTAGACGCTTGACAACCAGTCACTATTTACTTTACCCCCCCCCCCCCCATACAGAGCTGTATCTACGCATGTGGTTATGTGTGCCGAAACACGCAAGTACCCACATAGACCCACAACGTTTGTAACCCCCCCCCCCCCCCCCTCCCTCCCTGTCCAGTCAACCAGCCAGCGCCATACAAACATCTCTTTGTGAGATGCACCATAGACCAACATTGAGGCTGCCATGACAACCGCGCCCCAACAATACCAGGTTTCACTTCAGGGCAGCGCCTCGTGTTACTATCACCCTGCAGATCAGACACGATGACGGCCGTGAATAGTGAGCGGGAAACACTGGCGACGATTCTCGTGGACGCTGGATGCAGCCGCGCTGTATGCAAACAGGAGCTGCAGGTTGGTGGACTGGGAGCATCTCGGACCAGGCCGGGCTTGACTTGTTGCGGCACGCAGAGAAAAACAAGATTCACCCACACAGCACACTGGGGCGGCATGTAGCTCAGGAGGTAGAGCCGGTTGGCTGGTAACCACAAGGTTGCCAGTTCGATCCCCGGCTCCTCCTAGCTGAGTGTGGAGGTGCAAGACGCCTCACCCAGACTGCTGCAGACGAGCTGGCAGTCGACTTGTGTGGCTGACTCCGCCGTCGATGTGAATGGGTGTGTGAATGGGTGAATGATAGGCGATATTGTACTGTGCTTTGACCGGCTACTGGTTAGAAAAGTGCTATATAATGCAGTCCGTTAACCATTTACCCGCAGGATATTCAAGTGGTAATAATAGCTGAATGCATTGGGATTACAACGCGTGAGGTTGTGCGGAGAAACAAGAACTCAAAAATAAAGGGTTTAATGTTCCGGGTGAGGAAATACGCTGAGCTGGATATACTCCCCGTAATCAACTTAAGGAGTAGTTTTGTAATTCAATCGTTTCAGAGGGAAGGAGAGTAACCAGTGCCTGCATGTTGTTGTATTTTTAGGGTTTTTCCACCCTGAGAAGAATGGTCCGGCACTGATAACACACACATTTTTTATTCATTCATAGATGACATCATCAGATCAGATCTTAAGCTCTACAAAGTACTTTGCTAGAACTTCTCAGGTAAGGGTAGTAAAAATGTCAAAATGAAACCAGTTAAAAAGCAGCCGCTTTGTGGAGGCTACAATGAGGGTGAAAATAAATGCTGAAACAAATAATTCCACAAAAAAACAAAACAGAAAAGTACAACTGGAATTCTGTGAAGACCATCGAAGAAAAAGTCCAGAGTTGTTCGAAGTAAATGCGAAAACAGGACCGTCTCATTTCACTCCTGTAGCATCCTCAGGTTGTGGGCCTCGCTCTCTGGGCCTCGCTCTCTGGGCCTCGCTCTCTGGGCCTCGCTCTCTGGGCCTCGCTCTCTGGGCCTCGCTCTCTGGGCCTCGCTCTCTAGGCCCCACTCTGCAGTAGGCCTCACACTCTCTAGGCCCCACTCTGCAGTAGGCCTCACACTCTCTAGGCCCCACTCTGCAGTAGGCCTCACACTCTCTAGGCCCCACTCTGCAGTAGGCCTCTCACTCTCTAGGCCCCACTCTGCAGTAGGCCTCTCACTCTCTAGGCCCCACTCTGCAGTAGGCCTCTCACTCTCTAGGCCCCACTCTGCAGTAGGCCTCACACTCTCTAGGCCCCACTCTGCAGTAGGCCTCACACTCTCTAGGCCCCACTCTGCAGTAGGCCTCACACTCTCTAGGCCCCACTCTGCAGTAGGCCTCACACTCTCTAGGCCCCACTTTGCAGTAGGCCTCACACTCTCTAGGCCCCACTTTGCAGTAGGCCTCACACTCTCTAGGCCCCACTCTGCAGTAGGCCTCACACTCTCTAGGCCCCACTCTGCAGTAGGCCTCACACTCTCTAGGCCCCACTCTGCAGTAGGCCTCACACTCTCTAGGCCCCACTCTGCAGTAGGCCTCACACTCTCTAGGCCCCACTCTGCAGTAGGCCTCACACTCTCTAGGCCTCACACTCTCTAGGCCCCACTCTGCAGTAGGCCTCACACTCTCTAGGCCCCACTCTGCAGTAGGCCTCTCACTCTCTAGGCCCCACTCTGCAGTAGGCCTCACACTCTCTAGGCCCCACTCTGCAGTAGGCCTCACACTCTAGGCCCCACTCTGCAGTAGGCCTCACACTCTAGGCCCCACTCTGCAGTAGGCCTCACACTCTCTAGGCCCCACTCTGCAGTAGGCCTCACACTCTCTAGGCCCCACTCTGCAGTAGGCCTCACACTCTCTAGGCCCCACTCTGCAGTAGGCCTCTCACTCTCTAGGCCCCACTCTGCAGTAGGCCTCTCACTCTCTAGGCCCCACTCTGCAGTAGGCCTCACACTCTCTAGGCCCCACTCTGCAGTAGGCCTCACACTCTCTAGGCCCCACTCTGCAGTAGGCCTCACACTCTCTAGGCCCCACTCTGCAGTAGGCCTCTCACTCTCTAGGCCCCACTCTGCAGTAGGCCTCACACTCTCTAGGCCCAACTCTGCCGTAGGCCTCACACTCTCTAGGCCCCACTCTGCAGTAGGCCTCTCACTCTCTAGGCCCCACTCTGCAGTAGGCCTCACACTCTCTAGGCCCCACTCTGCAGTAGGCCTCACACTCTCTAGGCCCCACTCTGCAGTAGGCCTCACACTCTCTAGGCCCCACTCTGCAGTAGGCCTCACATTCTCTAGGCCCCACTCTGCAGTAGGCCTCACACTCTCTAGGCCCCACTCTGCAGTAGGCCTCACACTCTCTAGGCCCCACTCTGCAGTAGGCCTCACACTCTCTAGGCCTCACACTCTCTAGGCCCCACTCTGCAGTAGACCTCACACTCTCTAGGCCCCACTCTGCAGTAGGCCTCACACTCTCTAGGCCCCACTCTGCAGTAGGCCTCTCACTCTCTAGGCCCCACTCTGCAGTAGGCCTCACACTCTCTAGGCCCCACTCTGCAGTAGGCCTCACACTCTCTAGGCCCCACTCTGCAGTAGGCCTCACACTCTCTAGGCCCCACTCTGCAGTAGGCCTCACACTCTCTAGGCCCCACTCTGCAGTAGGCCTCTCACTCTCTAGGCCCCACTCCGTTAGCCTCCCTCTCTACGCCTCCCGCAGGCTCCCCTCCCACCCCTCCAGGCCGGTGGCTCCCCTCCCACCCCTCCAGGCCGGTGGCTCCCCTCCCACCCCAGTCAGAGAACCAGTTTGTCCCCTGCTCCTGGTATCAGGTGTCTACTCCATTGTTTGGGCTCCGCGCTGCTCTACTGATCGGAAGGACAATACCGGCCTGTATTACACTGTATATTCTCACACATGTTCACACATGTTAGGTGATATGACATATAAATCCCAGGATTAACTTAGCTAATGATGGTGATAACAGGATTAGCTAAAATAATGCCAATAACTGTGTGTGTGTGTGTGTGTCTGTCTGTCTGTCTGTCTGTGTGTGTGTGTTGAAGTCATGGCAAAGAGGACGTGGGGGGGAGGGGGGGGAGGGGTTGTCCCCAAATGTATCCTCGCTGTGACCTCATCGCTGCCGGGAGCACACACACACACAAACAGGGCATCTATTTATGTGAAAACCGGTGTGTGCGTGTGTGTGTGTGTGTGTCTGTGTGTGTGTGTGTGTGTGCGTCTCCTGTGATGACATGTGTGGGTGCATGCCCACGCATGTGCTGGACAATGGACGGCCCTGTCGTTCCTCCGCCTCTTACTACAGCAGAGATCCTCCACTCAGATCCACGTTACAACCCGGTCCTCAACCACCGCCATGGCTGCGTGTCTGACAACAGAGGAGGATAAACCGCACGGCTCGGCCCTGATTGGACGCACAGCGGAGAGACCGAGAGGGAGCGAGGCGTGCACACAGCACAGGGGTTGGAGAAGCCCTTCTGACGAGAGAAGTAGCCACCGGGCAGGGGCAGCGTCAGTGCGACCGCTTAATATTCCCTCTGACAGCCAGAGGCAAAGGGGAATAAACCGTTTCCAGGGTAACCGGCAGCCATTGCGTACATTTGCCCCCAAGGTTCGAACCGTGTTCGTACAGTTACCCGTAACGCTGCCAACAACACAGGCATGATGGGACGCGACAGGTCCGAAGACAGACAGTTTGTCCTGATTTGGCAATAAAATGTAAATAGAGTAGGACGATACGGTATAGGGTTTGAAGTGTGTGTGTGTGTGTGTGTGTGTGTGTGTGTGTGTGTGTGTGTGTGTGTGTGTGTGTGTGTGTGTGTGTGTGTGTGTGTGTGTGTCCCAGATGGCCGTGATAAACACACGGTGATGAAAGCGAGTCAAAAGCTTAGGATTGAGGACGGCCCCAACCTGACAGCAAACGACCCGGTTTGAACCGGAGGATTAAGGTTTCACCGGAACGACACGGTGAACCAGCGCTCAAGGAGCGCCGGGTCATGGAAACAGGTCAGGGTTCTCATACACACCAGACATGACGATGACAAAAAGAGAAAAACAGATGACAGCGTGGAAACATTATTCCCTCCCCTCACACTCACACTCGTTCATTCATTCATCCCAGACTGCTCAGTCTCACCGCTTCCTTGTTTTTCCCCGGCACAACAGTGCAGGCATTATGGCCCCACAGGTGTGTTCTACGCAGGGCGAGGAACAGATCGTGTTTAGGATCAGACAGACGTCACGTCAAAAGGAAGTGTGCCATCACTGCCATGCGCTACGGGGAGAAGTGGGCAAGAGGAAACCTAGTGAGAGTGGAACGGGGAGGCGCACACACACACACACACACACACACACACACACACACACACACACACACACACACACACACACACACACACACACACACACACACACACACACACACACACACACACACACACACACACACACACACACACACGAGAAAAAAGTAATGGCCGCCAAATCAGTTGGAAATAATTTGCATCAGCGGTGCCCCAGAAGGAGGGGGGCTGGGGGGGCTGGGGGGGGGCTAGGCTAGGCTAGCTGGGGAGGGCAGAGGCTGAGCGCTAAAGCCCAAGCCGGCATCACAAGACCGGGGCCCACCTGCAGCGGGGCGGGCCTGCGAGACCCGCCGAAACAAATTCTTTCCTCGCCGAGGTGAAAGGGAGAGAGGGCAAACTCATTGCCCTCACTAACCGGCCGAGCCCATTACATTCCCCGCCGAAACACGACAGGAGCCGGACCGCCCACAGACGCACTGCGAGGGCCCGTGTGGTGGTTCTAAGGTGGGTAAGAGTTATCCTTGTTTCAGTGGGAGACGGTTGATGTGAAATAGCCTGAAGGAGCAGGATAACAGGTCAGCAGACCCAAACAAAGAGGACGACGCAAACATGGTACAGCCCAGTTTGAATGATGTGGGGGGGAACACCTGGTGGCCAATCCCAGCGCTGAGCAAACTCTTCCAGGTAAGAATCAGTCACAGTCTGCCTTCACGGCTCACTGCCTAACAAAGCAACGTTGGAGAAGGAGAGCATTGCACAGGCCTGAGTAATCATTTCCTACCATCAAGGGAAAATAAATTAATGTTGCCCCGACGATTCCCGTCCATTTCTACGTCAGAGACGTCTACTGCTTGTATTCACGTGCCGGGAAACGCTTAAATCATCAGGGAAAAGTCACTGAACTCTCATTCGCTTTGGAAAGGCAACCAACCAAGTTTATCATTCATTAACTACCCACGCGACACATCAAAGCAAGCAGGCCTATGCACTCTTTTTTTCTGCTTCAGTCCAAACACACATCAATTGTGAAGACGCATGACTGACAGCCATGCAGTCTATCAAGTTTATTCTGGTCCCAGAGAGAAAATGCTCTACACAGCTGGGGGAAATAAAGTCAATTTTCCAAGCCAGTCTGCCTGCTGCCATTACTGCCTGTCCACTTCCTTATTCTCTGGGTCACCTGACAGGACCTCTGGGAGGGAAGAGAGCAGCGGCAGTGTCAAAGTACAACTCCAGCACTGAAGTCTTCAGGTCACCTTGACCTTTCCTTTCACCTCCAATCAAAAGGCGAGGAGTGGGTGGTCGACCTACACTTCTAAAGTAGGCTAAAAGCATGACACACACACACACACACACACACACACACACACACACACACACACACACACACACACACACACACACACACACACACACACACACACAGTTCTGATGTGTATAATTCAAATTGATTGCGCAACAGGTATTTCCACACACATCCATTCAGGGTTAGGCATCACATGCATGCGCACGTGGCGGAGACGTTCGTTTTTGCCTGGTACGTCGCTGCAGAACAGGGAAGGAAGGGTTGTGTTCTCGCTTTCCTTATGCACAGCTGGCTATAGGAAGTCTTATATAGTTATGTGCATGTGTTAAGCAATACCAGTATGGTGGGTTGACGTCAACGTTCACCAACCAAAGACTAATCTATAGACATCTGCAGAGCATGGGGTTCCTTATGGGTTCGGTCAAACGCCAACTGCCTCATACATAAAAGCATTTTGAATCACCATAAAGTCAAAGTTTGTGGATTTCCCATGAGTAACTCATCCTACCCCCGCATGTATGGAATTATCAAAGGTTTTGTTTTCAAAGGAAACCCACATAGGACTGTTTTAAAGTGCATCATCATAACAACAAGTGTTGCGCTATTATTAAAATCATGCAACTGAGCGATCTACCCAAATGTTGTTCAAAACTCAAAAGCTGCTTGCAACAATCAACAAGTATCTCTCACACACACACACACACACACACACACACACACACACACACACACACACACACACACACACACACACACACACACACACACACACACCCCTCACCGAGGTGGCACCTGCCGGGTTTGATAAGGAACATGAGCCAAGCAGTACCCATTATCTTGATGGGGGGGGGGGGGGGGGGTCGGTTAGGAGTGGGGAGGAGTAGGGTCGTTAGTATTGTGTTCCCCAACTTATGCACCCTCCTCCACAACGAAAGTGGGTCAACTTTACTTCACACAGATACCAACGGGGGGAAACACCCCTGGTTGGGGAAAAGGACCTGCAGCCGGGATGTGGAGGATCACAGCGTTATACTGTTCACCCAACACACAGGAAGATGAAGACCACCTCACACAACCAGTCAGTAGGGAAAGAAGTTTGAGTTCAACAAAGAAGCAGACAAAGTTAGCCCTTATTTAAACAAGAGTATACCTTCTGTTCTGTTGTTGTTACATCAAACTAGAAGGCTTTTAACCCACATTACTGAACACAAGGCGGGTACTCACCAGCTGTTCAGAGCGCTGACATGAAGAAGACACTTTGTTGCTGTTCCACCTTCACTTGTATCCCCTTGTTGGTATCGCCCGACGGGGGGCTGCTCTAAGACACCCCCGACCTTCTTTTAGCGCAAAACAGATAAAGCCAATGTGCAACGCGACACTTTCATGTGAAGTTGTCGGTCGAAGCGGGCGCCATGTTGGTGTTTGGGGCTGATAGTTTTCTTCTTCCGTGCGTAGTTCGCTCTGTGGAGGCGTGGCTCCGGGCACAGTGGAGCCGCCCAGAGGCGTGGCCATTGTCGCTTCAGGCGCAGTGAACCCGCCCAGAGGCGTGGCTCCAGGCGCAGTGGATCCGCACAGAGGGGTGGCTCCCGCTTCTCTGACATTAGGCCCTGCCCCATGGTCCCCTAGCCCACCCCCCGAGCCTTTAGAGAAAACACGCTTCTAGCGCCCCCTATCTTCATATTAATTAGTTTAAATATGTGCATTTTGACACATTCAATGTTTTCTTGGATTCTTTACATAGGTGTCCCTTGCTTTTATGCATGAATGACATGACGCTATAACAGCTCACACTGTTTGCATGCGATTAATAATCAGTGAAAGTGTGCAAAATTGGCACAGTGCCTTAAAGTGTTCTATAACGTTAGTGTATGCCATGTTCAGATCAGCATGCTGAATCGCAAGCCTGGCAAACTATCCTAGTGTATTTGTCATAGCCAAACTACAAAACTAACACATGGGTGTGAGTCTAGACTCTGCAATTTATACTGTCGATACCATTTGTCCTATTTACTTTAGCATTTGTTTTTCTTAGCATCTTTATTGTATTGCGTTATATCCTGTGGCTTTCACTGCATAGGAAATTCCACCGGGGATTACGTTTTATTTATCAACCATTGTGAACGTCTGGATGGGCCAGTCGTGCCTCTGGAAGGATGATTAATTAATATGGATTCTCAGAACATTAGGGTACAACCTCTTTCCTCAGCAGATCTGCTATTCATCAGCACATAGCAGGTTGAGTGGGACTAATGACAAAAATGGATTTTAGTTTGGCAATCAGATGCGTTAAAGACACCATTTACAATATCAGCCACCAAAAGGCTACTCAAGAAGTTTATTTATTAAACGTGAAACAAGACGTACAGAAGCTAATGCGTTACAACAGCCAATGTCACTAAGCTCATGTTATCACTCTAGTATCAATACCAAGCCTATGTATTAAAAATGAATCTATTTAAATTCTGCAGGTGAGCCAGAATTTAAACAATTAAGCAATGCGAAGCAAAGAACTTCAAGTGGTTCATACCTCCCTTCCATTTTAAATAATAATTAAACGTCCTAAAGACATGTTAGTTATACATCTATATACACAAAGCGATGCATCTGCTGCAGATGGCACAATTAAGACAGTTAAGACGAAGACATCCAACGTCTTCAGTGGTCCTCCCCCCACTAGAGGTCATCCATGGGGGAGAAGGTCACCAGCTGGGGCAGGCTGTGCTCCCGTCGGGGCGGGGTCAGGCTGTCCAGCGCCTCCAGATCCAGCAGGAGGACCGAGTCCGACGCCGGGGTGGGGGCCGCCCCCCGGGCCGAGGGGCAGAGCGGCGTCCCCGTCCCCGTCCCCAGGTAGGACGCCTCGTCGTTGCTGAGGTCCAGGAGGGAGGTGGGCCGGCCGGTCGCCGGGGGCGACAGGAGGAGCAGGTCCCCGTCTCCGTCCTCGTCCTCGTCGCTGCCCGCCATGTCCGGCAGCGTCTCGTCGAGCAGGCTGTAGGGGACTTCACCGCCGCCCAGGTGGGGGTACCCCTCCGTGTCGGGGAAGCCCCAGGCCGGGGGCGACCCCCGGGAGTTCCTCCACAGGGCGGAGCCGGAGTGAAGCGCGCTGCCGCTACGGCTCACGCCGTGGGGTCCCTCCGTGGCGGGGGAGCCCTCCGTGGCGGGGGAGCCCTCCGTGTCAGGGGAGCCCTCCGTGTCAGGGGAGCCCTCCGTGTCAGGGGAGCCGTCGCTGTAGGGGGGACACACTGTTCCAGGGAACCCCTCCATGTCGGGGATCAAGTCCATGTCCGGGAGGCCCTCCAAGTGGGGGAACCCCTCCATGTGGGGGATGACCTCTGTGTCAGGGGAGCCCCAGGCGGGATGATGCTGCTGGGGGGTGAGGCAGGGGGTGAGGCAGGGGGTGAGGCAGGCGTCGGCGGCAGTGGGCGTGGCTCCTCCGGGCGTGGCGTGTAACGAGAAGGTCAGGGGCCCCCTGGGGGTGCCATAGGACTGGTCCCACGGGGCCTGCTGCGCGGCGATGTCGTCCCCGTCGGACGCGGGCGACCGGTTGTAACCGGTTTGGACTTTACATTCCTCGACTGCCTTACGCCAGGAACTCTTCACGTCCGAAACTGGGAGCAAAGGAAAAAAAACGGTTTTATTTTCCTTGACGGCAAAAGGAGTACTAGACGAGCGTATAATTACGATTCCCCGCATAATATCCCACTAATGATGGAGAAGTGATTCCGCCAGCGCCTCTCTAAGCTCTGACCTAGTCTTATGGAGAAGACGCTGAGCCATCACGATGCACTGGGAACCTCAAGCATTCTGGGGGGGGGGGGGGGACCTCGTCAAGCCCTCAGGGGGGGGGGGGGAACCTACTCAAGCCCTCGGGGGGGGGGAACCTACTCAAGCCCTCGGGGGGGGGGGAACCTACTCAAGCCCTCAGGGGGGGGGGGGGGAACCTACTCAAGCTCTCGGGGGTGCGGTGCAGCTGCTTCCTGGTAGAGAAGGGGTCGGCCCCCAGATTGCAGAGCAGATCCCCCAGAGCCAAACCCCTCCTCCTGCCCTCCATGGGACTGGTCGCGGTGACGGCCTCCGCAAACTGAAAAAAAGAAAGAAAAAAAAAACACAAATAACATAGCTTCACAAATACGCAGGGAAAAAAAGAGTCAAGTTCCAGTTCTCCAATCTCTTGTTCCGACGGAGGAGGGGGAAAGCTGAGCGTGGTACCTGGCTCGCCAAGTTGTCACACTCCCAGTCCAATATCTTGGCCTTGTTCCTGGTGGGAGCCGCCTTACCACCGGAGAGGGTCCTCCTGTCCCTGGCCTACATGGGGAACAGAAAGAAACCATTATTTCACGTGGGAAACTTAAAACCTCGGCTGACCTCGATTCCGTACGCCCGTCCTCACGTTCCCATTGTGGGCAGCGAGACGACAGCCGACGAGCTGGTGAAAAAAAAAGGCGAATGTGAGGAAGCACAAGGCGTGTCTGCTCCGTATCTGTCCGCTGTGATTTCTCTCAGGTCACCTCGGTCATCAGAGAGCAGGGCTGCTCTAGGGAGGACTAGTGGCGGGCAGAGCACTGACCGGCCCTGCCCAGGTATCCGCCTCCCTCTCAGTCATACAGTTGCAACTCATTAAAGAAGCAGAACTACACCGTCCGATAAAGCCAGCGTCCTGAACCGTGCTACAAAGACAAAGGGTTCCTCACCTGCTCCGCCGAGCGCTCTGGACCTCTTGGATCTCCTCCTTGGAGATCTTCTGCCTGAAGACAAACAGAACTTGCAATGGGACTTCTCATTCGTTGAAGCAATTTGCTACACAAAAAAAATGCACTTAAAATAGATCAATACGTCCCAAAATGTATTTTAAGATAAGCTAAAAGCCTGTAATTCACTAAAAACGAGTTAATCTATGTTACACACAAACAACGCTCATCCCTTCCAATAGGACATGACGCGCTCCTAAACAGAGCACACGATTGGTCGGTTTAAAGAAACGGGGCGTGTCTGCTCCGTATCTGTCCGCTGTGATTTCTCTCAGGTCACCTCGGTCATCAGAGAGCAGGGCTGCTCTCGGGAGGACTAGTGACGGGCAGAGCACTGACCGGCCCTGCCCAGGTATCCGCCTCCCTCTGTGCTGTACGGTCGACCCAAACTACAAAGCTGAACTACACCGTGACAGGGCAGATGTCGTGAACCGCCAAGTTCCCAAAATGTGATATTCCCAACGTTTGTGGTGAAGGCACCTTCCCCCCAACATTTACAATAGCATAATGAGACTTTAGTCGTGTTATTTACTACTTACTTTAATCATAAAACATTAACAAAAAAAACAAACCATGCACACCAAGGCATGCATCTGACGGTACCCACCTGTCGCCCTGGTGGCGCTGGGCTGGGGGAGCGAGCCCTGGGGGGAGAGGAGAGAGTGTGTAGCAGATCTGCGAGTGACGAGTTGGGACAGTAGGACGGGGCGACGGCTCCAGGGCTCTCGACCCTCACGAGGGGGGCCGGGCGGACGGAGCCCCTGAAAGAGACCGTCACAAGGTCAGGGCCACGCGACACTCAGAGCTGCTGGACGACGGCAACGTTTTATATAAAGACACAACTATATTTAGTTACATTTATTAAAAACAGGTTTCTATATTACACACTGACAGTGTTCGTCCCGTTCAATAGTACTAGGACAGGATGTGCTCCTAAACAGAGCACACGATTGGTCGGTTTAAAGAAACAAGGCGTGTCTGCTCCGTATCTGTCCGCTGTGATTTCTCTCAGGTCACCTCGGTCATCAGAGAGCAGGGCTGCTCTAGGGAGGACTAGTGACGGGCAGAGCACTGACCAGCCCTGCCCAGGTATCCGCCTCCCTCTCTCAGTCATACAGCTGCAACTTATTAAAGACGCAAAACGACACCGTCCGATAAAGCCAGCGTCCTGAACCGTGCTACAAAGACAAAGGGTTCCTCACCTGCTCCGGCGAGCGCTCTGGACCTCTTGGATCTCCTCCTTGGAGATCTTCTGCCTGAAGACAAACAGAACTTTTAATGGAACTTCTCAAACGATGAAGCAATTTGCTACGCAAAAAAATACAATTAAGATAGAGCAGTTTGTCCCAAAATGTATTATAAGATAAGCTAAAAGCCAGTCAGTCATTCATTAAAAACAAGTTAATCTATGTTACACACAAACAATGCTCATCCCTTACAATAGGACATGACGCGCTCCTAAACAGAGCACACGATTGGTCGGTTTAAAGAAACGGGGCGTGTCTGCTCCGTATCTGTCCGCTGTGATTTCTCTCAGGTCACCTCGGTCATCAGAGAGCAGGGCTGCTCTAGGGAGGACTAGTGACGGGCAGAGCACTGACCAGCCCTGCCCAGGTATCCGCCTCCCTCCGTACCAAATCAATAAAGCGGAACTACCCCGGCCGATAGAGCGAACGTCAGTCACCGCGCTGCCAAGCCGAAGGGTTCATTACCTGCTCAACTCAGGACTGCTGTCGCCAGACTCCCCCTGGGAGTCGCCCCGGGCCGGCTCCTCTTCTGAAACAAAGGGACGGGTGAGGAGCAGCACATGAAGGGTTTCAGGACAGGAAGGAGCTTCAGCTGCCTGCTCACCGTGGGGGGACTCTGCGGGCAGCTCGGCAGCGTAGCGGGAGAACACCCTGGAGCTGGCCGCCGCCGGGGCGAAGGACAGCGGGGCCATGGGGGAGAGGAAGCACAGCGCCTACAGGGCAGACGCCACACGGTCAGGCTACCTTCCGCTCAGAGCGTTACGCCGTGACCCAAAGTACTCCAGTGAAGGGTACTGCTGACAAAGCCCGGCCCGGCCGCTTTCAAATTGATAGCCGTCTAGTGAGGTCGCACGGACGCAGTTTGACAACCGTTTGTCGGTCGGAGAACGGTTTATGTTGAACCCACACGTACGCATCTAAATCATTTCATAGTAAAATAAACACCCAGCACCCGACCCAACCCGGGTATAGAGCCGGCGATCTTGTCTACTCACAGGATCGTCTGAGAGGAAGGAGGCCAGCGGTTTGTCCTGTAGGGCGTCTCTCCACCGCCGCTCCCAGGCCAGCTCCAACCTCCGGGAGGCGTTCCGAACCTCTGGGATCTCCTCCTTGGAGATCTTCTGTCTGAAGGCCGACCGACAGCGCCCGTTAGGTGTTAAAGCAATTCACTACACAAAATACATTGAAAAAAAACAACAGTCTCCCCACAGTTCCCAAAATGTATTTATATAATAACTATTAAAAAGTTTATCGATATTTTATAGACAACGACCCTTTCAATAGCACTCCTAAAGAGAGCACACGATTGGTCGGTTTAAAGAAACAAGGCGTGTCTGCTCCGTATCTGTCCGCTGTGATTTCTCTCAGGTCACCTCGGTCATCAGAGAGCAGGGCTGCTCTAGGGAGGACTAGTGACGGGCAGAGCACTGACCAGCCCTGCCCAGGTATCCGCCTCCCTCTGTGAGGTCAGACAGACTCACCTGAGGACCTTGAGCTCCTCCAGCACGCGGCCAACCTGCCCGCTCTTGGTCTGCAGCTCCTGGAGGCGGAGCAGGGCCAGGGGGGCGGGGCCTGCCACCACACCCCTCTCCTCTCGGAGCAGCAGCAGGGCGTGGTTCAGCAGCTCCAGCGCGCTCAGCGGGTTCAGCTGGCCCGCCTCGTACACGTTGCCCGAGCTCAGCTGCAGAACACACAGACGTGGTGTTCGTCATCAGAGGGCAATGCCACCGGTCAGTTCAATTCAGTGGAGACTTTATCGTCATTGCACATGTCCCAAGAACAGAGCAACGAAATGACCAGTTACATCCCATCACAGAGGAGTCACCGAAAGACCAACAGGTGTCACTTATTATGGGTCTGCTGCTCTTATGACCCAGGACACTGGCGGTAGACTCATCTCCACTGGGTCTGTTCGCCTCTGAAGAGGGTCTATAGGGGTATGTACACCATAATGCATCATGGGTCCACTTGTTCACCATACTCCGTTATTTTGTGATGCCGAGAGAAAGTTGTAGTAACGTAAAATCCGAATCAACAGACAATTTTTGCTTGAGAAACGCTGTTGGCAGTTTTACACAATAAGGTCTCACCGTAAAGTAATCTCACGATTCATAACACCAACGACAACCAAACCACCATCAATATATTCGGTTCCTCTGCTCCCCAGCATAAACGCAGGCGACCACTGGGATGTGTTCACGACGTAAGCTTCGTGGTACGGCGCCCACCGATGGCTCAACCTGTCGGGTTGGTCTGGTTCTCACCTGCTGCGGGAGCTGCTCGATCTTCTCGAGGAGCAACCGGGGGATTCGGAGGGAAAGGGTGGCCCCGTCCAGGACGTACTGGTCCGCGTCGGGCTTCAGCACGCAGGCCACCCCCTGCTGCTCCTCCCGGAGCGCCGACAGCATGTCGTCGATGGCCGCCCACAGGGAGCGCACCTTAGGAAACCCAGAACGGAGCGCTGTGCTACAACGTGATGCATGAAGGAGCTAGCCTGGGTATACCCTGCCTTGCGGCCGATTTCAAATACTAGAAAATGAATGCGTGGTTCCCAGACCTCATTTCAATGTAGATTGAGACGAGGTCTGGCGTATTGGTCATAATAATCGCGATTGGATTATTTCCCCAAAACTTTCAGCCCTACTGTTACAACGTGATACATGAAGGAGCTGTATTACCGGGAAAGGCCTGTCCCCCACCCTCCCCTTACACACAGAACAGTTATCAGGGAGATATCTTGATAAACATGGATACATTGATATATTGTCGAAATAGTAGTGCATTGATACATTAATGAAAATAAACTAATTAAAAAAAGAAAATTCTCAAGTCCACCAGAACATACCTTGAGGAGCTTTTGAGCCGAAGCCTCCCCTTCCATGAACGAATCATCTTCTTGACGTCTAGAAGGGGAAGAAGAGGTAGAGTGACTCTCCGCACAGCACAATAATGGGGCCAAAAACAGGTGCATAGCATTCGGTTAATTAGGGCTCTGGGCATTCCAGTGGCCCTAATTAAGGTCATGAGACACACCTGTGATCGCCCCTCTGGTACCAACACTACTGTGAAACAGGACTTTATGTCATGAAAGCGTGTCACACATACTTGAGCAGATTGTCATACTTGGCTCCCTCTGCCCGGATGTCCTGAATGGACGGACCCAGGGTCCTTCATAAGGGGAACACAAAAGGATATCCAGGCTGAGCACACAAAAGAAGATCTTGGCACAAAAATCAATCAAATCCCTCAAAGAGGAGCCAAATAACTTAGGAAGCACGCGAGCTCTGGCCTCACGACACAAACCTGCTGACTGCAGCACTGTTTCTGAGCAGAGTGTCTCGGCATGCCCAGCTTGCTCTTAAATGAGCCGACAGGTGTGTCCACTAACAAAATGGGCCAGCCATCAATCATTGCAGAAGACGTTAACGTCCAATCACAGGGAGGTTTTCATTTTGAGAGGCAAACCGAAGCCCTGTGACCCGCCTTTTTAAAACTCTTCCAGGTTGTTTGCATCAATGCTTAATCAGCCAGTCACAGGGTAGCCCTTTCGGCCAATCAGACGGTAGCAGTGTGGTTTGTTCAGTACTTTAGAGGTGACCTACATTTTTGTTTAGCAGACGCTTTTATCCAAAGAGTCTTACAATTTGGACATTTGTCCGAAGAAAGAGACACAACAATATATCTCTTTCGAGTTTCGGTACAGTAAGAATATACATAGAACCAAGCACTAACTATCACTAGGTTAACCCATTCCCCGTATGCAACAAAGATAGATGGATTCGATGCAACACAATGCTACACTCTAAGTGCTTTAAAGGGGTACTTTTAGGGGAGTACGGGAGGGGGTAAGGGGTAACCTATGCAGTCCAGGTGAACTCTGAACTCAAAGTGAGTCTTGAGTCTCTTGCGGACCTCGAGCTCAAAGCGTATATACATTATGAATACCAATGAGAGTCAAGAGATGGGAAGAGAGGTGCCTTTGATGGAGCCGCCTCCCTGTACTCACTGGGCGCGTCTCCGGTCCTCCTGCAGCAGGCGGTCCTGGGCCTGGGCCGACTGGAGGAGCCTGGCTTTGGTCAGCCTCAGTCTCTTCATGGCGATGTCCATGGTGGAGGCGGGCACGGCGGCTTCCTCAGGGGCCCACCGGCCATCTAATAGAAACGGAACAGGACAGCCATGGTCATGTACATTGGCTATGGACAAATACATCCAACTACACATCGGGTGGCAGTAGAGCGGGTTGGCTGGTAACCGGAAGGTTGCTAGTTCGATCCCTCTCATAGCAGAGTTTTGAGGTGTCCCTGAGCGAGGCACCTCACCCTGACTGCTCCTGACGAGCTGGCTGTCGCCCTGCGTGGCTGACTCCGCCGTCGGTGTCAATGTGTGAATGAATAGTTGTCACTTGTGACACTTTGGATAAAAGTGTCAGTAAAAATCGACGAAATGTGCACAGAATTTTAGATCACTATAAATTTAAAGAGCAGTATTTACACATGGAGGAAGCTTAAATATTAAAAATTAAAAAATTCACGAATAGGAACTGGAGGTATATTAATCTGTACAAATCTTACCAGTGGTAAATGTTTTCATCTCCTGCAGCATGACATGCTTTGCCAGGTGAAGCATCACCGCAATAAACTTGGGCCCCCCCGGGGACAGGAACAGAGACGCCAAGACTTTAGGGGCAGATCTGCTGTTCTCATCCTGGCAGGGAGAGGAGGAAAAAGCCAGCGTGACAACATGCTTCACAACGAACAGTCCGTTTCTTCTTTATTGTCCCATGAGTACATTCTGAATTCAGTTCTTACGATGTCTTTAAGCCAGGCGAGTGTGATTTTCCTGAACTCAGTGTCTGCTTTGCGGTCAAACACAGGCCAGCAGTACCTACACAACAGACAACCGCTATTTGAGTTAAATATGGACAAAAGGCTTAATACATAGGAGTAGAATATGGACAACAGACTTCATACATGGAACTTAATATGGACAACAGACTTCATACATGTGAGCTGAATATGGAAAACAGACGTATTACATGAGTTGAATATGGACAACACACTTACTACATGCGATTTGAATATACAGTAGACAACATACTTAATACATGTGAGTTGAATATGGACAACAGACTTACTACATGCGATTTGAATATACAGTAGACAACATACTTAATACATGTGAGTTGAATATGGACAACAGACTTATTACATGCGAGTTGAATATGGATAACAGACTTCATACATATGAGTTAAACATTGACAACAGTCAATGTAGATACTGACCTGTACGCCTCACTGAAGCGAGTGGGGTCCAGTTTATACAACAGGAAATGGACCACAATGTAAAAGGCGTCTTTGTTGGGTTTGTCAAACATGTGCCTGTGGACAAGTAGAACAATGTTGTTACATGGACGCGGAATTGAACCATCAGCTGTGCAAGGAGAGCGATGTTCAGGGGGGTAGAAGACAGCTGAACAGCAGCTTCTCCCAGTCCCAGGTTGATGTTTAGAAAAGGTTTGACAAAGATAAACAGCAGCAACTTACACTCCCAGGTTGATGTACTTGACGTTGGTCTTGCCCACCAGGTTGGAGATCTCGGCCTCGGGGGTGAAGCCCAGACTAAGAAGGGAACACCAGAGGTATCTCCCCGGACTCCTCTGGACACACGCCGGGCTCGCCATTCTCCCTTATAGGTGAGTTGTGGTCCGTAGTTTTAAACACGATCACGGTCGAGTTAGGTTTAAATATTAATGTGGTTTAAAGGCTAGTGTTGAATCCATACGTACTTTCTAATCAGTTAAATTAATCATTAAACTCGTGATAATAACATAAACAACATCCCGCTACGACCCGACCCAACCCGGGTACAGCCGCCAATTTTTTTTAACAAAGGCGGATGTTGTATGACGCACTTCCAGTAACTGGGTGGACTCTTACCGTTTGTTTTGTTTGAAAATAAAATAAGATTTTACTTTTTATAACATCAAATATGTATTTTGTATCCATTTATATATATTTCAGTATAATAATATATAATAGTAAAAACTGTTTTATTCAATCGTTAGTTCTGCCGATATTCCCCCAAAGAAACAGCGCCCCAAGTGTTCAAAAGCAGTACCCACGTTTACCAGAAGAGCCGTTGCGTTCCTATGGTTACGTCACGTTCCTATGGTTACGGCTCTGTGATGGAGCTTCTGTGTTGTGTGGTTCTGTCTCCATCTTCAGTGTTATTGTTACTGACTATACTGAGAAATGCAATGCAGTTAACCATTTTCATGAATTCAAGCATGAAAGGGTGTTACGCATTCTTCCGACAAACCTTTATATTGCATTCTTAAGCCCCTGGTTGAGACAAATTACCTTAATTCGATATCTTTCCCCCACTTTTGTGGTTTAATTGCTCAAGCATTGAAAACATAACTTTATTCTTCTATAATGCGTTTCCAGTCCAAACATGTCAAACAACTGCATCATTCAACTTACATTCACCCTAGATATGTGACCACCAAGCTCTTGGGTAAAGATGACGTGCGTTTAATCGATTTACACCAGCATAAATAAAAAAAAGTTTATTCAAATTTGCAATTTGTACATCTTTTTTTATTGCTGCACGTGCATTAGTCATGTATCCACCACAAACCATTGTTGAACAAAAACGGGATATTGAAACCGATATTAAGCCAGGACACCACGCGTGCCCCCCTCTCCCCCACGTCACTGCAGTTCATTCAGCACCAGCTGGCAGCACTCGCCCACCTTGGCCGGGTCCGCCACCGACGAGTACTTGGCGATCTGGGAGGTGACCCCCAGGGAGCGGGCCAGCTCTCGGGCCGACTGATCCGAGGCCAGGGTCGTGCCCAGCGCCACCAGCAGCCGGAACACCGCCTCCTTGTCCTGCACCGACTCCAGCGCGCTGCTGGCCACCGACAGGCACTGCGCCTTGGCCTCCAGGTCGGGCCGCCCGTGCAGGCAGCCCGCGTAGTTCAGCAGCAGCGTGGCCAGCGCCACCTGCGTGTTCTTGCTGCCGCCGACGGCCAGCTCGGCCGCGCGCGCCAGCACGGCCTCCCGCTGCGCCAGGAGGAGGGCGCGGCCCTGGGGGCCCCCGAAGCAGTTGCACAGAGTCCTCAGGGCCAGCATCTGGTTGGCCGGCCGGCCCTGGGGGGCCATCAGGCCCAGCAGGTGGTTGCAGAGCTGCACGCCCTCCGCCTCGCCGCACAGGCTCTCGTTGACCTGCGGGTGGCGCACTGCCAGCCGCAGGATGTCCAGCACGGGGAACACGATGTCTGGGGGGGGGGGGGGAGGGAGGGCGGGAGGCGGGCGGGGGGGGAGACGGAGGGTTATGGTCAATGGACTGCATTTATACAGCGCTTTCCTAACCAGTGGCCACTCGACGTACTTTACAATGTTGCCTAACGTTCAGCCATTCGTGCACACGGTCACACACCGACGGCGGAGTCCACCGTGCAAGGACGAGGGGGGGGGGGGGGGGGGGGGGGGGGTGAGGGTTGGGTGCCTTGCTCAGGAACACCTCGGCAATCTGCGCTCGGAGGAGCTGCAACCTTCCGGTTACAAGTCAACGTGCTCCACCTCCTGAACTCAGCCCAGGGTGGAGGCGGGCCGGACGGAGTAAAGAGGGGGAGACGCAGGAGGGGTAATGGATGGGATAAGGGCGGGGGGGCCGTAGCGTGGTCTGGAGCCATGTTTTAAATGCTTGTTATGCACGAGGTACTTAGAGGAGAAAGTATGAGGTGCATCAAAACGAGTCTATCTATTGGAACAGAATTATGTTTCCATTAACGTCCTCCAGAGACATATATTGACTGACTATTATAGTAGTGATTTTAGAGTAAAAGGTACACGCTCTGCAAATAACTTGGTGTCCACAATGGAGCCTTTTGTGACGGGAATCTGACTTGTCTTCGTATTTTATTTAACTAAGAAAAGAAATATATAATTTTTACTACTCGTTAATTTCGTGGTTTCGAAGCGTACAGAAGTCCTACTGCTTTAAACCACGCTGACGCTGACTGAGTTCTTTTCGGGGGGGGGTACCTTCAGGCCAGTGGGACGCCTTCCAGAGCAGGTTGATCTGCTGCAGGCTGGGTGGCGGCGTGGAGTTGTTGGCACCGCCCACCACGCTGTCCAGCATCTTCTCCAGGCTCTCCACAAACTCCTCCGACAGCTTGTGCTCCGGGGACGCAGTGCCGTTCAGCTCCTTCAGCTTGGCTGGGGGACAGCAGGTCACCACGGGGTCAACCCTTTATATTACATTTACATTGAGGCCGTTCAAGCAGGTGCTGTCGTCCAAAGCGACCATAATAAATAAATTTGTAAGAAGAAAGAGAAACAACAATATATCACTTTCGGTAAAGTAAGGATGTTCTTAGAAATAAGTGCCAAGAACTTACAATCGCTAGGTTACCCCATTCCCTGTATACAACAAAGATAGCTAGGATAAGATGCTACACAATACTATTTCTAAGTGCCAGGATGTACAACATAAGATATGTGCAATAAGTGTCCAGGTGAACTCTGAACTTGATGTTAGTCTTAAATTATCTCAGTCAGTCTCAAGTCATTGCTGTCTATTGTACATTTTCCTGCGCCAAGGTGAAACGCTGTTACACCTGAAATGTGAATCCATTATCTCAAAAAAGGGTTACTTATTATACATACAACTCTGGTTTTTTATCATGCGACTTTCTTACCCATAATCTGTGTGGCGTTGGCCTGGTCGAAGGTCACGCCGTCCGTCTTGGGGAAGTAGACGTTGGTGGCGGTCTGCCTGAAGGCTGCGGAGGAGTAGGCACCTCCACCTGGAGGGGGACGGGGACAGGGGGACAAGGACGGAGAGGTGGAGCGGTCAGATCCAAACATCTCCAGGGCTCTTAGCCCAAGCTTGGTCAACATTACATAACAATAACCTAATATTAATACGGACAGAATGTGATTTGTTTTAGGAGAAGGGATAAGACGGTCACTTACTAATCCCAGACTCTGATCAGGATATTTGTAGAGGGATTGTGATACAATTTGATTTATAAAGTTCAATGACTTTAATTAATTGAAGTTTGACTTTAGGAGCACTTGGGTTCAAAACACATAACCCATGGCCATTCATTACAAGCTAGATTCAGGGCACCCTTTCACCAACGCACAACAACACGGGTCTGCATCCACACGGTTCTTCATCAGGTTCCCCAGGTGACCGGGAGCTCACCTGTAAAGGGGTCGGTCGCACCTGTCGAGCCGCCGGTGGATCCTGACCCGGGGATGTATCGGCCAGAGCCTGGCCACAAACAACAGCAACAACACCTTCAATGAGGGCTGCTCGATTATGGGAAAAATCGTAATCACGATGCTTTTGGTCAATATTGAAATCACGATTATTCTAACAATTATTTTAGAGTTTAAAAACATGTTTTATTTATTCAGCATGTCTCTCAGATTTTATTTTTGTAACTGAGAACTTTGAATTTTCACCGTTAAGTAATAAAAATAAATATATATACACAAAGTGGTCAAAAGAAAAGTTCCAATCTAAAATGATGTACAGATATGTATGCATGTATGTCCAGCTGTTCTGCCCTTTGTTCTGACGCTAAAATTGAAATCAAGATCAAAATTTGATTAATCGCCCAGCCCTACGTTAAATAATTACACATTTTCCTCCATGTCAAAGTCAAGCGTCCGGGCGCTGCTCTTATTGTTCTGGGAGACAAAAGGTGACCCCACCTGTGAAGGGGTCCGCCCCGAAGCCCGTCCTGCCGTCCGCCGCTCCCGGGACGTAGCGCCCAGATCCTGTTCACAAGGATCAGGTAAAACACGTTTACCTCCGGCCTATAAAACCAACAGCGCTGCCGTCATGTGGAACGCCTCCCAGTGTCAAGTTAATTAGCCTGAGGCGCGTTAGAGACAAGTTTATACGTTTAGCCTTTAAGTGCTTGAATTACAGGCCCTCTGGAACCGCACAAAGGGTTAATTAACCAGCAGCGCACGTTTCAAAGAGACAAAGGATCCATAAAACACTTTGTAACTGAGAACTTCGATATTTCGCCTTAAAAAATAGACCAAATGGTCAAATCTAAAATGGTCAAATATAAAACAATGAAGGGATATGTATCGAGCTGTTCAGCAATTTCTATAAAACATTTAATGAATAAAATAAATAAACAGATTGAAAAAAAAAAGAAAAAATCTTCAACTCAAATATATTGGTTTGTTGATAATTATTATTATTATTATTTTTTTTAAATATCAATAAAAATTCTCACACTCTAAAACCCAAAGAAACAAGCTCCTGATTGCACCGTCTCAGGCAGCAGGGCTCACCAGTGAAGGGGTCTACTGCACTGGGGGTGGCCGGCCCCACCACGTGCCCCTTGGAGTTCTCGATGATGAAGTTGGCCACCTGGTCCAGGAAGGCGGAGCTCAGGTCGTTCTTCTGCAGGAAGTTGTGTGCGGTGAGCCAGGGATCCTCGGACATGTTGTAGGGCAGCTTCATGGACGGACCTCCCTCGTTCACGTCGATGGTGAACACAAAGTCGTACTCCTGCGCAGGAACGGCGTGGTCAATGGCGGCAAAAGACTCAACAGTTCAGAGGTCACCTAGGCTCGTCTCGCCTCCCCCCTAACCCACTTACTCTATGTTGTACGTCCTTGAACTTAAAAGCAGTACTTAGCATCGTGTAGCATCTTATACTAGCCATCTTTATTGTTTACGGGGAATGGGTTAACCTAGTGATAGTTAGTGCTTGACACGTGGTTCTATGAACATCCTTACTGTACAGACAGAGATGAACTATTGTTTCTCTTTCTTCTGACAAATGTACGCTTTTGATAAAAGCGTCTGCTAAACGCACTCAATGTTAATGTTTGAGTGACAGCATGAATCCTCCTACCTTCCCCTCGTACGTGACCTTCTTGGTGGTGTGCTGGCTGGACCCTCCCACCACGTCTCCGATCTTCATCCAGCGGCTCTCGCTGACGCTCCACTGGTACGCCTCCACCTTGTCCGCCTCCTTGATCAGACGCGTCTGTCCGTCGCGGTTCCCTGCAAGAAGAGAAACGTCGTGGAGGACAGTGAGACGGGAACTTCCAACCACACGATTCCTTACAGATGATCCGATACCATATTTTCCTTCCCGATTCCGATTCCTGAACTTGAATATCAGCCGATACCGAGTTAACCGATACAGTATCTAGTATTGTAACAGCACTAGTCCTTACTAAAAGAAAATAATCTATTGCTATATCATTTACATTTTTTATCTATAATTATAAATGATACATTGTATTCTTGAAGTTACGCATCCATGTTTTTCCGACTTGGTAGCTCGAACACACGACCTTCCACCTCTGACCGTTAATGAACGTGATGTATCGGATCGGCGCACAGACTTGCGTACTCGCCCATACCCGATGCCGCCCTTTAGGCAGTATCGGTATCTGAACATCTCTACGTTTCGTGGAGGATCTCTCCGTGGGTTACCAGGCTCGTCCAGGTGTTCCCTCCCAGGCAGGTCGTCGATCTTGATGTCCCCCAGGTCTCCCGTCTTAGGGTCTATGGTGGTCTTGGAGAGCTCGTCCTCGAAGGCCAGCAGCTCCTGTGGACTGGCCACGCGATCCTCTGCCTCCGTGAACACTCGGATGAGCCCATCGCTGGTGGAGAGAGAGAAAGAGAAAGCGATCAGGGCCAAACCGCTCAAAGCAAAAAAATAATCCAGCCAATCGTTTCCAATGTGTGCCTCAAGACACTCCTAGCCCAGTTGCTCAACGTTCAGTGTTCATGAAAGAACAATGGACATGCAACGAGTTCCTTCGTGCTTCGTTAATAAATGCAATCAGGAACATGTTTTTCTGTATTCAAAATAGTAGACACCCAATCAAAATACAGCTTTGCGTCAAAGTCCAACCTCTAAGGATCAGACGGATCACACATCTTCCCCGATGGAGAGCAGAGTGCATACGAGAGAGCTGCGTTACCTGGCCCCCACCGCTATGTCGTTGTTGGGCAGAATGCAGCAGCTCCACACCGACTGGGCCGGGAGGCGGATGGTCTGATGGCACTCCCCCTTCCTCCATATCCTCACGGTCCGGTCTTCTCCTGTGCTTATGAAGTCTATGCGACAGAGAAACAGCAATTACAATTGGGGTATTTAGCAGACGCTTTTATCCCAAGCGACTTACATCGGTTAATACACACATTGACACAGTGACGGCAGAGTCAACCGTGCAAGGCGACAGCCAGCTCGTCAGCAGCGGGTTGGGTTGAGTGTCTCGCTCAGGGACACATCAACACTCAGCTAGGAGGAGCTGGGGATTTAACTAGCAACCTTTCGGTTACAAGACAACTGCTTTACCTCCTAAGCCGACCTCCCAGCAAGGGGTAGACTGTGGTTAGGATCGCACAGCTGGTGTCAACAAGAATAAATACGGTTCTGCAGGCAAGAATTTACTAGTATTTTTTGAGTAATTACCGTAGTTATAAATGGCATAGCCATTCTGTCAATCCAATGGACTGTGCTGGCCCCCGGTTGGAGCCAAGACCAATTTTGGGGTAGTTCTGGGCTCATATCCGACCAATCAGGGCATTTGTACAGTGATTTGTTCAGTGATTGGTGTGGAGTATCGAGTTGGCTTGTCTATCACAGGTGCTTGGAATGCCACACTTATCAATAGTGGAGAAACACAGGGTGGAAGGGGATATCTGAAGGGGATATTAACAAATCTTCCTCCCTCCCGCATTTCCTCTCAAATCATACCTTAAAGCCCCCTTAATCATTCTACAAAGTAGATGAAAACGCGTACGAATTTGAACAGGGTTAATTCAAAACCCGCCACCTGCTTCTGCTTGTGTGAGTATCGCACCTTGGCTGTTGGGGAAGATGGCTATGCTGTAGATGTAGTTTGTGTGGCCGAGGTAGACCTGGACACACTCCCCGGTCACCATCCATCTCCTCACGCTGGTGTCGTTGCTGCAGGAGAAGAACTCTGTGTCACTGAGGACGGCCAGACCCCTGACGCAGTCCTCATGGCCTTCAGAGGGGGGGGGGAGGAGGAGGAAGACTGTTAGGTTTCCCGCACTGCTGACTACACCGAGATGGGATGGATTGCGGTGGTTGAAGTTGTGTTGTTGTTGTCGTGTTATCAGTGGCCGACAAGGTTTGTGAATCAGGCTTGGAGCTACACTCCAACGAATTGTGTTCTTATACACAATTATGCCCATGTACAGTTTTTCTTCTTCTGTGTTCTTATATTGTAAATTTGAAGAGATTGCATTTTATTAATGAGGGGGGGGGGGGGGGGGGGGGCTCCGCTCACCTGTGTATGTCTTTTCACAGCGGCCGGCTTTCCAAAGCTTAATGGATTTATCTGCGGAGCCTGACAGCATGAGGCCCTGTTCTGGGAGGATGGCGACGGCCCAGACCGCCGCAGTGTGACCCTGTCATGAATACAACACGCAACGTTAGGTCAAAGTAACTTGACTGGCGTAACTTTCTCATCTTGCAACCCTTTTCCATCTGAGAGGCAGTCAGCCGATTATGCCGACCACCTGCACCATAGGATAACACCTGCCATGAACACCACACCCGACCGTGTGTGTCATCAGACTAAGGAGAAGCGGTAGCTGCTGCTGGTGTATATTACCTGCAGTGTCATCATGCACTTCTCGTTGAGCCACACTTTAGCGGTGGTGTCCCAAGAGCCGCTCAGGAGTGTGCCAAACTTCCCGGAGGACAAAGTGCAAACTGGGGAAAAGCAAGTCCGCCTGGTTAACACACAGCTTGTATCAACACAACATCAGAAAATAAGAGAAGACGACAAAACACTGAAACCTCACCTGTGTTTTTATGGCCTTGCAGCATGAAGAGGGGCTGTGGTTGATCCAGTGAGAACACACAAATGTTGTTATCGTTTCCCCCCGTGGCGATAAGCCCCCTGGGGTAAGTCTCGCTCGGGGCGATGATGCACACACAGGACACGAAGTTGGTGTGGCCGGTCATACAGTGCATCTCTGTGAAGCCTTTGTCTGGACTGCATGGGTTGAGAAAATGAAAACAGAAGAGAAAAAAACAGCACATGTCCGTTAATGAGGAACCACAGTACGTCAAATATGGGTTTCGATCTCTTTATTGTGTGTGCTGATGGCATGTACGCACCCTCCCTCTCTCTCTTCCATATCTCTCTCCCTCCCTCTTTCTCTGTCTCTCCCACTTTCCTCTGTCTCTTCAACCGTCTTGCCGAGAAGCGTCACGCCTGACAGAGCCAGCCATGGTGAATGACAAGGCTGGTTTAAAATCGCCATCACTGACCGGCAAAGGGAAGCCGAGACATAGACTATCTACCTGAGGTGATACAACCACTCAGTCCGGGCGCCTCTCTCCCCTCCCTGTGCTCTACACACAACCGTATCCCGGTGATCGAGGCTTATGGTGGTATGGTGTGTTTGTGTGTGTTGTCTACCTTGCATTAGGGGTCCAGACCCTTCCAGTCCGGTCTCTGGACACGGACACGAACGCTCCGGCGGGGACCAGGGCGGCCGTGACCCCCCGGACGTCCATCTCATGCCCCGGGATGGAGCACCGGAGCTTATAGGAGTTGGATAATGCCATGTTTAAGGCTGCCTATGTTACCGATCTTCCGCTCAGCCCCCGATCAAAATAAAAGCTATCGGCTAATGTTAGCGGAAGGATGATGACGCGCCCTCTACGTAATTTCCGTTTAAACGGAAAAAAATCACCGTAAATTTATTTAGTTGTTTAAAACCAAATATATAACTATTTGTACTTAAAATAATACTTAATAATTAATCATAGAAAGATTTATTGAATTTTTTATAGAAATGTATAGTATAACGAACATGGCGCATGCGCAGTACTCAAAATAAAAGCTACCGGCGAATTTTAGCAGAAGTGCGATGACGCTACGTGTACTTAAAATGAACATATAATCAATGAATTCATAGAAAGTTGTATTGAACGTTTGATGGAAATGCACAGTTTTCTTCAGTTCTCTTCCAGCTACCCCTCCTCCTCCACCTGTCGGCCCCGCCCTCCAAGAGATGAGGAAGTGTTTCACACACACACCGACATACACAGACGCGTCGATGTTGTTATCTTTTAATCAGACAGCACTAACGAAAAGGTAAATACTCATGCTGTCCGTATGGAGGGATAGAATAGTCATGCCTTCAGCCTGTGATGTTGGTGTAGGTTGCTGTATCAGGTTGTCTGTTTCTAGGATTGCTTGGAGCGTTGTGTGACTGCTGCTGAGGAGCAGCCCTCCAGAGACGGACTGCACCCCAGCCCATCAATTCATCCTCGGATCAAACTGCAGCCACACCAAGGTCAATAGAAACAGGTTCTGCGTGGGTTAATGTTGGACCAGCTGCAGCCGCCGTCACTGTGTGGGACGTGTGGGACTGTAGGACTGGAAAACACTGAATGGAAGGTCACTCAGATTTGAATGATGGTTAACATGGATCCTATACGTAGTAAATAAAGACGCGTGAGGTTAGGTTGGTACTAGGCGTATGTTTTCTACCATCTAAATGTAGGCTGTCATTGGACAAAGTACGGTTTTATCAAATACCTGTTATGTTTTATCACTGAATGTTTTATAATGCTTATTCTCAGCGCTGTAAACAGCACCAAATAGGTAACGTATTGCAGCGCTGTACTCTATCTAACTTCTGAGCCATCATATGAGACTACCTTAGTCCTGGTCAAAGCTATTTCTTTATTAGACGAGGGACTGGAGTCATGGATGTCTAATAGGGGAAGACATGTTGAGTAGTTGTTATTGTTATGGTCCTCCTAGGTCTTCCTGGGTCATGAAGCTGCGTCTGCACTTCGTGGTGGACCCTCTGGGATGGCTGTGTGTCAGCATGGTCTTCGGCATCTGGCTGTACAACAGCGTCTTTGTCCCCACGCTGGTCCTCCTGCCGCACTACAACGAAGGACACATATCCTGGGCCCTGGTCGTCTGTGAGTGTTAGGATATTAGTACTACTACAACAAAGGCTCTATTCATACTACTACACCTACAAATGTTCCATTTGTACTACTACTACTACTACGACCAATGCTGATGCTACTACTGCTTATGCTGATACTACTACTGCTTATGCTGATACTACTACTGCTCATGCTGATACTACTACTAGTACTACTTATGCTGCAACTATACTACTACTACTGCTACTAATAATAAACTACTACTACTAATAATAATAATGCTGCCACTTCTACAGCTTATGCTGATACTACTATTTGTACTACTTATGCTGCTACTAATAATATTACTACTGCTACTAATAGTAAACTACTACTACTAATAATACTGCTGCTGCTGCTACCACTACTACTACTACTACTACTACTACTACTGCTACCAATACAACGACTGCTTCTCTACTACTACAGCAACATATGTTTAATATATACTACTACTACTACTACTACTAATGCTAAATGTTTAATTTGTAATACTACTATAAAAATCGAAATGGATAATACTCTGACTACTCCGTGTATAGTACTGCTACTTCTACTTCCACCTCCATTGTTCGAACTTTGAGTCACAGGCGCAGCATGAAATAGCTTTTCAGGAACTAAATCCATTCGAAAAGTATATTTGAAAAAAAAAAAAATGCATTAATATTACAAAACAACCAGACCGAGACACGCGTAGCATTACTGGGGAGGGCAGCCTACTCCGTCTCGCTTGACTTGATAAACTCGCTACAACCTGCTCCAGCAGGTATTACCATGTTCTTTTAAACATGGTAATGTGTCTTATAGTATCTTCAATGCCGTTGTGTCACTATCTCTATAATCATTTAGAGGAAACCTCACCACGGTTTGCCAACCAGTTTGGGAACATTCTGCTCTGCTCCGAACTCCGAAGTTGTGTTCTCTTCGAGATGTTGAAGTGCTTCCACCAAGGAACCCCAACGTCCCGCCAAGTGATACCGGTGGCGAGATGTGTGTGTGTGTGTGTGTGTGTGTGTGGATGGCTCGAGCTCCATCTGGGCGGCGGCCGATGTACGTTTCTGCGACACTCACAGTGTACCACCCCAGGGCGTGGCGCATTTCATAGTCATCATCGCTCGTGTTTGCGTTCATACACGACAAAGGTCACAACGGCGTGTGGGGCGTTCACACGGCATCTGACATCATAAGGCTCAGACACAACAGCGGTACATGGAGCTTGTGTGCGTCGTAACCACGGGGATAATGCGTCTCGGCCCAAAACACATTATTTGTAATCTCATTGGGTTTGAATGTGGGCTGGAACCGGGCGTTCAATGCAACGAATGACCGATGAACTCATCAGTCCTGCAAAATAGTCCAATAGCATTGAAATGCACTACTCACTATGGAAAGAAAACGACAAACATCAAACCAAATGAACTCCAGCAGTAGCTGTAGCATCTCCATCTCAGCAGGTGCTGTGAATTGCACTATATAAACGTGTGTGTGTGTGTGTGTGTGTGTGTGTGTGTGTGTGTGTGTGTGTGTGTGTGTGTGTGTGTGTGTGTGTGTGTGTGTGTGTGTGTGTGTGTGTGTGTGTGTGTGTGTGTGTGCGTGCTGTGATACGCGTCCTTCCTCAGGTTACTACCTGGCGTCGGCGCTCTGCATCCTGGCGCTGTTGAGGGCGTCCACGGCGGACCCCGGCCGTCTGCCCCCGGACCCCCACATCCCCTTCTCCGGTAGGCCGCCGCCCTCCACGACGTCTACCCCGCCGTCTGCGTTCACATTGAGGGCTTTGGCAGCCGCCTCTACCCTCAGCCGGCAGCAGTAGTATGAATAGAGCCTCTGTTGTAGTACTGCTAATATCATAGTACTCACACACAGTACAACCAGGGCCCAGGATATGTGTCCTTCGTTGTAGTGCGGCAGAAACACCAGTAAAAAATATAAATAATAATAACAATAATAAGTACATTTGGTGGAAGAAAGAGAAACAACAATATATCTCTGTCTGTCTGTGCAGTAAGGATGTTCATAGAACCAAGTGCCAAGCACTAACTATCACTAGGTTAACCCATTCCCCGTAGACAACAGAGATAGCTAGGATAAGACGCTACATTATGTTAAATACTATTTTAAGTGCCAGGACGTACACATACAATAAGAGCTTTGGGAGGGGGTAGAAGGGAGGCTATGCATAGTCTAGGTGACGGGCTAGGCATCCTCCGCATAATGTTGTTTCCTAGCCTTCCACTTCTACCCGTGTTATTTGTTTAGCGGCGTGTAATCGCATTATGGAGGTCTTAGATGAGAGGACAGCAGGAGGAGTTTTATGAGGAGACGTTTGACTCAGACTCCGGGTCTGAGTGTAATACATACCCCCGTTTAGGGCAGGTCGATGAGGTGGGTCAGGGTGATGTCACTCCCAGAGCAGCAAAACAAAGGGGAGAGTTGTGGGGTAGCAGCACACGGATGGGGATGTTTTGAATACATCGTCATCATCATCATTCAAATCATCGTCGTGATCACCATCGTCATTCAAATCATCATCGTCATCATGCACAGTGTCAGCTGAACACGTATTCATTCAAAGGGCTTTATGTTAACCTTTTTGATATTTCACATTTTCATATTGTAGCCTAGGCCTAAGCTATATTTATTTATCATTTTGGTAAAGTTTCACTTGCAACGGTTGTGTTCATTGTGCACTAACTTCACCACAAAGCATGAAAAACCTCCTCAGTAACTGAATTCACGAGTATCAATAGAATAGGCTTTGGGTGGCTATTTTATGCAGTCTTTTTATTTACTGAATTACCAGAAAACACACTATATCGTGATGCACATAACCTAATCAAGACGTCAAAGGCCCTGTCTGGGAATAGACGGCGTTGAGCATCCCCCGCCTCACGCTCTCCTCTCCCCCCAGAGCGCGCCGACTGGGAGCTGTGCAACAAGTGCAACCTGATGCGGCCCAAGAGGTCCCACCACTGCAGCCGCTGCGGCCACTGCGTCCGCCGGATGGACCACCACTGCCCCTGGTGAGACCCCCCACGCCCACCTGTATTTTCTCCAGGGCCACGCCCACCTTTCCGTCTCTCTGACCAGGCCCCGCCCCCACGACCACCCGTCTCTCTCACCGCTCCCGTTCCTCCGTGGATTATTTTAGTTCCGTTTTTTACACTTTACACTTTTTTTTTTAAACGCTTAAAAGAAAACGTTGGCTGTAAAGTGGCAACTCCATTTTGAGTGTGTAAAATGGAGTTGACACGCAGTGCTGTCCATTGACCCGTGACATACAGATGATATGAATAATGAAATACACCCACGTGCTGGCGGTTAACGCTTAAAGGAAGAACTCCCAAAACCCAGATGGAAGCACCCTCGGTTAAAGCCCAGAGGAGGGCCCCCCCCCTCCAGGGACGGTCCCGAGTACAAGAGCCCCCAAACCGGTCCGACGCAACGCTGACCGGCATGTCAACAGCGGGGTCGAGGCCGGGGCGGAGTTTGACGAGGGTTCACCGACCCTCTCTCATCACGCTGCGTCGCCTCTCTTCCTCTCAGGATCAACAACTGCGTGGGCGAGGACAACCACTGGCTGTTCCTGCAGCTCTGCTTCTACACCCAGGTGCTGAGCCTCTTCACCCTGGTCATGGACTTCTGCCAGTACTACTACTTCCAGCCCCTGACCGCATTGGACCAGGTACTGCCTTCAACAACAGTCTTTCCTTTATTCCAAACCAGGAGTCTCACTGAGATCCAGATCTCTTTTTCAAGGGAGACCTGTATGCCAGTACAGATTCATACAGAAGTTTGACAAGAAACGGACAGTAATCCATAGAGACAGGAGAGAGTCTAGTTCCAGCGTCTTTTAGAACTAGCTCTGGTTTTACTAGTGGTGTATCTGGATCTCTAACATCCTGTGACTTTGTGGCATGAGATAAGAGAGGAGAGATAGCCCCTGAAATAGGGCATGTATTGAACTAAGAGGCCACTAACCCTAACCCTAACACACACACACACACACACACACACACACACACACACACACACACACACACACACACACACACACACACACACACACACACACACACACACACACACACACACACACACAAATGCTGATGTGTCTGTTTATAGTGACCACTTCCAAACAGTGAGTCACAGCAGACCTAGCTGGCCAACGCTGGGCCAGACTAAGAAGCCCCCTCGGTCTCTTCCAGGATGCGTTCACCACGCAGCACGAGCTGGCCCTCCTGAGAGTCTCCGCGCTGATGGGTCTGGTGATGTTCGGGGGGATGGGGAGCCTCTTCTACACCCAGATGGCCGGCATCATCTCCGTGAGTCATCTCTTCCTGCTTCCTATTGCTGCCACGCTAACGTACATTAGCGGTGAGAGCTAGCCCCTCGCTAGCATCAGTAGAGGAGCCGTGTTCCTTCTTCGGTTTTAACCTAGTGATAGTCAGTGCTTGGCACTTGGTTCTATGAACACCCTTACTGTACCGACAGAGATATATTGTTGTTTCTCTTTTCCTTCTGCCAAATGTACTTATTGTTAGTCACTTTGGACAAAGGCGTCTGCTAAATGCCCTAAATGTAAATGTAAATGTTTATCCCTGTGTCGAGGGATGACCATAGTCGTTGTGTCATTTGTGTTTCCATGGCCACTAGCGTCACCAGTTTAGGTCCGCTGAAGGAGTGACAGGCACTCTCAGTCCAACCGTAACATTTGACAATAGGCAGCGGAACAACAGTTATTTTGGTCCAACTTATTCTAATTTAGTTTTTTTCAAATTTTTGCTATTTATTGATGACTAAAAAAAAACTGAAATCCGGTTACAGTGTTAACATCAAAATATATCTGATGAGGATCAGCTTACTCAGGTGTTGTAACGGGCTTGTGTAACCAAAATACTCCTTTTTCTCAAACAGGACACCACCACCATTGAGAAAATGTCTCGGACCTTAGATGAAATGTGAGTATTCTCAGTATCCAGTATTATACTACACCTGTTGCAATGGCCGCCTCTATTTCAGATATATAGGAGCATAGGAACGCTGTATGAATGCAGTCCATTTATATTAATGAAGTCTATTTACTGTATAAACTAGAGCCCGACCGATATATCGGCGGGCCGATATTATCATTATGTAAATGTATTATTATGTAAACATTTTTAAATATTAATTAATCGTCCGATACCGATAGTTTGGAAACTGCCTAATATCGGCCCGCCGATATTAGGCAGTTTCCAAACTATCAATATCAGACGATTAATTAATATTTAAAAAAATAAATAATTTAGGTCGGGCTCTAGTTCTAACCCCCACATTCCAACCCCCCCCCTCCCCCCCTCCCCCTCCTCCCCCTCCTCCCCCCCTCCCCCGGTGGCAGTCACGTGACCAAGAGGTCCTGGCAGTGGGCGCTCTCCGAGGTGTTCGGAACGCGCTGGAAGCTCCTGTGGCTGGTCCCCCTGCGGAGCCGACACCCCCTGCAGGCCGCTCACAGCTTCCGCAACGAGGTGTAGCCTGACCTCTGACCTCTGACCCCCCCCCGGCCCCCCACCCGTCCGTGGGCCGCCGCCGCTGGGGGGGGGCGGCGAGGCGAGGATCCATCGAGTCACGCTCCACGCCGCGCCGCCGCTTCGCCTTCGACGTCGTCTTGTGTGTGTCCTGCGTCGGCACGGGAACGAACAACAAAGCTTTTTATTTAGTTTTCTACTGAAGCCTCGCTCTGCTTTGGGTCTGAGCGGAACAGAGCGGAACAGAGCGGAGATGAGGAGTAACACTCCACCGCGAGAGAGACCCAGACGCCCTGCTCTCTGTGTCTGTGTTTGTTGCGACCTCGATCGTCTCCAATCGTCACTGTGACTGCTGCTGCTGCTGCTGCCGCTGCTCGCATTCAGGATTCCCTCCCTTCTCTTCATGCAATGTTACTCCGGAATCGACGGACATCTTTCCTCACAGTCCCGGGAGCCAGAAGCAGAAAGGAGCCCTCTCAGGTTACCTCAATGGGCTTTGTCCACGAGGCGGCCATCTTGGTTCCAAACGCTAGCTGGGTCAGGGGAAGTGGAACCAAGATGGCTGACAGGTGAACAAGGCCCGTGCAACCAATACCGAACCTTTTTAAACGGCAGAACAGACAGAGCTGCGGCAGCGGCGATACGTCCATCTTAGAAGCGCTGGTTTTAGTGTCGTTGTGATTCTGTGCCTTGGTCGTTTTTTTATTTTGTTTTTAAAACTTTTTTAATGTACTTTGATTTGTCACGTATCAGGTTGGGGGTTTTGTACGACCTGGGTGTACGATCTCAGCGGTAACGGGGTTGATTAAGTGCTGTTGACTTTGTCTCACGAAGAGAGAGTTGTAGAGAGGATGATTCTGCTTTGTCTGTGTGTTTTTTTAACGGGTGGCTGAAGGATACTCTCGCTGTGTTTCATGAATTGATAAACATTCGATTTTCTGTGCGTATTATTTTATACTTTTGTACTTTTGTTTTAATACTTTGATTTGAAGGTATTTTATGAAACTATTTTACTCTAACGAAACACGCTGTTTTGTAAGGCATGATCAAATATGTGTAATATATGTTTTCGGTTTATATAGTAAGCTGTACGAAACTCTAGGTTATCGCCACGTTTTTAGAAAGGCCAAAGTGGAATCCAAAGATGTACACTCCACCTACACTTAGATAATCGTAGGTTTTTCATTTGTTGTTTCTCCCGAGAACTACAAGCATACTATAACAGCTGCCTCATGGCCCATCCTACTGTCTCCTGTCTGAATGTAGTCTTGAATACAACTTTAACAATGTACGGGAGAGGTTTATTTAGTACCGCGTATGGGACATAGAGGCTAACTAAAAGCCTCTCACCATCAACCATAGCACTTAACGTGTGGAGACACATACGATGGTGTACAATTGAATATATATGCGCAACACGTCTTATTTTATGAACTGTATTGTGAAGAGAAAGTTACTCTACATTATGCCTCCATTCAATGGCACTAGACGTGAAAGAACTACACTTTCTGACATGTTTTTTGGGGCACTTTTATTTTGTAGACGGGCCAATATCGGACAAGATGTTTGTAGTCTGGGGATGTTTCACAATGAAGTTATTCCTGGCCTTCTGTTAAGTTTTTCTCTTTGTTGTTCTGACGTGGTGTGAGCTGGCGCAGGAGAGGAGGGCCAAACTGGGGGGGGGGGGGGGGGGCATTGTGCTCGGTGGATTTAAGTGCCTGTCCTACAGCCTTTTTATGTTTACCTTCATCACTTTTATTCACAGTCCACGGTCCTCCGACAAACCAAGTACCCCGGTCACAGAAGAATCCGTCCGTCTTCGGAAACGACATATTTGACCCGGGGAAAGGCGATGGAACGACTGGGGGACTTCAGGGGAAAGATAGAATATAATGCTGCACTGATTAACATGTCTTTACACTCCAATAGCATGAAAGGGATGTTATCCATATTAATGTTGTTGTATCGGTTCTGTTTCTGTTGGAATCAATTCACTGTTTAAATGTTAACTGTATATGCTGGGTTTGGTATACGCTTTCCCCATTAATGATCAATTCAAACTTTTGAAGTAAATTAAGTTTAATTGATCAGTTGTCAACAACTGCTACAGGTTTTCATTTAGAAACGATTCACGTAATCTTTTTTTTTTACCTAAAACTGAGGCCTACGGGCTTTGGAAGGTGATGGAAAATAAATAGCATTTTAAAATGATTATTTGAGTGCAGTAATCTGGCCTGGTGGTGTGTGTGTGTGTGTGTGTGTGTGTGTGTGTGTGTGTGTGTGTGTGTGTGTGTGTGTGTGTGTGTGTGTGTGTGTGTGTGTGTGTGTGTGTGTGTGTGTGTGTGTGTGTGTGTGTGTGTGTGTGTGTGTGTGTGTGTGTGTGTGGGGTGAGAGCGCCCGTTCATAAAATTTAACCTAATTGCTATTATAACACGTCGCATGCAGTCTCTCTCCCCGAATTTAATATTGAATATTCCTCAACACATGGGTCGCAATAACACACTGACGTGATAAGGAGCCGGAGGGCACCCTAGGGTGAACTTGATTGATTAATTTGGCCCTGGTTTCCTGGATTAAAGAGCTTCTCCCCTTAACCTTAACTTCAGCGGGCTGCTAATCTCCAACCGCGGTATTGGTCGGCTGCGCTAATGAAGTAAGTGGGCCACCTGCTAGCTTCGCTGGCCCTCGACATCTGGCCGGACAAAGGGGGGCAGAGCCGCTCAGTGAACACGGAGTATGCGTGCAGCGCTCGCCACTCGGATACAACGTGTCCTATTTTCTGACTTCAAACGCAAGAATCGGAGCTGGAGTCGGCTTGGCCTGATTTGATTGGGTCAGTAGTCTACTAGAAGAGGTGGTTTAGGGATTCAGTCTACCTAAACTGCAGTATTGGTAGTGCGATGTTATTTTCTTTCCATTAGTTTTGTGTTATCTAAAAAAATAACGGAAATGTTTACAAATATTTTTTCTTCCATACCAAAGCATTTTCTAATCATCTACGTTGCGTTGATGAGAATATGTCAGTTGATTAAAAAACAATTATCCCTTTTTAATAATATTACCGTGATGCACTTATGAAATCAAATTATTACTTTTGAAAGCATAGCACTAAGGGCATTGCGATGAGGTCAGATGTTATGCAGATAAAATAAAGGGCATTTGGACAATGCCCTTAATGTGAGGAAAGTGCAGAAAAAAAAAAAAAATGAAGGAAAATGGAAAATAGGATCGGCTTCAGGGAGATGCTGAAGGCAGATTAACATATACCATTGACTCGTCATCCACTTACAGATCAAACTCTGGATTTAACTTGATCAAAAACCTCCTTTTAGTTCCTGGAGATGAATATTCTCTATTTGAGCGAGCAGCTTCAGGATGGAGGTCTCTGGCAGCTGGACTTCCGGAAACCGGTAGAGATATTGATTGGCCTATTGATTTTCAAATGAGGTCTGTTCCTACAAAGTAGAAATCCCATTAAAATTTGAACTTGAAACTGTTAATCCAATCAACACGATGAAAAGTATTGATTTTCTACCTTAGAATCAATAGGACGCACCCTGCTCTATAATATATCCTGCTATTATATTCTGACGTTTCTCTTAAGCACACCTAAGGTGAATGAAAAGAATAACCTTTTATGATACAATAATTATTTTCTGTATTTTGGTTTGAAATGTAATCACACTTTTTATTACTGCAGTATACGTTCAAATTAACATCTATGTCAAACTGATTAGCTAAGTGACGTAAACCGGTGAGCCAATTTTGTACACCTTGAGAAAAGGACTTTACAACATACTTTACATTTTCCAAACAAGACATCCACGCATCAAATACACACCATGGCAACAGAACAAACAAATGTCCAAGCATCAATCAAACAAAGACTTCTTCACAGCATTACTTCAAACGTCTTATGATGCATCATGGGTATTTGTATTCACCCATCAAAGAAATCCCTTATATTAAGAATCAGTATTTTTCCTGTAGGGCTCCTATTGTCATTCTGGAGTAATCACAAATAATATTTATCAATAATAATAATAATAATAATAATAATAAAATGGTATTTTTGAAATGAGAATATCGTTCCAATCATACTTTATTTACATAGCTTTATTGCCTAAAGCACAAAAGATTTGAACGCAAATGAAATTCAAAGTGCTTTACATAATAAACACAAACGGGTTGCATTAACCAAGAATCAATCGGTACAATTAAAAATAAAATTGACAAATGCATAAAAGGACCCCTTACATAAAAGCTATAGTCTAAAATGGTAAGATTTACATATATCATATACATATAGACCATAGCGAAAAACGTTGATGAATGGATTCATATTCATCCTCGTTCATGTGCTCATAGGCTCAATCCGGCCTAGGTACTGAGGGTGGGGGGGGGCTGGCTAGACGGATTGCGTCATCCAGCGTCCCGGGACCACTTGCTAATGCCTCCCCCGGCTCCTGGACGTCCAGCTGCCGTTGAATGACTTCAGCGAGGAGGTTTGGAATGCGGCCGGCGGAGAAAAGCTCCATTCAGAGCCAGAGGACATGGGAACGGAGCGGCAGCCATGTTTATTTACACGGCTTATTCAGATGTGTAAATCCACTGAAACACAGACCGGTGCGAAAAACCATCAAGTGGTGAGGGGTAGATCAGTCGGCCTACCGGGGAATTAATTTATGAGTCAACGCTCAAGGGTCTGACTTGATTTATATTCAATCTATGATGCGGTGGGAACACATGATGCATGCAACATGAAGGAAAGGTACTTTAATATCTTGTTGCGTGTGGATCATGTTTTTGGGAGGATTTTGGTGCTGGGGTTATACAGTGTATGCATCTTCAATCCCCAGGCCTAGATTTTCAGGAGATTATATAATCAAAATAACCACTTTGCTACTGCAGTTGATAGAAGCCATGTTTCTCTGCTTCAGTCGATGGACAGGAACAGATCAGATTGTAAAATCCTATTTTATGAAGATTATAAAGATTATAAAGGGGTTGATGGAGCCTCCTGATACAAAGGCTGGATGTATGATGCCTATTGAACTTAACTCCTTTTTCACGCTCTTCACTCCAGAACATGGAAGAAGGTTTTGTTTGTGCCTCTCCGTTTAACCTTGACTGTTGACTGTGTGTGTGTGTGTGTGTGTGTGTGTGTGTGTGTGTGTGTGTGTGTGTGTGTGTGTGTGTGTGTGTGTGTGCACGCACTGTGTTTGTACCATCCTAACGAGGCTGCATCATTATCCAATCCGTTTTTTTTTGTTGCAATAAGTGAATCATAAATATTCACCAGCTAATGAATATTTATGTGCTGCTCATACCTAATACACAATTATCTATCTTGGTGATGTCATTACTTTAACAACACATCGCCCGGGCAACATCACACAAATACAAGGAAGGGGTAAATTAATTAGCGTCAGGCGATCAATTACAGCAATTAACCAGCAGAGTTTATAAGTTATCCGATGAGCGCTGGTTATTATTCATCAGGGTGGACACGAGTCTGTCGTTCGTTGACTGTCTCAGATCATCTGCAGTCTAATCTCCTGTGCAGTCCCAGTTATTCACTTACAGCTTCAGCGCAGTGATGTATTTAATCTCTAACTACTACATCTGACCTCATGTTGGACTCCAAACACCATGTGTTGAAGGCCAGCCATGTGATTTGAGTTGAGCAGTAGTGGTTGTGTGTGTGCGTGTGCGTGCAAGCCTGGGTGTGTGTGAACGTGTGTGCGAGCGAGGGTCTGTGCCTGTGTACGCGTGAGTGTGGTGGTGGCGTGTGTGTTTTGTGTGCGTGCGTAGGTGTGTGTGTTTTCGAGCGTGTGCGTATGCGTGCGTGTGCGAGAAAGCATGTCTGTGTGTGTGTGTGTGAGGTAGCGTTTGTGTGTGTGTGCGAGCGTGTGCGTGCGTGCGTCGGCGTGAGCGGGTGCGTGTGCGTGTGTGTGTGGGTACCGGGGGGTTACACAGTGCCACAGCTTGTGCCATTACACCCAGCGCAGCTTCAAGTCAACAGGGTCAACTTCTGTTGCACTCGACTGCGCCGGGCCCCCCCCCCCTCCCCTCATTACACTCAGTCTGTCTCTGCCCGGCTCCGATTGGCCCTCCTCAGCGGGGCCCGGCCTGCGGTTCCTCCTCTCCCCCCCTCTGCTCCTCTCCTCTCCTGATGAGCGTCCCTCTGATCCGGGCGGATGGATTGGTTTGGACCCAGCGGCCCCGGGGCCCACGGCCCCGCGGTCAGGATGAGTGGGACGCCCGGCGACCGCGCCGTCAAGTGGCAGCTCTGCTACGACACCGCGGCCCGGACCTGGTGGATGGTGAGTGGCTGCGGCCCGGAGGGGCTGGCCTGGGGCTGGCCTGGGTGATGGGGGATGTTGGGGGGATGTTGTGGTTCTGTTGTGGTTCTGTTGTGGTTCTGTTGTGGTGCTGTTGTGGTTCTGTTGTGGTTCTGTTGTGGTTCTGTTGTGGTTCTGTTGTGGTGCTGTTGTGGTTCTGTTGTGGTTCTGTTGTGGTTGTTGTGGTTCTGTTGTGGTTCTGTTGTGGTGCTGTTGTGGTTCTGTTGTGGTTCTGTCGTGGTTCTGTTGTGGTTCTGTTGTGGTTGTTGTGGTGCTGTTGTGGTTCTGTTGTGGTTCTGTTGTGGTTCTGTTGTGGGTGCTGTTGTGGTTCTGTTGTGGTTCTGTTGTGGTTCTGTTGTGGTTCTGTTGGGGTTCTGTTGTGGGTGCTGTTGTGGTTCTGTTGTGGTTCTGTTGTGGGTGCTGTTGTGGTTCTGTTGTGGTTCTGTTGTGGTTCTGTTGTGGTTCTGTTGTGGTTCTGTTGTGGGTGCTGTTGTGGTTCTGTTGTGGTTCTGTTGTGGGTGCTGTTGTGGTTCTGTTGTGGTTCTGTTGTGGTTCTGTTGTGGGTGCTGTTGTGGTTCTGTTGTGGTTCTGTTGTGGTTCTGTTGTGGTTCTGTTGTGGTTCTGTTGTGGTTCTGTTGTGGTTCTGTTGTGGGTGCTGTTGCGGTGACCCTGTGGTCAGGGAGACCTTTGCCGTCTGACTCCTTCTCCCCTCAGGGTATGGGTGGTGTTTCGTGGTCGTTGTATGGGTGGTGTCTCGGTGGTCGTTGTTTGGGTGGTGTTTCGGTGGTCGTTGTATGGGTGGTGTTTCGTGGTCGTTGTATGGGTGGTGTCTCGGTGGTCGTTGTATGGGTGGTGTTTCGTGGTCGTTGTACGGGTGGTGTTTCGTGGTCGTTGTACGGGTGGTGTTTCGTGGTCGTTGTATGGGTGGTGTTTCGTGGTCGTTGTATGGGTGGTGTTTCGTGGTCGTTGTGTGGGTGGTGTTTCGTGGTCGTTGTCTGGGTGGTGTTTCGTGGTCGTTGTATGGGTGGTGTCTCGGTGGTCGTTGTACGGGTGGTGTTTCGTGGTCGTTGTCTGGGTGGTGTCTCGGTGGTCGTTGTATGGGTGGTGTCTCGGTGGTCGTTGTATGGGTGGTGTTTCGTGGTCGTTGTGTGGGTGGTGTTTCGTGGTCGTTGTACGGGTGGGGTCATGTTGGGTGTAGATGTGTTTGAAACAGGGAGGTTTAACTCCAGGGAGTTCTCACTGAGTACTTTCTGAAGTCGGGAGAGTGTTGTGTGTGATTGGTTGACACAGGTCACGGCGGCGTGCGGATCGGAACATGTCTAATTGGTGCATTGTGGGATGTTTTTGAAACTTTGTGAACCGTGAGTCAATTAAAACGCAGCTAATTGTTTCATTGTGGGATGTTTCCTAAACTTTTTCGAAACATAAGCAAACGCTTCACCGAGGCCGAACTCTGACCTCTGGTTTGACGCCTATACCGCCGGGATACGTAATTAAAACACATTCTTAAATCCGATCATTGTTTGAGGACAGAACGTGTGTGTGCCAACCTGGTGACAGCTTTCTGTTTAAATTCACGTTGTGCACACTATCCCATTCATTGTTTAGTCTAAAAAGAAAAAACGAAGTAAAAACACAGAAAAGAACCATGCTTACCATCACGCCAACGAACACGGCGAGAGGAAGCTGTGGTCCCCAGCGGATGAGCGACCGTAGGATGTCTCCAACCCGCGGCTGGCCCTGCACCTCTCTTCTCCTCAGTGTTAATTTGATAGTGGGAAACAAAGAGCTTCTGTCCAACCCGCGCCTTTCCCAGGCTCAAGAGCCACGCCAGCCTGACATTTCTTTCTGAATATTTATTTTACTCGTGTGACTGCCGCCATTGTTATGTGTCTCCCCCCCCCCCCCCCCCCCCCCCTCCCTCATCTTGATGCTCAGCTGCGTCTCAGAGGTTTTCGATTCCTCCACCACCACGCTTTCACCACAGGTCCCACCAAAACAACAACAAGGCTTTATTCTTACAAGACACTCAGCGGTGGTTAGAGCTCCAGACAGCAGTGGTTAGACACTACAGTGCAGAATCTCTTTATTCTACCGTAGCCAACGTTTTCTTAAGCTTCATGTTTGATTGGGATGTTTTATTTGTGAGGAGTAGTGGTAGTGTGATCGTCCCTGTCGTTGAGATGCTGGGCCAAAAGGGCGGGATATAACTTCCAAGAATGGGGCGCCCGCACACTGCTGCACTTCCAAAATGTTTAATAGTGCTGCAACGTTTTCAATGCAGTCGGGTCTTCCTCAGGCTACCTCGTTTGTGAGGGAACCTCAGAATGTTTTTTGAAAAGTTTCCGATCCACTTTTGTGAGGATTGCCTGTCATCCATCGATGCGTTCATTTGAATGACTTTCTCTTTACTGCTGCCGGCTCCTGGACCCGGTCAGGCCCGGTCACTGAGTGGGTGTGTCTGCATAGTCACACTGTGACGCTATTTTAGTGACGCAATGTGCTGTGCTGTGCTGTCTGTGTGTGTGTGTGTGTGTGTGTGTGTGTGTGTGTGTGTGTGTGTGTGTGTGTGTGTGTGTGTGTGTGTGTGTGTGTGTGTGTGTGTGTGTGTGTGTATGCATTTTTATCAGTGTGTGTGTGTGTGTGTGTGTGTGTGTGTGTGTGTGTGTGTGTGTGTGTGTGTGTGTGTGTGTGTGTGTGTGTGTGTGTGTGTGTGTGTGTGTGTGTGTGCGAGTGAGCATATCTGCGTGAAAGGATGTGTGAGCCCCCCTGACTCATGCACAGGGGTGCGCGTGTCTGCGCGTTTGTAGTGCATGCGTGCGTGGGTGCCCGTGCGCGCGCGCGTGCGTGGGTGTCAAATCCAAAGGCATTCGCGGAGGCTTCTGCCAGAAAGCCACTTGCACCTATTAGCGCAAAAGTGCTCATACATCATTTGATTACTGAAATCATGAGGGCTAATTGGAAGTGCAAAGGGTGAAGTGTTCGGAGCCGTCGCCACCACCGCCGCAGTTTGCCTCAGGAAGTGAAGTGTCAGCAAATGAAGTGTAATAAAAAAAAAAAGAGAACAGACAAAGACGAATGCAGAGAGGAAGAGCGAGCATCGCTTCTCATTAGGCGGACCCGGTGAGGGAATGAGTCGAGGAGGATGACGCGTGTCACCGGCGGGATCTGAAACCCTTGCGTCCTCTAAATGTGCACGCCTGCAAACAGAAGTTCCTCGGCCGCGCGGATGCGTCATGTAACTCTGAGATCCAATGCCTCTCGTTACAGAACAGATACGGGTGAATGAAACTCATTCAGGAGCTCATTCAATGACGAGTGGGGATAGGTCTACTTTGTGTCCACCTAAAAACATATTATAAATATATAGAGGGCAGCATAGACCTGTCAAACGCAGTCGGTAATATAGGCCTATGTCTAGATGCAAGTTCTGCCAGATAAAACGGTCTCCAGTTTATTCACTTCAGACGTGGTCAAGCCAATCTGTGAATGTTGTTAAGGTTGTAGCCTACAGCAGTGTTTGCAACGGCTGATAAAGGGTCAACAAGTAAAAGTTTGAACTAATACAATATTGAATACAAATCAAATAACAATAGAAATGATTATTATGATTTGTATCTATATATTCAACTATATTTCGGCCTATTTCGAATAATTAAAACAACTAAACAATTTAGAAATATATATAGGCTACATATTTCCAACGGCTGTATGGAAACAAGTGGGGTCATCCTTACGTCTAGGTCTTCAGCGCATGCTCCTCGCTGATAAGCAAACGAGTGTGTTCATAGTGCACCTTTTAGTGTTTGACGCAGCCTGTGTGTTCGGCTCAACACACTCCCACCCATAGAGGCCTGATGTGTGGTGCATCGGGGAGGATAGGAGGCTGGTTCCAGCTGATGCTTCTGAAACGAGGCGCAAGGTGAGGGAGGGCCGCCATGTGCGTAATGATACCTTCTCTTCTCTCTACGCATGCAGGTTGGGATTTTAAAAACTAAACCACGTTGAATTCCTGTAACGCATATCAATGCCTTAAAAATGAAATAAAATAAAAGATAAAATTAAGAATTATTCTCATTTCAAACTAAATAATAAATAAATATTTGTACGTTGATTATTTCAATAAGAAAGGATAAAACACTCGCTTTTTCGTCTGCTATGGTTTCGGATCTCCTTCCGTGGTATTTTCTATCTCCTCAACGTGGCCCATGAGCAAAGTGGCCACGAGGCGGCAGCACCTCCTCAGCAGAGGGGATCTGAACCCTCCGTCTGCTCCTCCGCCGTCAGAGGAACACACTACAAGCGTTCAGGCCCGCAGAACCACAGCTTATTATAATATATATAAACTGAGTAGCGTTTAAAGACCTGCAAAGATCCACTACAATTCACAACCCCCCAAAAAACCTCTAATTAATCTTTGATTTCAGGGTAACACGGTAAAGAAAAACCACCGCCAGGAAGTGCTATTAATTTATATTAAATTGTATTATTATAATGGATAGAGTGCATCGTATTGGGTGTGTGTGTGTGCCTTGATGTGAGGGGGGGAAATTTCTCAAAATTCACACCGTTATGCATGAGGCGAATCCAAACGCTGTAACGACATGAATGATCATCTGATCCTCAATGAGGAATATTAATATTAATATAAATATGGGTGTGTTGAACATGTTGGTTAATAACGAGATAATGCGAGAGGTTTGGTCAGCTTTTAAGGCAGGTCTACTCAAAACCAGGTTCCCAGAGCCGAGGCCTGCTCACAGAATAGCCCTACATCTGGGTGATTTATTATTTTAATCATTCGTGCTATTACTGAGTTATCTATAAATAGCAGATATATTGCATTTTTTCCCTCTGCTAATGTTGATAATGATGACCCTCTTTCCCAATTAATTAGGGCTTGAATTATTATTATTCTCCGTGCTTCCTGACACATTGTGGCCCACCAGCAATGTCCGCGACCATGGCGGTATAACTTTATTATCTCGACCTCCTCGCTGCAGACTTTACCCGCCGTGCGCAAAGTCATGCATGTTCCCCTCCAGTGTCCAGCAGTGGGCTGTCACGTGTCAGGCGACCACTGCTCTGCAAACCCACCAGCAGTGCGTCAGGCGAGCGGAAGTCAGGGGCCTGGGGTGCAGGGTTTAGTCCCGGGGCAGTGGCTCTGGCCAATGGGGAGGCGAGGATTCAAGTTCTAGTGCAAAAGGCTTTTTTCCCTTCCTGGCTGGAAAGCCGGACGGCGGGACGGAGAGAGTGGAGGCGGAGACCCAGCACCGAGAACTCCTCTTCTGGACCCGGTTCAAGTCCGCAGCGTCGAGCCCATCCGAGGAGAAAGACTCGCAAAGGAAAGGGAAGATCAGGAAAAAAAAAGTTTGCACGCTTTTTATTTTTTTTTCTCAACTGCCTTGTGCCAAGATTTGTCTTCCGGTGTTGACTCTTTTTTTTTGCACTGCGAGGGGAAAACAAATCCAGAGCAGAAAGTTGAACGTGAGAAATGTGAAGCTGACGGCTTGGGTGTCCACAGACTCCAGGATCCCCCCCAGTTAATACATGCAGTACAGTGCCATGGTACGTGGAACGGGTTACTACTGGTTTGCGGTGTGCTGCTGCGCAATAACGTGTCATAATAACTTGTAATAACGTGTGTAACAGACGTGTTGGGTCGATGTGTCGTGCCTGGCCGTGATGAGTATCACGCGTGCCAAGGGAAACGCGAACAGTCATTCGACTGGAGAGGAAAAAAAAGAGAAAGTGGGTTACATGGCTGACGCGAATGAGTGGACGACTGCAGCGCCAGAATAGTAGTGGATTTGGCACCGAATCCCTTCGCCTGCGCTAACCTTCCCGCCCGGTTATTGGCAAATGAACTTCTGCTGGAATGTGGACAATTCTATAGGTCACCATACATACATACGCACGCACACGCTTACACACACACACACACACACACACACACACACACACACACACACACACACACACACACACACACACACACACACACACACACACACACACACACACACACACACACAACAATGCACACACACAACAAACCAATGCACAGGTAAATTCTTTATTATTTAAAAGACAGGTCAATTCTTTATTTCCTCATCTCTCTCTCTCACACACACACACACACACACACACACACACACACACACACACACACACACACACACACACACACACACACACACACACACACACACACACACACAGTCCATCTCACTCACACGCACGCCAGCACGCACACAAGTTCAACTTGGTATACCAGGGGCCTGTCTATCCATTAGGAAAATTAGAAGTATACTTCCCCCCCACCCCAGCCAGACTGATTCTGCAGAAAGTCTTCGCAACCCCGTGACGGCAGCCCCCCCCCCCCCCCCGCCCCCCGATCAGATTTGAATCTATATTCTAAATGTTATTGAATACTCATTACATGTTTGATCCAGCGCAATGCAACTACATGTTTTCAACGTTGGAGATCTGGAATAGTTATGCTGAAATACTTTACTGCTTAAAAGATCTCTCCCCCCCCCTCCGTAAATATTCCGGAACAAAGTCAAGGTGTACAAGGACAGAATAGATGTGTCCATTCCGTTTATATATCGGACTGTGAGCTCTGTGGGCCAAGGTCCGTCGCTCATTAAATAATTCTCACCGAGTGGGAAGCGACTGAAAGTGGGGGAGAGAGATAGAGGGAGATAGAGAGAGGGGGAGAGACAAAAAGGGAAAGAGAGAAAGGGGGAGAGAGAGACAGAGGGGGGGGGGGGGTAGATGAGGAGGTGGTGGGATGGAAGGATATGGAATGTGTGTTTGGAGGAGGAGGAGGAGGAGGAGGCGTGTGACTGTGTAATTACGTGGGGTGAAAGAAAGAAAAAAAACAAAGTTGGGTCTGATTTGCTGGATCGTGCAGCAGGCTGAGAGCTGAGCGAAGGCGGCTCCACTCGCGATCCGTCCTCTGATCAAGTTGGAAACGCGAAGGTTGCACCCGGAGCAGAGGAGCCTCTCTCTCTCTCTCTATGCTATAAAACAAGAAGCCGTCGCCAATTTGGAGGCGCGGACGAGAGATATAATCCAGTAGAGCGATCTCTCTTTTTACGCATACGAATATTTACAGAATATTCGCAGAGCTCCGATCAAGTTCAGACATTTTTTCCCTCGGTTTTGAATCGCCTTCGTTTTCAGTTTTTATATTCTATCGCAGAATAAACAATCTTTGGATCAGGGGGGAAAACCTTGATGGATGTTCTTGGATAGCCCGGTTCCACGCGGATAAAGTGCAGAAGAGTCGTGCGCGCTGCACGGGCATGGCGCGGTGAGGTGACCCTGCGCTCCGAGAGGAACCCTTCGCACCACGTTGATTCACAGCCGGGTCGCCATGTATTCGCCCATTTGTCTCACTCAGGTATTTCTGTCTTTTATTCAATTTCAACCGGTTCTTGGATTAATGCAACCGGCAGCCCCCGTTTTCCTCACCGACCGAATTCATTTCTTCGTTTTCCTGCTTGTTGTCGCTGCTTTGGGTGTTGCATGCATGCGTTGTGTTGATCGCGTGGAGACGCATAGACCCCGACACTAAACCCGGGTCGGATCGTGTTAGAGTGTGTCTCATCGCCTTACATTGATTTGGAGGTAAAGGCACAAACCGTGAGACACGCTCAGTTTATGCGTAAAGTTGTGCGTAAGTGCATTACTCGTTTAGTAGTGCAACCTGGAATGTATTTTTAATTTATTTACAGACGTGGAGGTATAGTTCCCTCCCTGAGCTGCACCGACTTTGAGTTTGTGTGTTTTTGTGGTTTATACTCTGCATTACAATTAGTAGATTGTATTTTTTTATTGTATTTTATTAGGCCCTGTTCAGCAAATGCCTTTGAATCCCAATCAATACCCCTTCACGCTGTTAAAACGGAGCTGGAAGGAGATAAAGTGCCCTTCTCGACTCGAGGAAGATCTGACTAATGACAAAGTTAATTCCCAAAGTTGGAGGAGTAGCCGTCTGTTTTGGCTGACTCAGTCTGACTGTTTATATTTGACTTGGCATAAGTCAGTGATTGACTGAGATGTGGTTTAGTTTGTACTTAAGAGGATTGTGCTTTTATGGCTTCGGCTGAAGTGTATAGCCCGGGCCTCCAAGCCATTTATCTTCCGAGCTGTTTGGCTGCAGACTTTATATCTTAAAGAATCATAAAATAGTGTGGGACTTCTGAGGTCAGCCAGCCCGAGGTGGAGGAATATTAACGAAGGTGGTGTCCACGGCAGAACATGTTGTCCTGGACTTGGATTTTTATGTAATTATTATTTTCTTTTTTAGTTTGCACATGGAAACTGAAATGGCCTTAGTTTGTAATGAAATATTATACAAATCACACTATGGACAAAAAAACTAGAATTATATAATTTACATGACACGCAATTACTCAGTTTTTTTAAAGTTTTGGGTAAAAACATTACAGTGTTTCTCCTGAAAATATCAGAATACAAAACCATGTATTTGTCTTTATTTATATTTTTATTTCTGCAGCGTGTAAAGCCTGAAACATGCCTTTAGTTTGTCACTCTCTGAGGTTCGCTTGAAGGCTTTTTGTTTTATTGCTTGAAAGTGTGTATCAAGAGTGCTATGCCTTCTTAGGAAAGCTCACTCACGGCACCGACCCACTCTCACACACACACACACACACACACACACACACACACACACACACACACACACACACACACACACACGTAGAGACACAGGGAGGGGATTTCTGTGGTTTCCCATGCTTGCCTGCTTCTCCAAAGAACAATATGTGGTTTTAACTCTTCAAAGACCCACTTAAATGAGGCATCTTATGGTTTATTCAATTTGACATTTTAATGACCTTAAAACAATGCCAAGTTCCCCTTTCCATGTTTCTCCTTCTGCTACTACGATTTTAAAATGTTTAAACCCAAACCAACACTCTCAGTATTGCATCCAAAACTTAAACTCAGTTGTGTATAATTTTCACTTTAATGATGTTCATTTAATTCAATTTGTATTTCATCGGAGCTTGAATATAAGCATGTTATTCTTTAAATTCTTACGTTCATGTTTCTGAGAATGGACCAATTATTATAATCAAACTATAAAATATGACCCGTCTAACCATGGCTCATATTTTATAGTTTTCATGTCGGGCTAAAATTATGACTCAAGTATGTGGTTTGGTTGGTGTGGTAAGCGTAGCTGCACAAACGAACCGGTGTGGTGTTTCACCCAACATTTCACCTGAATGCGACAATCTGAACCCCTCGATTTGAACAACTCTCAGAAATCACCTGTCTCCCACAACAAAACGATCCTCTCGTCAAACATATCTCGTGAACAATTTTTACTTTAAAAGCAACTTCTCCCAGGTTCCTTCTCGTCCCCCAAGTTCAGCTCTTGTACGTCCCCGCAGTGGGTGCGTGATCGAGGCCCTCTCCCAACACGTCTGCACCGGCTAGGAATGCATTTCAATCTGTTTAGTTCTGCTGCTAATTTATTGGATTGATTTGACCCAGTCCTCGCTTTTGGACTGGTACGTTTTATCTTTTGGTTAATATTTGACGGATAAGTCCTCATGAGCAAGCGGGAATAGTTTGATAAGAGCTGGTGTGTGTGTGTCGGTGTGTGTAAGGCGCGCATGCTGTCAGTGTGTGCAGCGGCGCTCAGAGCATTCTCCTCAACCCAGCGAGTGTTGGAACGAGAGAGAGGGAGAGAGAGCAGAGAGGGAGCAGACACTCCAGCGCATTCACTGCTCGTTGTGCTCCGAGCTATTGTGGCGTCGCCGCCGTTTGAACGCAAACACTGGATTTCCTTGTTGTGCCCTCAATACATCCCCATACATCTCGGATGGTAATGCCAACATCGCACTCGTACTCGACTGCTGATTGTTTGTTTTGTCGTTAGTGAGTTTAGCCGCAGCCCACGATGTTGTGCGGTGCTGTGTTGGGTTGTGCGGCGGTTGTGTGTCGGGCAACAGTGTGTGTTCTAGTCGCTTCAGAGAAGTGTGATCCAGACTCAAAAGTCAACGTGTGTCGCTTGTCCAGAATGCCTGTCCTCTAGTCTAAACGCCGTCTCCTGTTCTCTCTCTCTCCCCCTTCTGTCTCCCCCTCTCTCCCTTCGCCCTCCCCTACCCGGCGCCCGACCCCAGGATGAGTTCCACCCCTTCATCGAGGCGCTGCTGCCGCACGTGCGCGCCATCGCCTACACCTGGTTCAACCTGCAGGCCCGCAAGCGCAAGTACTTCAAGAAGCACGAGAAGCGCATGTCCAAGGACGAGGAGCGTGCGGTGAAGGACGAGCTGCTGGGCGAGAAGGCCGAGGTGAAGCAGAAGTGGGCGTCGCGGCTGCTGGCCAAGCTGAGGAAGGACATTCGCCAAGAGTACCGCGAGGACTTTGTCCTCAGCGTCACCGGCAAGAAGCACCCGTGCTGCGTGCTGTCCAACCCCGACCAGAAGGGCAAGATCCGCCGCATCGACTGCCTGCGGCAGGCGGACAAGGTGTGGCGTCTGGACCTGGTGATGGTCATCCTCTTCAAAGGCATCCCCCTGGAGAGTACGGACGGAGAGCGGCTGGTCAAGTCGCCGCACTGCACCAACCCGGCGCTCTGCGTGCAGCCGCACCACATCACCGTGTCCGTCAAGGAGCTGGACTTGTTCCTGGCGTACTACGTCCAAGACCAAGGTAGGAAGGGGGGGCCGGCCGGGAGGGTGTGTGGGAGGGTGGGGGGGAGGGGAGTGTGTGTGTGTTAGTATGGATGGGGGGATAAGGTCACACTCTGCTTTCTGGACTTGTGGTCTTTCAGTCTGGATGATGTCCAAGTGGGACGTCGTCATGGACTCGTTTGGGATTTGTCCTGCGATGATTTTATTCTGTTTGTAGGTTTTTATTTAGTCGGGTCATTTACATGCACCTGAATATATTCTCTTATTATTACTGAGGCATTTTGGTTCAAACATAAAATATGGTATTTTTATTATTTATAATATTATGTTCTACAATATAATTTATACAAACTTAAAATAATTTATTCAAAATATTCTCCAGCATATGATAAAGAATATCACATATTTTTATTTAAATATGTAATTTGCGTTACTCTTTACAAGATAGTAAATACACCTTTTTATTTATATTCATCATATATTTGAATAGTTTTGTTGGTTTTACATATTTGTTTTGCAAATTTTTTCAATTCAATTTCTTCACCGGATAGTTTTTTGTCTAGAAGATTTATTAGAAATTAAAATACAATGCTTTTTTAATACAAAGTCAATTGGGGGATACAATTGATAGATATTATAATTGGTTACATTCAGTTAGAATTATTATTCTAATGATAATTGCAGTCATTATGATCCATCATTTTGATATATTCTTTCTATAATAGTCACCAGTCGTGCCATATTTGCACTTTTTATTTCTAATATGTCAGTAGTAGTAATAGTAAAATATATTTGGTAAATATATTCAGTATATATTCCATGATGTTAGCAGCCACACGTTTTGTAGTCAGTTTGGAGCTTTTTAAAGTAAGTTGAAACAGATCAATGGTTAGATTCAATCAATGGTGACTGCTGTTTTGGTTTGTGAAAATATCAAATAAGCAAACAAAGAATCACATTCCCCCTTTTACAACAATTCCCGCAACCCAAATATTGTGATTCCAGCCTCCTTCTGTTTCCACTATCAATGAATTATCATCGTCTCAACACATGCGTCTGTTTTCTATAAATTAGTCATCGTTCAATTTTCACATCCAAACCCTAAAAATGCATTTTAATCTTTTTTTTGTAATTTTTTTGCTGTAGCAGCACCGAATCCACTTGCACCCAAAGCGATCCCACCGTAGTCGAGGTAGAAATGTCCGTAGAGCTAGCTTGTAATCATGCAACACGAAGCGCCATTTTGTGTCTGATAAGTGCCAGGGAAAGCAGAAGGCACCGCAGAGAGGCAATAATGGTTGCCATTGGCACCAGGGTTGGCATCAGCCCCTCTTTTGTGTCTTTTGTAAGATGCCGTTGGTTGTCTCGTTTGCATCTGCTGTGGGTTTTAACTGTTCAGTATCAACCTTGGAGAAGCATTTTTGGGGCACGATTTTAATATCACAAATGCTTGAATCGGATGTGAAACATACATTCTTTCACAATGTATAAATTTGTCTTTTTTGGTTAAGGTTTCTATAAATGAGTGAAAGGATTTTGGCTGATTCGTTGGCCGATACGTTGCGAGCCCATAATTTCCAGTTGTCCTCATCGTCACTATTTATTGTGAGTGAGATTTTACACGACGCTACATTGGCATTATTTCAAAGTATTTCTCCGGTGGCGGCCGCGGTTTTCCGCCGCTCTGGAGGTGAAAGCGCTGTCTTCCCCTCTGTCTGCCAAACTGTGCCCATCTCTAGACAATGCAGCCATATTGTGGTAGCGTGTGGTGCGGCGCCATTTTGTTTTCCGCCGTGCCAGGGAGGCAGGGAAATGGCCAGTAATGGTTGTCAGAGGTTCGGAGGTTGGCATCAAACCCTCTTTGTTTGGATGCAGCGTGCCTTTGATTCGTCGGTTGGCATCCGCAATGCAGTGGGGCTGGTTGGAAAGTTTTCTGACACTGGCAGGATGGAGGCTGCTTCCTTTGTTCTGTTGCAAACTGTACGAAACAAACAAACAAACAAACTGCTCGTGCGGTTCCGACACAAAGACGTGACCCGTGAAACGCACGTTCTGAGGGGAGAGTGACCGTTACGTAAACTGAACCGCGGCGCGGAACGCAGCGCCGGAAGCGGCCGTTACAGCGTCGGCGCTCGCGGCTCAGCGGCTCCTCTGCGTTCTGTCTCCGATGCGGCCGCGTGTGACCGCAACTGAAAATAACGAGAAAAAACCCCATCGCACACGGTGAAGTGTGTCGTCGTCTCATTCTCTCCAAAAAGAAGCGGTATTAATATGTTGGATTCCAACGTGTCCGATGCGTGGTGCTCATGGCCTGCTGCCCTGGGAAAGGTCGCGGGTTTGGCAGCGGGGGTGTGACGGTTGGGTCCTGAGAGGGCACTCGTACTCTGTTGTTCGGGGGGCTCAGGCGCGATCCTCCCAGCGGAGACGTAGCACCCATGTGCATGCCCAGCTGAATGCCCACTGGGAAGCATGGAGTAGGGGGGAGGGGGGGAGGGGGGGGGGGGGGGGGGGGGGGGGGGGGGGGCGGGGGTGGCGGCTGGGGCATCCATTGTGCCAACTGGCAGGCCCCTCTCCCACACAGAGCCAGGGCCTCTCACGGCCACACTGCTGTTAACCTTGTTTGTGACCTACAGCGAGACTAAAAGCAGAACAACAATGAGGAATCGTCCGCGCTGTCTTACCGCAGATTCTCCCCTCTGACAGAAACAAAATGAAAGAATAGAGAGCCTAGAACGAGATGCCGCCGCCCACTCTGGCCTCACCTGCGCCGACTCTCTGGCGGTGAGCTGTGATTGGTGGAGGAGCGGTTTCCCGCGGGCAGACGTGTCGCGGCAGGCCCCGGCCTCAGCGTGTGTTGTGATATCGCTCCCCAGCCCGTCGCAGAACCTCACCGAACGCATTAACCAGCAACCGAGAAACTGGAAAGGTTGGAATCCTTAGCGGCCCGACGTTGACAGAATCTGTGAGTCTGTCAACGTTAGAGACGGGACACGTAAAGAGAAGCAACACATCACTCTCTCCGTCGTCGTGGTGACTGCATCCGTCACCACCCGCCGTAAAACAACGCACAGATCTGCGGATAAGTGCAGGGGCTGTAATTTACCCCGTTTCTGCCCCAAAAGAAACCAATAATTCCGGACGGGCCCCCCATAAATCGTCCAGCCCGTGAACGCCCCCCCCCCCCCCCCCCCCCCGCCCGCCTGACGGATCCTCTGGTGATCGGCGACATGAGCGGGTGGCTCCCCCGTCCCCGGGGGGGGGGGCGGGAGAGGTCAAGGTCAAGCTGCTTTCATTACCCGGGTGCTGAAAGTTAACACGGCCGTAAAACATCATTACCTTACGCCAACCTCCACCTCTACACCCCCCCCCTCCCCCCCCCGGGCCGGACGGCCCCCAGGGCCAGACGGCCGGGCCCCCGCGGTCGTGGACGGAGGGGCTTGTTTTACGAGGCCTAGACTTAGCCCGGGGGTCGCGGGGTCGTGACCCCGGCAGGGAGACGTGTCAGCCCGCCCTCTGAAGTGTAATTGAGCGAGGCGGCGGGTGAAAGGCACGTCGCGGCACGCGCACCGGGGGAGGGAGGGAGGGGGGGGGAGGGTGGGGGAGGGTGGGGGGGAGGGGGGAGGGGGGGGGGGAGTGTGGGGGAAGGGAGCTGCTTGTAAGCCCTCGTCGTTGACCTCTTCAGTCGGGGTCAAACCGCCACCACTCCCGGATCACTGGTCGCCTTTTGGCAACTGTTTGGTCTCCCCCACCCCCCCGCCCTCCCCCCCCCCCCCCCCCCTCTACTGCCCCCCCTCTACTGCCCCCCCGCCCACCTCCCCTACCGCCCCAACCACCTCCCCACCCCCTCTACCCCCCCCCCCCCCCCCCCCAGCGGGCTGCGGTCCCGCTGGTTCAGCGCTCTAAGTACGGGGGAGGGACGCACCGTCAACCACCACGGCCCCCCGCCAGACCCCTCTCCCCCCCCACCCCCACCCCCCCCCCCCCCGCTGGGTATGGGGGGCTCTGCTGCTGCTGCTGGCCGCTCCGCTGGTTCGTGGGAGGAACCGGTCGGGCGGGGGGGGCCGGCGACCTTCTTGGGTCGCGGGCCGAGGGTCTGTGACTAAGCACAACATCTATTCGCTCTCTCCCCCTCCCCCCCTCCCTCTCTCTCTCTCTCTCTCGCTCTCGCTCTCGCTCTCTCTCTCTCTCGCTCTCGCTCTCGCTCTCTCTCTCTCTCACTCTCTCCCCCCTCCCTCTCGCTCTCGCTCTCTCTCTCCCTCGCTCTCCTCTCTCTCTCTCTCTCTCTCTCCTCTCATCTCTCTCTCTCCTCTCTCTCTCTCTCTTCTCTCTTCTCTCTCT